>NC_054471.1:183339087-183642117 GCF_017639515.1 Carcharodon carcharias
ATGGCTGTTACTAATCTGCTGCCAATCATGAACTTCATAAATAGGCTTAGATATTTGATGGTATTATACATTAAAACAGTAACCTTCCATTGTTGGAATAGAGTAGAATCTAACTGATAATGAAAGCAAATAAATTATTTCTCTCTTTAATTGACAATAAGTGATCAATGCCTAATATGTTAATCCAATCTCAAGGATCTTTAATTCTGCCTTCAAGAACTATGAATTAATGATTTTTAATGGGTAAGCCAGAACAGTAAGCTAATTGACCCTGACAATGATAACAAACAGAACACTGCCCTAAAATTTAATACAAAACTTGTTCTGAAGCAATAAGCTTTTGTTAATCCCTATGAGATGCCATCATGATAGCAACCCTGCAATTTAGTTATTTATTATGACACTGTGACAATACTATTGGTGACCTATTGTGTCTTTCAAAATGTTATTTTGCAGTCCTGCAAATACCTCACTGGTACTCTGGAGGGTCCATCAGTTAATTATGACAACTGAGGCTAATAAAAAAAACACAGTAGTGACACACATACTAAAGAATAAATGGATAAATTTAATTGATTGATAATAGTAGAGTCCAACTAGATTAGACAGGAGGTATATGGGAATAAATGACAAATTTTAAAGCTGATATAATTATTGAAATAGACACTAAAAATAACAAAAGGAAAACTAGTTAAATGAACAAAATGTCTCAGATTAAAACAGCCCCAGACCAACATGCATTTCATGATGCAAGAGGAAATATACATAAATGTATCTTTCTGAGGAAAAAGGGATTGTTCATTTGTCTTCTCTATGTCCGCCACTAAGAATTAAAACTAGGCATTTAAAAAAATATTCTTTCATGAGTTGTGGATGTCACTGGCAAGAGCAGCATTTGTTGTCCATCTCTAATTGTCCAAACATGAGTGGCTTACTGGGCCATTTCAGAGGACAGTTTAGAGTCAACGACACTGCCGTGGGTCTGGAGTCACATGTAGACCAGATATGGATAGCAGATTTCTTTCCCCATAGGACATTTGTGAATCAGATAGGTTTTTCAACAATTGACAATAGCTACCATTACTGAAACTAGCTTTACAATTCCAGATTATGAATTGCATTTCCACCAGCTGCAATTAAGAATTGAACATTTGTCCCCATACATTAGCCTGGGCCTCGGGATTATTAATCCAGCAGCATTACCATTATGCCACCATCTTTCCCTAAAAGGCAAATTAAGTTTAGGTAGTGAGTAAGGCAAGATCTGAATGAATGGTGGAACAGGTTCAAGGGACTGAATGGCCTACTTCTGTTCATACATTCCTAAGGGAGAACGTATCAAGTTAATATTTGTGAAGAGAAGCTTATCCATCCCCAGAAATAAAGCTTTAATGTTTCAGGAAGATGTGGAAAATGAGAGCCATGCAGGAAATGGGGAATAATAAGGCAGGGAATTGATCCTAAAGTATCTCTTATATTCACTGGCACCTTTTCAGTAAAGCCAGAAACAATTTCAGCAGGGTACAAGGAAACTTCAAAATATTCCTCTACAAGAATCCAAAGGAAAGATCATACAAAATAAATAAAAATGCAGTAACAATAGTGTTGTGATTATTTACTGAACTCGTATTCTGGAGGACTAGACTAATAACTCAGGGGACATGAATTCAAATCTCATCATTAAAGTTCGAAAATTTGAATGCAATTTACAAATTCTGGAAATAAACATCTGATGCCTGTGAAGGTCACAGTGAAGCTCAGACCTGGACAATGGTATTGAGGGTGTAAGCAGACTTGAGTAAGAATTTAAAGGATGCAGGGTATTATCTTCAGTGTAGAGTGAACCACAATCACAAACAGAAAGGCATCCTCTCCACCAGAGCAATGGAGAGAGAGAGACTGAAGAGAGAAAGAGAGAGAGGGAAAGAAAGATTTGCTTGAAATAAACACCTGCAATTTTATCATGGTATGGATGACAAGAGAGAGAAGAAATGGCACTGCCTGCCATGACTCTCAAAACTTAATTAAAATGGCCCAGTGACCTTGTAAAGGAGAGATAAGAAACCTGAGAAAGTGGAAAATTAGCTGCTTGAAAAATGAAGTCATCCTTACCCAAATCAAGCAGTAATATGACTTTACTCATTAGTACACATGCAATATGAATAAGGCATGCACAGGCATAAGGCATCAGGACATTTTGTTTATTGAGCTATAGTCAAAAAGGTATGTAAAGCAGCATCGTGTGAATTTAACCTCAATAAATGGATGGTTTCTTGCTAGGTTTGAAGTTTCACTGTCAAAAATCTGAAACAGGAACCCAACCCACTTTAGATCCACCGTTTCTTGTTTTAAAGGAGGTGAGGCAAGGATCACAGAATCACAGAATCTTAACAGCACAGAAGGAGGCCATTTGGCCCATCATGTTTGCACCAGCTCTCCAAGTGAGCATTATGGCCTAGTGCCATTGTTTCCCTGTACCCTTGCATATTGTTCCTATTCAGATAATCATCCAGCAACCAACCCTCTATTAGGAAGGGGGACTGCCGTTGAAATATTTTAAGAAGGCTGTGTGCCTCTATTTGAACAGTGTTTCAATTTTAACCTATGTTGGCCATGTTTCCTGGGCTCAAGTAACCCAGTAGGTAAAAGAAGCTGAGCAGGGCTGGCTCCATCAGTCTTTACAACACTGCTTGTGGACCAGAAGAAGCAGAAGTGTTTCCTTAAGTCTCAACAAACCAGTCAACAAACACCCTGATTTCCTCCCATGCTGAGTGCACTCTTCCGTTACGAATACCCACCCACAACCTGTACTATTATCATGGATCCCCCCACTGTGATCACTGACCTGCCCATTAACAACCACCAGTCTTCCCAATGATCCCTCCTGTTATCTGCAACATGTCCTCCACTTCATCCTAATATCCAATCCCTTCCAATCTCTCCTTGAACCCCTGCGATCCTCCAATCCACGATGATCACCTTTGACTTTCCCAACCATGCTGTATCCTACAATCTCTACCCTGAACAACCATTAAAACTATCTGCTCCTGGCCTACATCCATTCCTAGAGCATCTCTTGCCTGACACACAGCAAAGCCTGTTAACCAAACTAGCTTCTGGGTAGGGAATTGGCTTAAAAGAAACACATGCCATGGAGTTAAAACTCCATAGTGTTTGGGGGAATTCAGACTTTAATGTTTCTCAATTATTACTCCTCCTCTTGATCCAAAACCCACACCACTCCAGGTAAATATTGAGGCCATTATCTCCCTAACTAAGCTCTATTTACTTGTAAGTCTTTTACTTCAATAAAGCAGTAAAATTTGAAAAAATTAAACATCGTTCGTGAGCTGTCAATTACCTCACACAACGACGAAAATAGTGCAACAGTGATTCCACTTAATAAAATACATATTTGGTATGAGATTCTGACAGATGCTATGCAAAGGCAAGTCTTTCTTTCTTTAGTTAGTTAATAAAGTCTGGGAGTTTAAATGGCTGATACCTCATATCAGCGATTTGGTGCTGGTCTGGGGCAGCAAAACTGAAACTTCACATCTGTGTTTGAAATTCCTTTTCTGATAGTTGGCTTTTATATAGCTATCACTAATCAACACTAGAAAATTTGGGATAAATTTTGGCATGGGAAATTATGGACACCTTTTAATTGATCAGTACAAGATTCAACTGTGTAACCACATTAATGATAGAAGTGCTGAGATACAAGTAGAATTGTTTGAAATATTTATACATTGAGAGTTAGCACCAATAATGATAGTAAGTTGGTATAGTTTTAGTGCATGGCACAAAAAAGCGGCGTGAAATTCAGCCCTGTTAATTGAAATCTCCATTTTATTTAGGAAGGAATGCCCTTCTGAAGTCTGAAGTTATGAAAAGAATGGGAAGAAGTACGTCAGAACATAGAACCACCAAGCTATGGACGTTTACGTCAAGACCACTCATCCCATATTTCTTGTGCTAGATCTTTGCTAAAACCATTCAAAACTTAACCCACTGCCCTGCTTTTCCCCAAAGCCAGTATCATCTCCTGCTGCAAATGTCACGGCAGAGATGCAATGCCATTTGCCAAAATTGGTTAAAGGTGGATTTTAACTTGCAGCGGATTCCCAGAGCTGGCAAATAAATGTCTTGCTTGCCCACAGCAGAATGAGGATGAGCAATGTTAACGGCTGAGCCTCATTAGCATATTGCTGGCCCACTAGCAGTTGTCAGCCTGTGAAAAAGCAGATGGCTCTTGGCTGGGCATCAGCAGTTAGGTAAGTGTGGGGACGGATGCCCCCCATAAATGTTGCACAATAGGGAAGGGTTGGAAGCATCTGTAGCAAACAAAACCTAAACTTTCCTTGTGGGGGAAGTTAAACACTTACCTTGAATGGCCTACTCTGCTTTCAATCATCTTCCTATAATCCTTCACCTGTCAGCCTGGAATCGGAATATGACATAGGGCCTGATTCCATCACCTTATTTCAATTTGCATTTTTAAGGAAGGGGAGCAGCATGCAGTAAAAGCAAAATATTACCGATATTGGAGATCTGAAATGAGAACAGAATATGCTGGAAGAACTCAACAGGTCCGGCAGCATCCATGGAGCATGAAACAGAGTTAATGTTTTGAAACCATGTTGGCTGCTCTTCGGCTGAATATAATGAGGCCTGGCTGAGAGCCCAAAAATCCATTAGCCTGTTGTAACACCTGAGCCTCAGGAAAAACATTGCTTGATTGACAGCTCTGGCTCTCTGATCTATGCTGTCAATTTCACAATGTTTACTTACACACAATAAAGAGGTTTCAAGTGCTTGCAGCTTCATCTATTGATACTTTAAAGAGTTTGCATGATTGACACTTTTATTGGGCTGTAGTAGAAAGGGAGTTTTTTTCTCAAAGTAGAAAGGTATCAATGAAAGACTGTTTTTTTTCTTAAATCTTTTTTACACATCCTACTTTCACAGTAGGGTTCACTTCTTGAACACAGTATATAGTGGATTAATGGGCATGGAAATGCCATAGTTTGGCACGGGGACATGAAGGGCAATATTGGCTTTTAAGTGGAGGGCATACCTTAAAATGGGGACCATAAGGGGCCATCAGAAGTTGGTGAGGGCATACCTTGGCATCAGGAGATGAGGGGCCTTAGGGGTTGTTTTGGGGGGCATAACTTGCCATGGGGGGCATGAAGGGCCATAGGGGTTGTTTTGGGGGCATCCCTTGACATGGCAGGCATGAGGGAGCCAAAGGCAGTCCCAAAAATCAGAAACCCTGGAAATGAGGTCAGGAATCCAAGAATTGGGGCACCATTTTTAAAGAGCTCCGGAGTCATCCTAACTCGGCAAAAATTAGAGCAGAAAGTAGTCTTTTAGATGATGATGCTTTGTCACCTTAACTTTCACCCCTAGCCCTCCACAGGTGTTGGTGTGGCCCTGGTGATGGTGAACACCAAATTACAATTTGATATCTCCCTCTATTCCTCTGGCAACTTCTCCTTTTATCACCTCACCTTCTTCCATCCCTCTCAACTCTCCTTCAAAATCATCATTCTCTATCACACCAAATATGACCCTCGATTTACTCCCAGAGCTATCCTTCCAGCTTTTCTCCCCCTACACTCTCAGAGCTATCATTCCTTATTTCTTCCCTCTGCACTCCTGGATGTATCCTTCTGGATTCCTCCCTCTGTACTGCCAGAGCTAACCTTCCTGCTTTTCTCCGTCTGCACCAAAAGATTCCACAAAATCAGTGATATGGGGGAGAATTTTCTCCCTCTCTGTGGAGGGGGTGGTGGGGCGGGGGGGGGTTTGGTCGGGAGCAGGCGGGGGTGGGCGCGGAGCCGATCGCTGCCTGCGCATCAGCTGCGCACTGCCATTTTACGGACAATTAAGACCTGCCCAGCATGACCCGGAGGCGCTGTGCGCTCCCTGTGCAGGCCAGGAGGAGGAAGGAGACTCAGGGCCTGCGCTCTTTCACGCATGCATGCAAAAGAGCGCAGGAATCACCCTGAGGCACAGAGCTGCCTCAGGGAGATTAGTTTGATTTTTAAAAACTTTAATAAAGAGAAAAAAAAATTAAGACATGTCCCCTCATGTGACAGTGTCACATGAGCTGGGACATGTCAATGAATTTTATTAAAAATTTTTATTAAACTTTAAAAACCTTCATGAAACCTCATCCCGCCCGTGGATGAGGTTCCGTGAAAAATGCGAAGGCCGCCTGGGCTCTTCGCCTGCCTGCCAACCTCAAGGTTGGACGGGCAGCTCAGTTAATCATTTAAATTGGACTTTAAATGGCCTTAATAGGCCTTTGACAGTTCGGCGGGCTTACAGTCTACTCCGGTGCTTGCCCAGCGAACTGAAGGACGCGCGGTAACTCCGGGATGCACGTCCAACGTCACTGAGCGCCATTTTACATGTCAGCGAGCATGGCTTGCCCTTGCTTGCCAACCCGAAAATTCTGGCCGTAAACTCTCCTCCAATTGACTTCAAAGGAAAAGAAATTCAGGCGTTGTGTAAATCACACTGCCAATTAAAGTGTTTTATATTATCACCCAAGACAAATTTATACCTCACAGCATTTTATTACATGCAACAGCTTGTCTATAATCTAACATGTGTGCTATGCTGTGTTAATATTGCAACAACCTTGCTTCTTTCAAAGAAATTCTCAATGTTATGTGCAGTCCATCACTGTAAAGAAACAGGTTTTTATTATGGAAAACTAAATTAACAACAGAGGTAATTAATGCTCTTTTCTTCAAATCGCTTAAGGTAAAGTTGAACAAGTATCTAATAGTTAGATTGCAAATTTTAAGAATATGCCAATTGATCAAAGGTAATAATTTGCGCATTATGTAGGTAACAGGTGAATGATTTGTGAAAACTGTCTAGAGTTGAAGTTTTCAAGTGAGATTAATAAATTGTAGTTTACTTTGATTACCTTGAGGGTGAGTGATGTAATTTTCTATTTCCCTCTATGTGGCTGCTTCATTTGTGAAGCAAAGGTCTCTCATTAATTGCTCTTCCAGAAAGTTAATTCAGAAGCTCCCCCGAATACCTGCTATAGATACAGCCTTCTGCACAGTGCTTCCACCTCCTCCCTCACATGGCAACTCGTTTGCTCTCTGATATCTGCCTTGCTACTTCCTCTCATCGTCCACAAAGGTAGACACACCAGACTACCTAAGACTGCAGTCAAACTGTTTATAACCAAAAACGATTGTAACACCAGGTAAATCATCTTGGCAGTCTGCTTCCAGAGTCAGGAACCAGGCCAAAAAACATTCAGAAGTTAAACAACACCATAAATACAAATCACTATTAGCCTATTGATACTGTGTGCTCCCTTTAATAATGTTACTTGTCATAACAGAGGACCATAGTCCAAATTACTTGCAGACATATTGAACTTTTAAGTTAGATGTGTTTTTTTTTAAAAAGGACATGCAAGCAAAAGTTGGCTGAGACTGTAAAGTGACCACTTGCTGAAAAATTCCTATATGGATTATACTTGACCAACTAATCCAGAGGACAGAATGTCACACCTAAAAAGGTGTCAAGGCCTACTTCAGACAGAGACACTTCAAAGGAAAAGATGCAATGCAAAAACTGAACTATAATTTCCTGTGTTTGTGGATATAATTAAGGCTGATTACCATCCTAGCAGAAACTACCTCCTATATCCCAGACTGTGGATATGATGTGAGTTGAAAAGAAAGCAGATCTGGGTGAAAGACATGTTTGTTTGTTTTTTCCCTTCCGGGAATACACAAGAAAATGGGTTAAAAAGCCAACTGCAACCCTAGTTCTTCATGCTAGTTTTGGTGTTCCAGGCCTGGTATGCTGTGAAGGTCACAGCTGAAGAACATCAACTAGGCATCCCTGCGCTTGCAGGTAAAAAAGTCTTTTCTCTCTCTCTGATTGCTGGAAGCAAGTCACAAGTCAGCAAAGCCACAGTCAAAAAGGAAACAGGACAACTCCTTTCAGCTAACCTGTAGAACCAAGTATCTCCCAACCAACTGCTCAACTCCCCAAAGCCTACCGGAATCACTCAACTTAACGGCCGCAACGTTTCATCATCTACTCCTCATGGACCAGCCAAAGATTGATTTGTATATCTTTTAACTTTTATTTTTGGACTCATTTCTCATTCCTGATCTGTATGAATGTGTGTTGTGTTTTTATTAGTTTTTTCTCACATTTTAGCAACTAATAAACTTACTCTTTCTTTAATTCAAGAAAGTCTGGTTAAATTGGTCCCTTTTAAAACATAAATAGATTTGGACTGGAAAAAGGTAACCACGAGGGAATTTTTTAAATTAACCTTATTGCGACCAATTGAGAGGGTTGAATAAAGAAGGGGAGCCAGTTCATCCCTCTTTGCTTGGGAGCACAACAATTTGTGATACCTCAACCAAGATCATAACAAATTGGGAGAACCTCTCGCAGGGACTGGTTGTAACATACTAAAGACCTCTTCCTGCCAGTTATTACCAGAAGATGTTGGGCAATGTTATTATGGAGTGTGTCCGGTGCTGGGACATACAAGCATGAGGACAACATGGGTCAGACCCTGATTTAAATATATAATTCAACTTTTTCATTACCCTAATGTGTGCCTAGATGTCTATGAGGAGCATAATCCAATATTGTGGGTTGTGTGCTTCCAGCCTGTAATGGATGCATGCTTCCTGCCCACTGGTAATGTATCCATTTAGCATCTGAAAAGCAGGCACGGCACAATTGAATTTCTACACCGTAATGACTGCAAGTTCCAGTACAGACTATCAATACAGAAGGCTGCTATTTGCAACATTTTAAACAAGGCGTCAGTGTTTCTTAAAAGTTTACTTTAAAGTCATTTTCTAGTCTTGCATATATGGTGAACAATTTTAGAAATAATTGCTAGTCAAATTTTACACTGGTTCAAGAACAGCATATCTTTTTCTCAGCAGGATGCAAGCAGCATAAAAGTGTAATTTTCTTTATTATTGTCCTTATTAATAATTTGGTCTTCATGTGACAGTTGAAAAACAGCAGAGGTGACAGCAGGTCTTTGAGAGACTGTTAAAATGTGGGTGCCGTTTTTAATAAAGTATTCTCTTTTTCTTCATGCTGTGTTCATTAAAGTGAATGTTGACGGTTCTAAAGAGTGATACACTTTGTAATGTAGCACAAAGCAGCAAATTATCATGCCTAGAATACATCAGGTGAAAATGCAATCGACATATCTGTGTTTCATATTTATGCATCGAACTTTCTTGTGACGTGTTTAAGAGATTCTGGTCCATGTTTGGCACACAACAACTTGCATTTATATAATACCTGTCCCCATGTAGAAAATGTCTGAGGAGCTTCACATTATGAATCAAAATTTGACACCAAGCCATACTAGGTAGTATAGTGATAGCTGACCAAAAGCAACAATGTATGGTATAGAAGGATGCCATTCAGTCCATCATGCTTCTGTCAGCTAAAAAAGCTATTCAGTCTAACTCCACCTTCCAGCTCTTGGTCTGTAGCCCAGCAGCTTGTGGAGACTCAAGTGAATATCCAAGTGTTGTTTTTTAATGCCACCCCTTCGCCTTCTCAGTGTAAAAATTACTCCTCAACTTCCCTCTAATTTTTGTACCAATTACTTTAAATCTATTTCTCCCAGTTATTGACCTCTCTGCTAATGGAAATGGTTCCTTCCTATCCACACTATCTAACCACCTCATAATGTTATACACTTTAACTAAATTTCCCTCAACCTCCTCTGTTCCAAAGAAAACAAACCCAGCTAATCCATCTTTTCCCATAACTGAAATCCTCCATTCCTGGCAATATTCTTGAAAACCTCTGCTACACCCTCACTGGTGAGATCTCATCATTCCTTTAATATGATGACCAGAACTGTATGTAGCAGTCTGACTAGTGTTTTAAGCACTTCTAGCATCATCTCCCTGCTCTTATGCTTCAGGCCTCGACCAATAAAGTAAAGTATTCTGTATGTCTTTGTAGTCACCTTGTCTATCACATTCAGGGTTCTGTAGACATACACTCCAGGGTCCCTTTGTTCCTCTATACTTCTTGAAATCCCGCTATTCATTGTGTATTCCTTTGCCTTATTTATCCTTTGCAAATATATTACCGTACACTTCTCTGGATTAAATTGCATTTGTCAATTTTCTGCCCATCAAACCAATCTATGATAACTTCCTGTGGCCTACAGCTTTCTTCTACATGATCAATCACTTGCCCAATTTTCTTAACACCTGCAAACTTCTTTATCACGTCCCCTGCATTTAAGTCTAAGTGTTTGATATATACCATAAACAGCAGGGACCCAGTACTGAGCCCTGTGGAGTCCCACTGGAAATAGACTCCTGTCACAAAAATACCCACTGACAATAACTCTTTGCCTCTGCTAATGTGCTAATTTTTCATCCAATTTGCCACTTTCCCTTGGATCCCATGAGCTTTTAATTTACTGATCAGTTGGCCCTGTGGCACCCTGACAAAACCCTTGCTGAAATCTATCTACACTGCACCAAACGTTGCCCTCATTGATCCCCCATGTTGTTTCCTCAAAAAATTCAAATTGGTCAGACATGACCTTCCTTCAACAAAGCAATGCCAGCAATCCTTAGACTCGTGCCTCTCTAAATGGTGATTTATACTGTTTCCTAGTTTTTTCCAATTATTTGCCTACCACTGAGGTTAGGCTGACTGGCCTGCAGCTACATGGTTACTATACCTTCCTGATTGTTTAAACTGCTGGTCTTTCCACCCCACCCCCACTAGAGCTGTACCTTGAGTGCCCTGCCATCCATTCTTAATTAGCACATTCATTTAGATAATATCACCACCATCTTCGACACTTATTTGTTCCTTTGTCTGTGACATCTTTTGATTATCTGCTCCTATCAGTGGTTGCTTGTCCCTACAACCACACCACCCCACCCCCTCACCCACTTCTCTCCCCCCACCCCCCACGCCCCACCCCCACCTTAAACCAGCTTATATTTCATCCCTCTTCTAATATTCACTCAGTTCTGTTGAAGGGTCATGAGGACTCGAAACGTCAATTCTTTTCTTCTCCGCCGATGCTGCCAGACCTGCTGAGTTTTTCCAGGTAATTCTGTTTTTGTTTTGGATTTCCAGCATCCGCAGTTTTTTGTTTTTATCTCTAGTTAGCAGTCCTCCTGTACCACACCTGTAGCCATAGAGGATTAGAAAATGATGGTTAGAGCTTCTATGTCTTCCCTTGCTTTCCTTAGCAGTCATGTGGGCTTGGTAATTTATCTACTTTCAAGGACACTAAACATTTTAATATTTCCTCCCTCACCATGTTTATCCTATCCAAAATTCCAAATACCTTCTCCTTAACAATATTGTCTGCTTGATCAAAGCTGTATGTTATAAGTACCGTTTTAAAGAAAGAGAAAGATAGCAAGGCAAAGAGGTTTAGGGAAGAAATTACAGAGCCTAGGGCTTAAGCAGCTGAAGGCATGGCCCTGTCAATGATGGAACAATGAAAATCAGGAATGCACAAAAATCTAGAATTGGAGGAGCACAGAGATCTTGAAAGGTATAGGGTTGGAGGATGTTACAGAGATAGGGAGGGGCAAGGCCATTTTGAGATTTGAAAACAAGGATGAGAATTTTAAAATAGTGACCAGTATTTGACAATTACCTTTTAAGATCTAACTAGCGGTCAAGTTAAATGGAAATGAGTTATAATTTGTTTGATACTCAATTATAACTGAGAAAAGTGACAGTTTCTGATGTGTTCAGCAAGGGCGGGACTCAGCTTAACAATGGTGAACTGCAGATGTGATTAGTTGATGTTATGAGGAACCTCTTAAGACTGTGGACCAATTGTCTAAAATGAGTATCTCATCCAAAATGATATCGCATGACATACAAAAGACCTTGAGGACTAGATGCAATGACCTGGAGCAAAGTAGAAAGAGGTGTTGGTTTACATTAAAAGAAAACTGATGCAATTTGGCGAAGAAGAAAAAGAATTCCCGTTTCAATTAATTCCTGAGGAGAAATAGACCTTGTTGCCTCTTATGCTTAAGTGGGAAAACGGTGTTGCAGGGGATTGATATTTCTCCAGCTATGGTGGAAGCACCATCTGTTTCACTTTGGCTTTCAAAATAGTTAGTCATCAAGATTGGCAAATGAAGAGGCACCAGCAATGTTTATGTAACGGCAATGCTTAACATAACAGATTGCAGGGCAGGTTTCATCTATACTCTCTCCACATCATTGCTTGTTACATTTTACTCTGCTTGCTTCATGTATAAATTCAGATAAATTGCAGAAACACTGCAAGCAATATTGTAAAATATTATTTTAGATGATAATGCCAGCCTGAGTTTTTTTGGCATTTAGGTTTTTAAAATTGATTCTCAAGATGTGTGCAACAGTGGAAAGAATATGTTTATTGCTTACCCTTGGTTACTCTGAGGAAATAGTGCTGGACCCTCTCCTTAAACCTGCTTTAGTATGTGTGATAATTTTGCTCCCATGATGGCATTAGGTCAGGAATTGAAGAATATCAACCCTGCAATGATGAAGGAACAGTGATATATGTTCAGGTCAGGATGGTGTTCGACTTGGAGGGGAAATCAGAGGTGATGGTGCTCCCACAGCATTACTACTCATGTCCATTTCATGTCCAGTTGTTTAGGCCATAAGGAAGAGAAATACTGTTTAAGTATCAGTGAGGAGCTGCTACACTGCATCCTGGGAATCCTACATACTGAATACCCGATTATTGAAGGGACAGCTATTGAATCGCGTGACAGGGGCACAAATCAAACTAAAAGCTCTGTCCCGAATGGTGTTGAGCTTGTGCGCCCATCCAGATGAGTGGTGAATATTCCATAACACTCCCAACATGAGACTTGCAAATGTTGGAGAGGCTTTGGGGATTCAGAAGTGAGGCACACATCCGGGAATACCCACCTCTGCCCTGCTCTTGTAGGCATTGTATTGAAATGACTGATCCAGTTCCAATTCTGGCCATTTCTGGTCCCCAAGATATCGATGATGGAGAACTTGGTGATGGAGGCACTTTTGAATGTCAAAGGATAATGACTGGCTTTTCTCTTGTTTAAATGGTAATTAACTGGTAAATGTAGAGGAAAACTATTCGCTACTTGTTAGCCTATGCCTGGATGTTATCCAGATCCTCCTGTAAATTGACATTCACTCCTTCATTATTAGAGTAGTTGTGGATGGAGCTGAACACTTATGGTGTAGAAAGGTTGCGGTGAAGCAGCTAAAGAAAATTAAACTGAGGATAATTCTTTGGAACACCTGTATTGAAATCCAGGGCTTGTGATTATTGGTCTTTGACAACTACATCTCCCTTTATGTCAGGGAAGACTCCAGCCATTGAAAGTTTTCCCTTTGACTTCTATCACCTTTTGACATTTCAAGGGCTCCTTGATTGCCTTATTTTGTCAAATGCTGACTTGATATGTTAGAGGAGATACTCTCACTTCTCCTGTTGCATTTGGCTTTTGCATCCTTGTCTGAGTGAAAGCGGTGATGAAGTCTGGAGCTGAATGCCTCTGGCTGAATCCAAACTGCCTGTTAGTGAGCTGGTTATTGGGGAGTAGATGTTGTTTGATTGCACTATTCATTTTACAGGTGCTTAAGAGAAGACTGCTGGGGTAGTAATTGGCTGAGTTAGATTTATCCTGTTTTTGTCAATAGGACACACCAGGGCCATCTTCCACATTAGCAAGTTTAGGGCCCAAATTTAAAGAAGAAAACCAATTAAAAAATTCAACAGTGCTTTTCCTAACAATACCAGATAATGAATTTAGCAGACTCAAAGCCTGTCAATCACTCGAAAGTTATGAAACAAAACTATACTTTTTCAAGACTTGTATATAACGTGTATTATTGAATTCTATATTTATTAAAGATGCATTCACTGTTCAAATCTGAAGCGTTCAGTGAAATAATGAGCTCCTGCCAAATGCATAAATGACCTACTTTGCATACAAAATTGTATAACATCATCCGATCTTATTACTTTTTTGAAGTCTGCTCCAGGAGCTGGGTAAAAAAGATATCCTGATGGAAGAAGTCATCTGTGGTCCTTCAAGCAATAAATCATGAGAATTAAACTACACAAATGGCAGGAAAATATCATGAATTAAAATCACTGCAGCAATGTTTCTTTTAACAACAAGCTGTGATTGCACAGTGCTCAAGGTGCTGTTCAAAATGGCTGTCAAGATCAATTGTCCTATTTGCAGAATATTTGTCAGGAGTTGTGTTTTGTGCAACAACACACAATTTTCTTTGAAAATTCAATCCCCACTGCCTGCAGTCTCCTTCAGATCATTTGTTAGTCAGAAAGGTTCAGAACGCAGGGGGCCATAATTGATTGTGTCTGATCAGCCTGAAGAAATCCTGATTTCACTTTGTTTTTTTTTCCACTGTTCTGCCTAAAAATTAAACAGAAGGCTAAAATGGAGTCTTCAAAAACGTGTTGGAGGAATCCACAGTCATAATGAGCATTCCTGACTAAAAAAAAAATGTGGAGGAAAGGAGCTTAGCATACTAATTTGTGGGAGACATACATCTTACAGCTACAACTATGGGCGTACTCAAGTTACTCAAGCACTGAGGATGGATGGAAGGGAGATAGAAGAGTGGTCATGAAGCGATTATTTTTCCTGCAACCAATGCATAGTTTCAAATTGAACTTGGCAAATTGCTGCTTGCTAAGGAGCTTCCTGACAATTTCTGGTGCTCCAGGGAGAAATTTTAATATGTAACAATCTGACATGCTAAACAGAAGCCCCATTTCTGACCCTGATATTGGCTCTGCTCGAAATTCCTCCAGGTTCCTGTCAAATTAATTTGTTTGCCCTGTTCACTGTGTAGCATAAGTGTGGAGCAAGTTAAAACTACACAGGGTAACAGGGTATAGCAGTGAGAAAATCACTCTTTTGTGGAAAGCATTCTTGTGTAAAATGTACACGGATTGGGTTTCACTGCTCCCTCAAAAACAAAGTCTTCTCATAAGCCTGGGAATAATAGTGAGCATTGTTCTAGTTCAAATATTTAATATATTTAATCCATCTAAAATAAATGAATAATTTTTCCATTAAATTAGCAGCAAAATAGATTTGATAAGAACACAGTAATTTTCAAGTTTTGGGGATTAAGAGAAAGCTAAAAAAGCTGGGAATCTGAATTAGAAAATTAAAATGCTGGCAATATACATGAGGATTATCAGTATTTGAAAAGTGAAAAGATGGGTAGAGATCCTTTCTCAGTACTGAAGGAATTAAACATCGCCGGCTGCGATGACTGGTTTTCACGCCGTATTGAACCAATTATTTGTGCATTCCGGGAACCTCATTATTTACGCCTTTCCCTGGCGGGCGGGCTCTCATTGTGCCATCACCCTTGTGCCATCACCCCGCCGTTGCATCACACCCACCGCCATGTTTAAAAGGCAGCCACCAGCACACTGCTCATCTCTACCAGCTCACCACTGCTGCCCGGGAGACATGGCCAGTAATGATGTAAAGACCACAGAGCCCAGTTTAATGACAGGTCCCTCGAGTGACTGCTGGATGCTGTGGAGGCCCGCTGGGATGTCCTGTACCCCCGCCTTGGCAGCAGAATGGGCAGCAATGTGACCAATCCGGCTGGGGAGGCGGTGGCAGTGCTGGTCAGCACTAATGCCCTTCAGAAGAGGACAGCCACCCAGTGCCGCAAGAGGGTGAATGATCTCCTCTGTTCCGCCAGGGTAAGTCTCTCTTTTCATTACTCCCAACTCACACACTCACAAACCCAGCACACATCCACATGGCTCACTCACTGCCAGTTCAAGGGACATCACCATTCACTCACCATCAGTGTCCTCAGCCCGTCCATGGAACCACTCACCACCCGCACAGGCCAGGCATACTTATCATCAGGCCCAGCAGGCATCCTGCTTACACTTTCTCCATCTCTATCCATGCAGGACAAGCTGGCACACAACAAGACAGAGAAAGGTTACAGACTGGTGGTGGAATGCCCCCGAAGTCAAGGTCCTCACGGAAGTTGAAAACAGAGCCATCCAGTTGGCTGGCGAGAATCTGGACCGGTCCTGTGCTGACGGTGAGGTCGGCTCTGCTCTACCAAGTGAGGATTCAGCAGTGCAACATCCATCAGACAACCATACTGTGAGTGATGTGTCCTCTTTCACAGGCCATTGCCATGCACTAATTATCTCTCCTTGCTTTTGCAGGCACATCTGCCAAACAGCCGACAGAGTCCATGACCCAGGGCCTCCAATCAAGCCTTGAAGAAATCTCCGAAGAGGAATCTGAAGGCACCCTCCCTGAAGTCCTGTCACAGTGCTCACCCACACCCTCCACCAGCGCAGAGACACTCACCTCAGGGCGACCAAGCTTTAGAGTAGCCTTGGGATCACAATCTGGTGAGCACATTGCACTGTCTGATCCACAGCAGGCAGAGGCAGGGACTTCCAAGGTCCACGGCACTTGGAGGACTGCTGTAGAGATCCCCAACACCCTCTCTCTTTCCTTAGGCACCGTTCCATACAAGTACAGGAGGGGAACCACTGAGCCTTTTACCTCCTCTCTTCTCACAACCCAAGGCCCAAACACTCATTCCAAGTGAAACGGTAATTTACTTCTACTTCTCTTAATTTAGTTTATTGTATTCACTGCTCATCATGTGGTCTACTCTAAATTGGGCAGACCAAATGCAAATTGAATGACCACATTGTGAAATGCCTCCATTCATGCTGAAACAGGACACTAAGCTTCCTGTCTCCATCTTGTTCCCACTCTGACCTTTCTGTATTTGGCATCTTACGGTGTTCCAGTGAAGATCAATGCAGGCTTGAGGAACACCATGTCATTTTTCAACTTTTTACAGCTTTCTGGACACAACATTGAGTTCAACAATTTTGCATCTTAATCTCTGCCTCCATTTTGTTTTAATTCTTTTTGCTGGTTCATCATTTTTCTCGTTTCTTTCTTTATTCCTTAACTTTGCATTTAGATGGCTGCCAATCAGCCGTTCATGCCTCATCTGGATGGTCATCTTTGGCATCCTTCCATCTAAGTAAGAAGGTGGACATGCAGCAAATGAAGTCCATTGGAAATGGGGTTGCTTCATATGGTGCAATTTTACTGGTGACCGAAGGGACCAATTTGTGAGAGGCAGGTTCTACAATAAAGAAGTGCCACATCTGACATGGTTATCAGGTGCCATTGCGTGTTGTTGTTTTCATTGTTGGCACCTGTTGTCAAGCCGTTGTAGCCGTCAGTCCGCAGGCGAGGTCAACATTTCCCTCGGTCATCGGCTAGCGTCTCCCAGCTGAAAAGATCGATACTTAGGGCCTTCATGTCATGCTTGCAAGGATCTTTGAAATGGCGTTTTACCATCATACTGGTCTTCTGGCTCTACCTACCTCACCATAAAGCAAATCTTTGGGCATACATCCATCTTCCATCCTGTGAATGTGCCTGAGCCAGTGAAGTCGCCTCTGCTGGATGAGTACCAACATACTTGGGAGATTTGCCTTTGAGAGGACTGCTGCATTCATGATTTTGTCCTTCCATATGATCCCCAGAATGTGCCGGAAACAGTGATGATGAAAGTTGTTGAGCCTCCTTTCTTGATAGCTATAAGTCAGACAAACCTTTACTTTACATATTAACATTCCCTTTGACTTTTGTTCCATGAAACCTTTTGTCATTTAATCCCCACTGCCCTCCAATGTGTGAAAGATCTTCTCTTTTGTTCTTCCTTCCTGCCCCCTGCCCCGCTCACCTTTCACTTGTTCAAAATCCTATATTTTTATTGTTCCTCAGTTCTGATGAAGAGCCATTGACTTGAAATGTCAATGCTGTTTGTCTCTCCACAGATGCTGCCTCACCTGCTGAGTGTTTGCAGCATTTTCTGGTTTTGCTTCTGGTTTTATACCTAATGGATTCAATTGCTTTTAAACATTTATTTTAGAAGACATTGTTTCCTCTTACCTTTCTTTCCATGGCCTCCAATACTAATCCAGTAATCTTCAACCCAAACTTGAGGAGCAGTGCTTTAGTAATTTAGTTTTGACTTTAGTCATTTCAAACCTGAGCTATATCCTCCATTTCCACCCTATTTCTCCCATTGGCAACAGTCTTTCAAGTACTTTCAAATGTTTTATCTCTAGTTTGCCTTTCTCAGCCCTTTCACAGCATAATTGTTAATGAATTTTATACATTCATGGTCTATTAAGCTTTAACATGTTTCATTACATAAACAATCATCAAACTTCACCTGTCAAAATTGGCAATTACAACACAGGAGGAAGCTTTTCAGCTATTCTAGTTGAAACTATCTACTTTAATTCTCTATTCTACCTCTTTGTACATCTCCTTCTATAATTTTCCTTTACAAATACCATCCAGTTCACTTTTAAATAGCATCATGGGGGTTTTGGCAGGGGCTAACCAAGAGGAGCGTGTGGGTTAGGCTGTGGCTGGGGGTGGGGGTTAAATTCAGCAAAAATGCGAGTACATCAATCTTCACTCCACCAACTGCCTTGCTTAACTCGAGGAAATTGGATGGTTGTGCACAACCCCTTAGGGAGAGGTGGGCTGCGTCTTAACGTATGGCCCAGGCTTGAACTCCTAATGATGGTTAACCTGTCAGTGTTTGCCATCATTACTCATCTGGAACTGTCAGTGACTTCTGAAGTCTGCATATGTGTAGAATAGTTTGGAAGCCCAAAAGTTGCTGTCAGTGAGTTTCTGCTTTTCCAGTGGATGTCCTGTTGAAGTACCCCAGACTGCAATCAACTAGATTTCACTGAACTGACAAGAAACTGCCTTCTTACACCATCAATCTCACTGTAAAATCTCTTGGAAACATTAGACTTTGTTGAAAGAGGTTCAACCGGGTTTTCAACAGCATACTAATTTATGCTTGCTGTTGAAAGACCTTTCCTGACCTGAATAAGCTAATTTTAAATTTGTGGAATGTCAAAAAGTCCACATTTTCAAAAAATAAATATTTTTAAAGCTTGTTCATGAGACTTCACTTTCTACCTTAATCCCACGCGCAAGTCACAATCACTTACTTCACTCTCCGCAAAATATAATTAAAAATTGAAGACGAAGAGTGACACTTTACTTCCGTGTTTGTTGGCTGTGAGAAATTGTCATTGTGATTGGCTATTTACCCAATTTGATGGTATCACTTGCTGGATACATGACAATGCCTAGGCTTGGTTCCAGATTCAAACTAATGTTGGGAAAGGGGAAATCCACACCGCAGAGTTTGGTAGATAGGACCATAGAAAGGTTATGGTGCAGAAAGAGGACATTGAGCCCATTGTGTCTGTGCCAACCAGTAAAAAATGAAAAAGAAATGAGCCACTTATTTTAATCTCACTCCCCAGTACCTGGTCTGTAGCCTTGCAGCTTACAGCACTTCAGATGCAGATCCAGGTATCTTTTAAATGAGTTGAGCATTTCAGCCTCAACGACCAATTTAGGCAGTGAATTCCAGAGGCCCACCACCCCCTGGGTGAAAAGATTTTTCCTCATGTCCCTCCTAGTCCTTTTACCAATCACCTTAAATCTATGCTCCTAGTAATTGACTCCTCAGCTAGGGAAAAAGGATCTTTCCTGTCTACTTTATCTAGATGCCTCATAATCTTGTAGATCTCAATTAGGTCACCCCTCAACCTCCTGTTCTAAGGATAAAAACCTTAGCCCACCCAATCTTTTCTCGTAGCTGCAATTTTCAAGCCCTGGCAGCTTTCTTGTATATCTCCTCTGTACTCTCTCCAGACCAACTATGTCCTTCCTGTAATATGGTGACCAGAATTGTACACAAAATTCCAGCTGTGGCCTAACCAGCGTTTTATACAGTTTCATCATTACATTCCCGCTTTTGTATTCAACACCTTGACCAATAAAGGAAAGCATTCCATATGCTTTCTTTACCACCTTATCCACCTGTCCTGTCACCTTCAGGAACCTTTGGACATGCACTCGAAGGTCTCTCACTTCCAGGTGCCCTTTCTAATCTCACCTTCCTGCACCCGGCCAATACCCCTGCAGCTTACAGCACTTTAGGTGCAGATCCTGGTACTTTTTAAAAGAGTTTAAAGTTTCTGCCTCTACCAACAACTTGGGCAGTGAATGCCAGACACCCACTACCCTCTGCGTAAAAAAGTTCTTCCTCATGTCCCCCCTACACCTTCTGCCACTTATCTTGAACCTATGTCCCCTGGTTCTAGAATTCTCCATCAAGGGAAACAATTTTATCTTGTCCACTATATCTATTCCCCTCATAATTTTTTACACCTTAAGTAAGTCATGTCTCAGCCTTCTTTATTCTAAGGAAAATAACTCCAACCTGTCCAATCTCTCCTCATAGCTACACTTTTCTAACCCTGGCAACATTCTTGTAAACCTCCTCTGCACTCTCTCCAGAGCTATTATGTCCTTCCTGTAATGTGGTGACCAGAACTGCACACAATACTCCAGTTGTGGCCCCACCAGTGTTTTATTCAATTCCAACATTATATCCTTACTTTTATATTCTATACCTCTGCCAATGAAGGAGAGCATTCCATATGCCTTCTTTACAACCTTGTCTACTTGAACTGCTGCCTTCAGGGACCTGTGTACTTGTACGCCAAGATCTCTCACTTCATCTATCTCTCTTAGTATATTCCCATTTATTGTGTAATCCCTGTATCTGTTTGACCTCCCTAAATGTATGACCTCACACTTCTCTATGTTAAAGTCCATCTGCCATTTTACCGCCCACTCCACCAACCCATCTATATTGTTTTGGAGATTATGGCTATCCTCTACACTATCCACTACTCGGCCAATCTTTGTGTCAAATTTCCCAATCGTGCCCCCCATGTTCACGTCCAAATCATTAATATATAACACAAACAGCAAGTGTCCCAGCACCAAGCCCTGTGGGACACCACTTGAGACAACTTTCCATTCGCAAGGACATCCATCAACCATTATCCTTTGTTTCCTGCTACAAAGCCAACCTTTTACCCAGTTTGCCACATTACCCTGAATCCCATGGGCTTTTACTTTCCTGACCAATCTGCCATGTGGGACCTTGTCAAATGCCTTGCTAAAATCCATGTACACAACATCCACTGCACTACCTTCATCAACCCTTCTTGTAATTTCCTCAAAGAATTCAGTCAAATTTGTGAGGCAAGACCTTCCTTTAACAAATCCATGCTGACCATCCCTGACTGGTCCATGCCTTTCCACATGACAGTTAATCCTATCTCTAATGATGGATTCTACTAATTTGCTCACCACCGATGTAAGACTAACTGACCTATAATTGTTTCGCAATTCCTTTGAGCCCTTTTTAAACAATGGAACTATGTTTGCATTTCTCCAGTCCTCCGATACCTCTCCTGTATCTAGTGAAGATTGGAAAATCATCCTCAGAGCATCTGCTATCTCCTCCCTGACTTCCTTCCCAGCCTCGGAAACAATCCATCTGGCCCTGGTGACTTATCAACTTTCAAGGATTTCAACCCTTCGAGTACTCTGTCTCTCTTTATGACTATCCCGTCCAAACCAATGATATAATTCAGACAACAACAACTTTCCACTTCATTATCAATTACACAGCTAATTTTTGTATCATGTGCAAATTTCCCAGTCATACCTCCCACATTTATGTCCAAATCATTAATATATACAGCAAACAGCAAGGTCCCCAATGCTAAGCCCTGTGGAACACCACTGGAAACCGTTTTCCATTCGCAAAAACATCCATCGATCATTACCTTTTCTTTCCTGTCACTGAGCCAATTTTGGATCCAACTTGCCACCTTCCCCTGTATCCAATGGGATCTCACTTTTCTGACAAGTCTGCCAAATGGGACCTTGTCAAATGTCTTACTAAAATCCATGTAGATAATATCCACTGCACCACCCTCATCAATCCTCCTTGTTACTTCCTCAAAAAAATCTGTTAAGTTAGTAAGACACGATCTTCCGCTAACGAAACCATGCTGACTATCCCTGATCAGCCTATGTATTTCTAAGTGACAGCTTATCCTGTCTCTCAGAATTGATTCCAATAATTTGCCCTTGCACCCTTTTTAACTGATGTTACAACATTTGCAAACCTCCAATCCTCTGGTCCCTCACCTGTATCTAGTGAGGATTGGAAAATGATCTTCAGAGCATCTGCTATTTCCTCCCTGGCTTCCTTTAACAGCCCAGGATTCAATCCATGTGGTCCTGGTGACCTATCCACCTTTAAGGATGTCAGTCAATCCTATACTTTCTCTCTCACTGTGCTCATTGTCTGCAATGTTGCACACTCCTTCTCTTTAACTAGAATGTCTGCATCATCCCTCTCCTTAGTGAAGACAGAGACAAAGTATTCATTGAGAACCCTGCCCACATTTTCAGCATCAACGCACAAGTTACGTTATACATCTCTGATAGGCCCTACCTGTTCCTTAGTTATTCTCTTGCTTTAATGTACTGGTAAAATATTTTGGGGTTTTCTTTGGCTTTACCTGCCAATATCTTTTCATATCCTCTCTTTGCTTTCCTAATTTCCATTTTTCCTTCACCCCTGTACTTTTTATACTCCTCTAGGCTTTCTACAGTATAAAGTCTTTTGTGGCTGTCATAAGCCTTCTTTTTTCTGCTTTATCTTGACCTGTGTGCTTCTGGAAAACAAGAAGGCTCAATATGGCAGTATCACCCATTTTTTTTGTGGGGACATGTCAACAGTGTGCCCATAAAATCTCAGCTTTGAATGCCCCCGACTGATTTAACACAGTTTTCCCTTCTAATAGCTGTACCGAGTCCACACTCACAGCTCACCTCTGAGCTTCGTAAAATTTGTCTTCCCCCAATTCAGAACTTTCACTCCTATTCTATCTTTGTCCTTTTCCATAATGATGCTAAATCTAACTGTATTATGGTCATTATCTCCCAAGTGGTCTCCCACTGCTACTTGATCTACTTGCCCAGCTTCATTTCCTAAGACTATATCTAGAATTGCATCCCCTCTCATATTGGGCTTGTTACGTGCTGGCAAAAAAAGTTCTCTTGAATGCAGTTCAAGAATTTTGCACCCACTGCGCCCTTCACTCTGTTTGTATCCCAATTGACATTAGGATAGTTGAAGTCCCCAGTGATTGCTGCCCTATTGTTTTTGCAGTCAGGGATCTGTCTACATATTTGCTTTCCTAACTCTCCTTTACTATTTGGGGGTCTTTAGTACACTCCTAGCAGCATGGCTGCCCCATTGTTATGTCTGAGCTCAACTCATATGTCCTCATTTGATGCTTCATTTAGTGTTATCATCCCTCCTCACAGCTGTAATTGATTTTTTAACCAATAATTCTACACCCCCGCCTTTTTTTATCCACCTCCCTATCCTGCCTGAAAACTCTCTATCCAGGGATATTGAGCTGCCATTTTTGCTCCTCCTTAAGCCAAGTTTCTATTATAGAAACAATATCATGTTTCCATGTGTCTATCTGTGCCCTCAAATCATCAGGTTTATTTGCTATAGTCCTTGCATTTACATATATACCTTTTAGCACTGCCAAATTCCTATGCGGTACACTTTTTAACCTGTGCCTCTTCTGTCTTTCAGAGCCACCCACTAATTCTCCATCTCCCATTCCCTGCTCTGACTTTGTCCTCAGGTTTCCATCCCCCTGCCAATCTAGTTTAACCCCCACCACCCCTCCCCACCCCACCCCCCCAAAGTACCAGCAATCATCCTGTGAGGATATTCACCCCAGCCCTGTTCAGGTGTAGATCATCCAACTTGTACAGGCCCCACCTTCTCCAGCATTGGCCCCAATGCCTCAGAAATCTGACGCCCTCCCTCCTACACCAACTTTCCAGCCATGTGTTTAATCACTGAATTCTCCTTTTTCTATACTCACTTGCACATGGGAGTTAGCGTAATCCTGAGATTGCTGCTCTAGAGGTCCTGCTTTTCAATCTCCTTCTTAGCTCCTTAAAGTCTGCTTTCTGGACCTCATCCCTTTTCCTACCTAAGTGTTTGGTACCAATGTGGACCATGACCTCTGGCTGATCACTCTCCCCCAGAAGAATGTTCTGCAGCCATGGTGCACCATGGCACCAGGGAGGCACCATACCATCCTGGAGTTATGTCTATGGCCACAGAAACACCTGTCTGTTGCCCTAACTAATGAATTCCCTGTCACTATAGCTCTTCCTTTCTTCTTGCTCCCTTCCTGTACAGCTGAGCCACACCTGGTGCCAGTAACTTGGCTCTGACTGCACTCCTCTGAGAAACCAGTGCTCTCACCAGCTTCCAAAATGGAAAACCGATCTGTGAGTGGGACCCCGTGGACTCCTGCACTACCTGCTTAGTTTTCTTGGATTGCCTGGTGGCCACACATTCCCTTTCTACTTCCAGGCTCCTAAACTGTAGCGTGACCACCTCTCTGAACATGCTATCCACATAGCTCTCAGCCTCACGGAAGCACCACAGTTACTCTAGCTGCCGCTCAACCTCTGAAACCTGGAGCTCATGATTCTGCAGCAGGTGACACCCCTGCACATATGATTGTCTAGGACATCAAGAGAGTCCATGACTTCCCACATATTACAGGGCATGCATTCTACATGACTGATCTGTCCTGCCATGGCTTCATTTTACTTCTTTTATGTTTAATTCATTTTAATTTTGTTTACTTCTATTAACTTTATTTTACTTGGCCTTACTTAATAAACCTTACCAAAAGTACAGTTCCTACTTTATTTAAAACCTTAGAAATCAGATAAACCTTAAACACTTGCTAGATATTCACCAAGTGCTCACCAAACAATCAAATTGCTTCTTTCCTGTGATATCACAATTTTTTTTCACTCTCCTCTCAAACTCAGTGCTGGCCAGCTCCAAGCTGGTCCACCTCTCCGACTGTCGTTCCCAAAGGTTCCAGTGAGAAACTTTCTTTAAGGTTAGCGGTGAGCACCATTGCTTCAGCGCTGACCATGAAATCCAGACCGTGGTAATCAATTGGTAATTGGAGTGATATTTCAACATAATTTTAAATTTAATGATGCATCCACAGGTTTCCTGGGCTCCCTGAAACTTGTGATTGAAAACAACGTGAGATGATAACAGCAAAACAGCGAGCTGAGGAGATCTTATGAAAATACTGCAATAAATACTCAGTACCAGCACCTGTTTCTTTGTCTACTCATGGGAAAAGGTTTGTTCACAGTACTTTTGCTGAGAGTTTACTTCCATTCTTTGGGGGTACTTGGAATCACATTAGGATGGGTGGCATCTTAGCTGTGTTACTTTGGACCTATACAAGGGGTGAGATGACCAGCATCAGCAGCCTGTTCTTGAAACATCAAAGAAGGGAGCAGCAGAGTGCTGCAGTTCACAAGAGGCACTACTTATAACACAGGCTCTACAGGCAAAGGCTGAGTTTCCTTGACATGTTTGCACACCAGTGTTTCTAGAGACTCAGGCTTTCACATTTAAGTTGTGGCAGCCATCTGCAGTACTCTAGAAGAATATTTGTTCTCTGCTGGACCTGATGGTCACTTGTTACCAATGGTTGTCAAAATGGCAACCACCCTCAAGCTTTTTGCTTTCTTCCTTTTCTTCTCTTTTTTGGCCTCTGGATTCTTCAACTTGCACCCCCAGGATAGAGCTTTCCTATTGGGGCATGTACCTCGAACTCAGGCATATGTCCCCAGCAATTATTTTCATTCACTAAAATTAATTGAAAAGAAATTTTGAGAACTTCCACTATGCACTCAGATAGACAATTGGAAGCTGTAAAGAAAAGATGGAAATATTGGACTATTTATTGTGCTTTCCTTTGAATTCATTATTTTAAGGAAGTAAATTTGGCTGTTGCTGTCCAGAATCACATCAAAAATATAATTTTAAGTCTAAAAACATACTTCCATTCAATTCTAAAGTAATTGGCTTTAAAGCACAACGGTTACTCCTAAGTCATATTATCTTAAACACGTGAAACATGTTTCAGTGTCCTCTAAATTCACAGTAAAATTTAGTTCACACTGAATCACTCCCAAAGGATTACATTCCTAAAATAGGCCCACTTCTTATTATATCCTTTTAATAAGTCAGGTCACAATCACCTTTTCCTTGAATTAATTTATCTCTGGGGCACATCCAGTTGTACTTCTCCAATGAATTGATCCACTCTGCACATGCTAATAAGTAAGGTCACAAATTAACTTTTAAATTAATATTCCACACCTTCATGGATTAGATGTCAATAAATGAACTTGCATTACATTTCCTACTCACTAACTCCTGTAGTCCCAGAATTCCACAGTCCAGGAGCCTGCTCCATCTAGGCAACTGTGAGGGAAGGAAACTCATAATTACCTAGGCCCAGACTCAAAATCCTATCCTAAATCATGGCAGAACTGGGGCACATGCCTCCAAAGGCTCATCGGCAACTGGTGGAATTTTGGAACAGTGCTGTGATACTCCAACAGCAAAAAGGGGCCCTGAATTCATAATCAATACATTTCCCTAGCAGGGGACTGTTTGTTGTCCTCTTGTGTCACATGCTGCCTCTTAGCAGGTATAAGGCCTACAGAGGGCATAATGAGAGGTATTTGTAAGGTTGCTTGTGATCCTCCCCAGACATGGTCCCTTAACACAGGGAGAATGGATGGAAGATCCACTTGAGCCTGCACCACACCCACTCAACCCTCACACTGGAAAATGGAGGGATAGAAACCATAGGGAGGAGTTCTAGCAAAACCAGTTGATTCCATTTTCTGGTATCTAATCTAGTGATTTACTAGGATTTCACCTTAGTCCCAATCAGAATTTTGGAACTTGTGGGCCCAAAATATCACAGGGGCCATTGCACAAACAGAAGCATGATGAAATGGACATCCTCTTCATGCTAACAGTAAACCATATATCCCATGCCAAATCATGGAGAGAGAAGGCTTGAAACTGGTTTTGGGCAGTAGCGTTAAGTAGGTGCTAGGAAATCCAACAGTCTGCCAGAGTTTATTTTCCTTTTGATGTCATGCCATTCACATCAAACTCAAGTGATGTGACACCTGCTGATGCCCTTTAATGCTGTGAGGGTCTCTGCCTCAGGGTATCAGGAAACTCCTTTCAACACAGGAGGTGGTGGGGATAAGGGAGGGATCCACCATTGACCCACATCAGAAAATAACAAGAGAAACCTGAGCTGAACCCTGGCAGAAATTAGTTCTGACCCAAGTTTTAGCTGTAAGTGGCCTAACCATTCATTTACTATCCATGATTAGGACTATCATTTGAAGTAAATAAGTCCAATTTCTTCTTAAGTTACATTCTTGTTTCAGCTTTTGGACTACCCTGGCATCATTGCTCTCAGCTTCTGCTGAACTGAAGCTAGAACTTGTGTTCAATCCTCTGCTATTTAGTAAGTGATCCTCTTTTCTTACGCTGATTTACTTCTCACTAAACTGTTAATCCTCTGTCTCTGAAGCTCCTCCTCTCATTCTTTCCCTCATGCTCTATTTCAGTTTTACCTTCTTTCCCTTCTGGCAGAGTTATCAATAAAAATTCGATTTCTTTCCATCCAATCTTCATTTCTAGATTAAATTGTGTGCCATATTTCTGTTCGTTGATACTCATTTGTTCTTTGATGTTAACTTTATTTCCTGTAGATTCTGCACCCTTCATGATTTTAGATCACATTTCTGTTCTCAATATTAATTTCTTCCTCCCCTTAACCATTTACTTCCAGCCCCAATCTTCAATATTATGTATATCTCATCTGTCATGCCATACCTCCCATTGTAACTACATCACCATTTTTATATCTTTTCTTCTATTTTACTGTCTCATCGCTTTACGAAAGTGCTGAAAATGGCGGGAAAAGGCTCGAGTGAAAACCAACAGCAGTGCAGAGCAGTGGGTGAAGGACTTTGAGGCCAAGCCAACAACCACACAGGAGACCACCAAATAACAAGGGCAACACAGTGACTGACAAGACAAGCAGTGCAGGAAAAGACAGCCCTGAACCAAAGTGAGAAACGGCTACTACTTTTCCCCTACAAAAATCCTTTCAAAATATAGTGGGCCCGAGACAGCCTGAGCAATGGCAAAGTTGGCAAAGATCAAGTTAGCACTTCATTATATGCTGCTGGGAGCATAGTAGATGATGCGTTGGCCAGACAGAGGGTGAACAAAGAGATAACATCCTTGATGGAGGCTATCGGAGCCTTTGACTCATGCTTCAAACATTGTCACAGATAGGGTGAAATTTAATTGGCGCAATCAAAAACAGGATGAAGGGATTGAGGCATTCATCAATGAATTGTACCACCTAGCCAAAGATTGCAACTATGGAACATGAAAAGATACCCTGAGCAGATTGGTTGTTTGTGTTTTAGATGAGAATGTCCCTGACTTCTTACAATCTTGTGAAAATTTAAATGTAAGCAAAGCTGGACAACTGGCAAGACAGGACAAAGTGTGGAGGCAGAATAAGGCTTTTGTAAGAGATATGAGGGATATTTCCCAAGAACAACCTAATGGAGTTGTTCAATTTGTGGGTTATAAAACTGAAAGTGTCATAAGGCAGCAAAATACCCTGACAAGGCACCAACCACCATTTTCCAATGTCCCTGCTCTGGCGGGGAGAAGGCCCACAGGCAGGAAGAACACTCCGCCAAAATTGTGCAGTGTCATGGGTTTGGAAAATTAGATCATTTCAAAGTTCCATGAAATCAGTTTGCAAGTCAGAAGGAAAAATCTGTTAAGGGAACTCCATTCAAGAACCTCAAGTTGACACTGTTAATCAGTCTTCCTAGATAACCTTCCATCCCTACAACCAGAGGAGGACTTTGTAGATCTTTCATTTCACTTCAATGTGAGGATAGATGCAACAGGAGACAGGTGCACCAAAGATAAAAGTGACCAGCCAGCTACAGGATGACATTCTAAACTTTAATTTGCTCTTTCAGGATAGCCAAGATGTCACTGGTATAGATGATGTGTCACAGGAGGAGAACCTGAACCTTGCTTTAATTTTTGAAGATAACATATATTCTGATGAAGTTCCAGAGATGTTTAGGCCCACTGTAGAGCAAACTCACACCACAGACAGTGCACAAGCTGAACCACTACCTACAGAACAATTAATTCCTATTTAGTATTTAATTAGTATTCCTAATTCCTAATTAGTATTTGGCCTGCACAGGAATGCTGCTTTGGGTATATTAGAGTGCTTAAATTGGAGTTTGGTGAGTGAGGGAGTTCAGTGAGGAGGCAATGAGGTGATCTTTTAATTTTCTACCTTTCCTCAGCCTCCAGTAGTTGGCTGTTACATTGCTACAAAGGAAGCCCATAAAGCAGTGGGAGTTTGGAAAGAGATAGCCCATAAAGCAGAGGAGAGAGAGAGAGAGCCGGGAGTTTACAAATTAAATCTAAACGTGACATCACAGGAGACCTGTAAGTTGATTGGTTGGTAAGTATAGCCCTTCCTGGACTCGGCATGGAGGAGATGATTGGTGAGTGACAGGTGAGTTATTATATTGTATTATACCATTCTGCTGTAAACACTTAATATAAAGTTTAAAGTATGTCAGCGCAGCTCGAACATATGGATTGTGCATCCTGCAGGTTGTGGGAAGTCATGCAGGCACAAAATGCCCTCGATGACTATATCTGCAGGAAGTATCACCAGCTGCAGAAACTTGAGCTCTTGGTTGCAGAAATCGAACGGCAGCTAAAGTCATTGTGGTGCAACTGCAAGGCTGAGGATTACGTGGATAGCACTTTCAGAGAGCAGCTAAGAAGTACACAGGCAGAAAGGGAGTGGGCGATCACACAGTATCTAAGTGAAACAGGCAGGTATTGCAGAAATCCCCTGAAGCTATCTCACTCTCAAGCCATTTTTTCATTTTGGATACTGACGAATGAGATGGTTCCTCAGAGAGCAGTAGCAAGTCCCTTTTCTTGCATATGTCAAATACGGACTACAAGTTCGTGGCACTACAGGTGGCTCAGCTGCACAGGGGGAGGAGAAAGAGCGGAAATGCTATTGTGGTAGGGGATTCCATTGTTGGGGGAGCAACAGGCATTTCTGCAGGCATAAACGTGACTACAGGATGGTATATTGTCTCCCGAGTGCCAGGGTCAAGGATGTCACTGAGCAGCTGCAGGACATTCTATTGGGGGAGGGTGAACAGCCAGAGGTCATAGTCCGTATTTGACATACGCAAGAAAAGGGATGAGGTCCTGAAAGCAGATTTTAGGGTGTTAGGAAGGAAATTAAAAAGCAGGACCTCAAGAGCAGTAATCTCAGGATTACTCCCAGTGCTATGTGCTAGTGAGCTTAGAAATAGAAAGATTGAGCAGTTCAACATATGTCTGGAGAAATGGAGGAGGAGAGAAAGCTTTAGGTTTCTGAAGCATCAGGACCGGTTCTGGGTCAGGTGGGACCTGTACAAGAAGGATGGATTACAACTTAACAGCACTGGAACAAATGTCCTCATGGGGAGGTTTGCTACTGCTGTTGGGGGGGTTTAAACTAGGTTGGCAGGGGGATGGGAATCTGAGGGGAAATTCAGATTGGAGAGAGAAAAACCAGCAGTGGGAAGTTGTGATGATCTCAGCTGAGGTTACGCCTGGACAAGCCTAATCCCAGAGGGGAACCCAGCCTGATAAATCCTAACTTTTATTTGTTTATTTAGACACATGGAGAGTGGCCACTGAACAGAGTCACCAGAGCCAGCTAATGAACTTTTAACAAAATAAAATGTTTATTCAACAAGAAAAGATGAACTATATTACAACACTCCTTCACCCTGATCTATACCTTTACAGATATATACAGATTTGTAAGGATTACACAAGTTACAAAAGCTTTATACTGTTCCTCCACAGTAAGTAAACTCTCCACTCTCCAAGAACACGCTTTGGAATCTTCTCCCAAACTGATGCTTTCTCTCAGATGCCTGCCACAAGGGTTCACCTCCAGGGTTTTGAATTCTTCTTTTGATGTTCCTCTCCCCTGGATCACCACATGCATTCAAGCTGTCTTCCACACACTCTCTCTCATCAATTCAGCTGTCAACAATATCACTGCTTCATGTGCTCACAGCAAAGAGTTACAGACCTTCAGTTGTCTCTTTGGGCCTTCGTGCCTCTTGCAAGCTGTTCTCACTTTAAATCTGCTTTTTGCAGCTTTTGCCTCTTTAAATCAGAAGCTTGGAGCCTTTCTATCTGCCCCTCACTCTTAACTTCACTTAACAGGACCTTTTTCAGGTTACTGTCCTTCTTTTGAAGAGAAGGTATTCTTGGGACTTTCCCATCTTCCACTCCCTTGGATTTTGCAATCTTTTCTTAGCTTGGGGCTAGCTATCTGTCCCCTTCTAGGTTGCTTCTGCCTCACAGCTATCTTCAATCCAACAGGATTCCAACAGCTTCCAAAACAAACTGCAATTTCTAGCTCTTCTATGTGTCAGTGGAAGGGACCTGCCTCTCTGCCCCCCTGTTGTTAGGCAACAATCCAATTCTTCTACCCTTGTTTGTTTACCTTAGCTTAAGTCATAAAACTCTCATTATAAATGCAAGCACTTTTTTAAAGTGAAACTAAAACTCAATTTGACCTTTCTTAACACAGAAATACAAATTAACCTTAAACATTAAAGCTAAAACTCATTCCTAACTCTCACAAATACAAATATAACTTCCTTAAACTATCTCTATTTCTTAACAAAGTAGAGAAGTACTAACTGATAAGGAGGATATGTCAGAGTCATATCAAGTTTAATAGAATACTTGGGGAGTTTGAAAGAATTAGAGAAGGCAATCGTAAGTCATTAGATGGGGTCAGAGTAAGGGGTAAGTAAATAAGCCTAATCCAGTCTTAATGTGCATGTATGTGGGTACAGGGACTGTAGTTAATAAGGTTGGTGAACTACAGGCACAGGTTGACAAATGGAATTATGATATTATTGCTATAACAGGGACGTAAGAAAGGCAGAACTTGGCATTAAATATTCCTGAGTACATGGCGTTTAGGAGAGACTGAATAGGAAGAAAAGTTGGGGGGGAGTGGTGGTGGGGAGGTGGGGGGGGGGAGGCAGGGGGTGCGGGGGGTGGGGGCGGTGTGGGTTGCATTGGGGCCGAGTAACGGTACTGATTGAAGATGGGATACAGTACCGGAGAGAGAGCGTGTTCCAGAGGGGTCAAGGACGGAATCTCTCTGGCTAGTGGTAAGGAATGAAAGAGGTGTATTAACATTGATCGGTGCACTGCATAGACCAACAATCAATGGAAGGTCAGTAGAGAAACAAATTTGTGAAGAAATTACAGAGAGGTGCAAGAATTATACAGTAATTATAATGGAGGGCTCCAATTATCCAAATGTAGCCTGGGATAGGAACAGTGCAAAGGAATAAGAGGATCAAGAGTTCCTGGAATGTGTTCAAGGTAATTTTCTGCAGCATACTTCTGCTGATACTTTCTGGATCAAGTATCAGTGGGAGAGCATTTAGGGGACAGTGACCATTGTATCAGAAAGTATAAGTTGGCCACGGAAAAGGACAAGAAACAATCCTGAGCAGCAATAATTAATTGGGGGAAAGTCAACTTCGATGTGATGAGAATGCATTTGAATCAAGTGAGTTAGAATCAAATTCTGGCAGAAAAGATGGCTGGTGATCAATGGGCCACCTTCAAAGAGAAAATATTGCAGACAATGTGAAGATATATTACCTTGAAGGGGAAAGGCAGAAAAAATAAATCCAGAGCACCCTGGATGATGAGAGAGATAGAGGTAAAGATGAAAAGGAAGAAGTGCGGGTACAACAGATGTCAGGTAGAAAATACAATTGAGAGTCAGGCTGAATATAGAAGGATCAGAGGTGAAGTGAAAAAACTGATAAGAAAAGTAAGGAGAGAGCGTGAAATGAGACTAAGAACTAACAGAAGAAGGCATCCTAAGGTCTTCTATAAACATACAAATAATAAAAAGGTGGTAAAAGAAAGAGTAGGGCCAATTAGGGTCAAAAAGGGGGATTCACACATTGAAGCAGGAAAAATAGCGGAGGCATTAAACGAGTACTTTGTGCCTGTCTTTACAATGGATAAAGATCCTACCCAAGCCGAGGTGCACTAGGGGAGTTTACAATTGAGAAGGAGGGGGTGTTGGAAAGGCTATCTTTACTTAAAATAAAAGGCAGAATTTTCTGCCTATTGGGTGGGCCATGTGGGAGCGGGCGTGGGCGGTCGTGGACCCGATCGTCACCCGCGATTGGGTCTGCGCCGCCATTTTATGCGGGTGGGCCAATTAAGGCCTGCCCAACGTGAAACGCGACTCCCGAGGACAGCGGGAGTGGGTGAGTGGTGGCAGGACTGCTATGACCACCAGGTCCAATGGCGACCTGGCCGCCTGTTTAAAAGAGCTCTGCAGCCTTGCAAAGGTCGTGAAACATGGCCAGCAGCCAGCAGAAGGGCTCCCCAGAGCGCTGCTGGTGAGCAGGCCAGGCAGGAGGGTAGGGCAGGGGGGCACTGTGCCCCTCATTTTTCCAATTATTGTCTTGCTGCCCTCCTTGAGGAGGTGGCAGCACGGTGGGAGGTCCTCGTACCCCAGGAAGGGAGGAGGAGGCCCCCCCCGCAACATGGACCAAACGTGCCTGGGAGGAGGTGGCGGAGGTGGTGAGCTCCCGCGATGTGGTGTGATGAACCTGGATCCAGTGTTGCAAACGTCTCAATGATCTCTTGCACTCGGGAAGTGTGAGTGCCATGTTGGCATTGGTCACTTAAACCAGCAGGGAGGCTTTCTCCCCCTGGTGCCCCCCACTCGCCCTCAGTCTGAATGCAGTGACTGGATTGAATCATTGACAACATCTGTCCTTCGCTGGGTGGGCCAGCAGATATTGCCCATGCCGAGGTCACCCTGCGAGGGTGGTGATGAGATGGGTTCTGTCCCCGCAGCATGTGGTACACTGAGACCCACGTTACTGTTTTGGGGGCAACCTGGAGGAGCTGCACCCAGGCGCACTGCTGGAACTCCAGGACATGCTGGGAGGGGAAATTCCAGGTGGCGTGGCACCGACCCGTCTGCTGTCTTTTGCGTTCTACGTGCTTGGGCCCCTTGCTATGGAAGGATAGACCTTGTGGTGCCAAATGTGATGTTGGCAGCATTTGGCCAAGGTGGGGGGGGACAGGCCTGGCATCTTTGTTGTAGTGTGCGGTAGCTGCAGGGCGAGGAGGCACTGGAGCCCTGCAATGTCCCACTCTGGTTGGGGTGGGACGGCAGGAAAGAGAGTCCAGGTACAACTTGCACTAATCAATGCTCTTCTCTCCTTTTCAGGAGAAGAATGCTCATAATGCTGCCGAGCGGTTGAGGACTGGCAGAAGGTCGGCCCAGTTGGTGATCATTAGTAGGTTTGAGCAGGAGGCCCTCAATCTGGAGAGGTGCCATGCGCCCAGGTCCACTGGTGTCGGTGAGGCTGGGGTGCCACGGGCAGGTATGTTAGTTCAGCAGTGAGGTCACCATTGTTCTCCCAACAGCCATGACAGTGCTGAATATTCAGTGATTGAAGTTTGCAACATGGCTTGACCATTGCTAATAGAAGGATGAGCGCATAATGATCCGGGGGACAGGGATGCACATTGACATTGTCTCCACGTTAACTGATCCAATGTCCTTGTTTTTCCTTTCAGCATCAGCAGAGCAGGGCCGGGAGGAGGAGGCACAGAGACCCCTCTCACACCTGAGGGTCCTGATGTCTCTGACCCACCAGAGTCACACCATCTCTGCCAGGCAGGCACCAGGGCAGATACTAGCACCTCGGTGGGAATTCAAGCATCGGCTAGTGTCCTGAGACACATTGGTGAGGGCACTTCACAATCACCGGGGGAGCTGGCAGAGACAGAGAGTGCCCATGGCACCAGCAGTTGGAAGACTGCAGGGGACCAGACACATGCTCAGTTGGTGGCTGATGATGTGCCTCTGGAGTCATCCGTGAGGCAGCAAACGCTGGAAGGCTTTCAACAAAGTCCCATCTAAGAGATTGGCGTGTAAAATTAAAGTGCATGGGATTAGGGGTAGTGTACTGAGATGGATAGAAAACTGGTTGGCAGGCAGGAAACAAAGAGAAGGAATAAATGGGTCTTTTTCCGAATGGCAAGCAGTGACTAGTGGGGTACCGCAGGGATCGGTGCTGGGACCCCAGTTATTCACAATATATATTAATGATTTAGACGAGGGAATTAAATGTAATACCTCCAAGTTTGCAGATGACACAAAGCTGGGTGGGAGGGTGAGCTGTGAGGAGGATGTAGAGAAGCTTCAGTGTAATTTGGACAAGCTGGTTGAATAGGCAAATGCACGGCAGATGCAGTATAATGTGGATAAATGTGAGGTTATTCACTTTTGTAGCAAAAACAGGAAGGCAGATTATTATCTGAGGGCTATAAATTGAAAGAAGGGAATGTGCAACGAGACCTCAGTGTCCTCATACACCACTCGCTGAAGGTAAGCATGCAGGTGCAGCAGGCCGTAAAGAAGACAAATGATATTTTGGCCTTCATAGCGAGAAGATTTGAGTACAGGAGCAGGGATGTCTTGCTGCAATTATACAGGGCCTTGTTGAGACCATACCTGGAATATTGTTTGCAGTTTTGGTCTCCTTATCTGAGGAAGGATGTCCTTGCTATGGAGGGAGTGCAGTGAAGGTTTACCAGACTGATTCCTGGGATGGTGGGACTGACGTATGAGGAGAGATTGAGTCGATTAGGATTATATTCGCTGGAGTTCATAAGAATGAATGGGGGATCTCATAGAAACCTATAAAATTCTAAGAGGACTAGACAGGGTGGATGCAGGAAGCATGTTCCCGATGGTGGGGAAGTCCAGGACCAGGGGTTACAGTTTGAGGATAGGGGGTAGACCATTTAGGACTGAGATGAGGTGAAATTTCTTCACCAAGAGAGTGGTGTGCCTGTGGAATTCATTACCACAGAGAGTAGTTGAGGCCGAATCATGATATGTTTTCAAGAAGGAGTTAGGTATAGCTCTTGGGGCGAAAGGGATCAAAGGATATGGGGAGAAAGTGGGAGCAGGCTATTGTGTTGGATGATCAGCCATGATCCTAATGAAGCTGAATGGCCTATGTTTCTACGTTTCTAAGTCCAGCAGGGTGTGCAGGAGAATATGGCAGATATACATGAAGCTATGCTTGGCTTGGTCTCTGTGGTGGAGGTGTCCATGCGGACCATCACCGATGCAATGAGCTTCAGGGCCAAGGGCCATGTTTCCTCAATGGAGTTAGTGGTGACTCATGGAGAGGTTCCTCCAGGAGACCAATCATGGCTTCTCCGGGATGTGTGTGGACCAGCAAGCTCTCACATCGGCATTGACCTCAGCTGGTCAGTGCCAGTGTCGGAGATGGTCTGGGCACCGATTTTCCCAGCTCGGGGCCCATCCATCTATGGTGAGCAGGGAGGTCCGAAGCAACCTCACGTTGGTGCAGCAGCTGCCTGTCGTCTCTGCGGGCACCTCTAAGGGCACTCCAGATGAGGGCAGCAGCTCCTCCAACCCTCTGCCAGTGACCGTTGCATCCGATGAGTCTGCAGTGACTGGGGAGATGCCAGCCATGGGACTGGCCGTTCAATCCCAGGCGGGGCTATCAAAGGCTCCATGGGCCAAAGGATGCCCGCCAAGGTCATCAAGGCAACAAGACAGCACAGTGAGCAGGCTGTCTCAGATGCCAGTGCCCGTAAGGGGGGAGAAGCTAGACGTAGCACCCTAAAGCATAAATATAAGGCACCTTAGGCACACCACAGAATTCTCACTGGTCCTTTTGTGTTGCCCCACAATGAGGTCATGATTAGTTGGTGAGCTGTTTAAAACCTTTGTAATTTTGCTTCCTTAAGTTCATTTTGTTATATCTTTAAATTTAGACATGCGAACAGGGCTGAGGGTGACTCTTTTCCTTTGCAAGTGGATGGTTACCAATCATGGTATGATTGAGTTGTATCACATTGAGCTTTATTGACAAGGCTCTTAGTTAGTGTTCCTATACAGGCAGATTTATCACTCAGGTATCGAGTATGGAACCTACAGCACAGGCTTGTGTTCGAGGTCCATCTGTGGTGTTCCAGCTGCAAGTTCGTTAGATTAATCCTCCTGGGTGTCCCTCCCTGGAGTATGTCCGGGTCAGCGACTACCCCCTCAGCATTTCCCTGTGCGTGGTCATCCTCGGACTAACTGCTGGACTCATCGTGTGCAGCTGTAGCCACTGCAAACGCATTGACATCTTCTTCATCCACAACATCCCCCCTTTTCCTGCACAAGATTTTGGAGAGCTTAGCATGCAACCACAATCACCGAGACACGATCTGAAAGGGTACTGGAGTGCGCCCCCTGAGCAGTCCAGGCATCAGAAGTGCATCTTGAGAAGACCGATGGCTCTCTCCACCACAGCCCTTGTGGTGCCCTGGCTCCTATTGTACCGCTGCTCAGCTTCTGTTCTTGGATGGCGGAGAGGTGACATGAGCCACCTTCTGAGGGGATAGCCCTTGTCACCCAGCAGCCATCCATCCAGCCGGGCTGGAGCACTGAAGAACCCCGGCACCTGGGAGTGTCTCAGGATGTAGGTATCTTGGGAGCTGCCTGGGTACCTTGCACAGACTTGTAGAATCAGCATCCTGTGATCACACACTATCTGCATGTTCATGGAGTGGAAGCCCTTCCTGTTGATGAAGGCACCGGGCTCACCTGCTGGCGCCTTGATGGCCACATGTGTACAGTCTATAGCACCCTGGATGCAGGGGAAGTCAGCAATGGCCGCGAAGCCTCCGGCTCACTGTGTTTGGCTGGCCTGGTCCCAGCGGAAGTGGATGAAGGTCAATATACACCTGAACAGAGCGTCTGTAAACTGCTTGACACAAGTGTGGACAGCTGATTGAGAGACACCGCAAAAATCACCCACCGAGCTCTGGAAGGACCCAAGGCATAGAGGTTGAGGGCAACTGTGACCTTTAGAGCCACTGGCATGGGGTGTCCACCCACACAGTTAGCAGTGATCTCAGGGCCTATAATCTGACAGGTAGAGTTGACTGTCATCCTTGAGAGATGGAGCCTCTTTTGGCACTGCACCTCAAACATATTGAGGTAGCTGCTTCGCCACCTGTATACCCTGGCAGCAGGATAGTGGCGTCTTCTGCGGCCCCTTCCACCTCAGACTTCCTGTTGGCCCTGCGCCCCTAGTGCCTGCACATCTCCTCCAAAAGGTGGCTCCTCTGGAGCCTGGCCTCCTCCCTCTTCTGTCCTTCCCTTCCTCCTCAGAGGAGCTGCCTCCAGTGGAGAGCACAACTCCCATTCCCAGGCTAAGGGAAGGCTTCCTGAAACCTGCAGGCCCCAAAAAGGATCTTCGCTGCAGAGTGCTGACCTGAAGGTTGTGAGTCCTGTCCAAGCAGCTGGTGTGAGTTTTGAAGTATTTCTGCTCACACAGGCAAGTATTAGTAACTTGCCAAATTAAATATCTGACTGAGCACATTCGCGACCCCGCTGACCCCTCTTATCCCGCCCGTGGATGAGGTTTATGCAAATGTGGCCTGCCCGCCTGCCCATTGCACCCGCGCGACATCCTGAAGATCACATGGACCCTGAAAAGTTGCCATCAATTGGTGCCTCAAGGGCCTTAAGCGGCCCATTAGTTAATGGCGGGTGTGCTTTGGAGATCATCCCTACCCACCGAAATATTGCAATGGCACACCATGACATCAGGACGCTCGCCCGACGTCACTGCTTGTCATTTCACGCGTCAGCGTGCAGGCCCCGCTCTCGCACACCAACAGGAAAATTCTGCCCAAAGTACATTGGACATTGTTTTTGTTTTATTCATTCATGGGATGTGAGCTTCACTGGCTGGGCCAGTATTTATTGCCCATCCCTGGTTGTCCTTGAGAAGGCGGTGGTGAGCTGCCATCTTGAACCACTGCAGTCCATGTAGTTTAGGTACACCCACAGTGCTGTTAGGAAGTTCCAGGATTTTTGATCCAGTGACCATGATGGAATGGTAATATATTTCAGGATGGTGAGTGACTTGGAGGGGAACTTCCAGGTGCTACGTGTTCCCATCTATCTGCTGCCCTTGTCCCTCTGGATGGTAGTGGCCATGGGTTTGAAAGGTGCTGTCTAAAGAACCTTGGTGGAATCCTGCAGTGCATCTTGTAGATGGTAGACACTGCTGCTACTGCGCATCAGTGGTGGAGGGGATGCATGTTTGTGGATGCAGTGCCAATCAAGCAGGCTGCTTTGTCCTGGATAGTCTCAAGCTTTTTGAGTGTTCTGGGAGCTGCACTCATCCAGACAAGTGGGGAGTATTCCATCACACTCCTGACTTGTGCCTTGTAGATGGTGGACAGGCTTTGGGGAGTCAGGAAGTGGGTTACTCACCACAGGATTCCTAGCCTCTGACCTGCTCTTGTAGCCGCAGTGTTTATGTAGCTAGTCCAGTTGAGTTTCTGGGTAATGGGTTTCTGGGTACTTCAAGGATACTGAGGGGAGTGAGAGTGGAAATCTTTCAGGCACTAGTGATAATTGTCCAGTCTTCCTTAGCCACAGGGGAGGTGCCAGAGGACAGGAGAATTGTGAATGTTACACCTTTATTCAAAAAGAGGTGCAAGGATAAAGCCAGCAACTGCACAGCAGTCAGTTTGACTTCAGTGGTAGGGAAACTTCTGGAAATCATAGTTTGGGACAAAGTTGATGTTCACTTAGACAAGTGCACAATAATTAAGAAAAGCCAGCATGGATTCATTAAGGGAAAATCATGTTTTACTAAATTGCTGGGGTTTTTTGAGGACGTAACAGAGAAAGTTGATATGTTGTATATGGATTTTCAAAAGGCATTTGATACAGTGCCACACAACAGACTAGTAAGCAAAATTCTAGATAATGGAATAAAAGAGAAAGTAGGCACTTGGATAAGAAGTTAGCTGAGTGACAGAAAACGGAGAGTAGTGATAAATGGTTGTTTTTCACATTGGAGGAAAGGTCTGTAGTGGAGCTCCCCAGGGGTCAGTGTTGGAACCCTTGATCTTCCGGATACTTATTAATGACATCGCCTGTGGTGTGCAGGGCATGATTTCAAAATTTGCAGATGATATGAAGATTGGAAACATTGTCAACTGCGATGAGGATAGCCTTGAACTTCAAAAAGACATAGACATGGTGGTGGATTGGGCAGACAAGTGGCAGATGAAGTTCAATGCAAAGAAGTGTGAGGTGATTTGTTTTGGCAGGAAGAATATGGATAGACAGTTTAAAAAAAGGAGAAACTGTAAAGGAGGCACAGGATCAGAGGGACATTAGTGTATATGTACATAAGACATTGAAGATGGCAGGGCATATATAGAGAGAAATTAATAAAGCATATAGTATGTTCGGATTTATTAATTGGGGTATTGAGTACAAGCGTAAGGAGGTCATGTTGAATTTGTATAAGACACTAGTTAGGCCTCATCTGGAGTACTACATCCAGTTCTGGGCACCATACTTGATGAAGAATGTGAAGGCATTGGAAACGGTACAGAGGAGATTCACAAGAATGATTCTAGGGGTGAAGGACTGTAGCTATGAGTATAGGTTGAAGAGGTTGGGACTGGTTTCCTTGGAGGATAGAAGGCTGAGAGGAGACTTGATAGAGTTATTCAAGATCCTGAGAGGTATAGACAGGGTAAATAGTGAGGACTGTTCTTACTCAAGAAAGCATCAAGAACTAGAGAGTACAGATTCAAAATAATGGGCAAAAGGCATAATAATGATGTGAAGAAAAATGTTTTCATCCAGAGGGTGGTTGGAGTCTAGAGCAACATTCCTGAGAGGGTTGTGGAGGCAGGTTGAATTGAATTATTCCATACAAAATTGGATTGCTGTCTGTAAAGGAATTTGCATAGCTATGGTAATAAGGCAGGAGAGTGGGACTAGGTAGAATGCTCTTTCAGAGAGCCAGTGCAGACTCAATGGCTGAATAACCTCCTTCTGCACTTAAAGATTCTGTGATTCTATTAGTAAGGCAATCTTTATTTTTTTTGGGAATATTCTTTGTCCTTCTCTTCCTCCATCGGATTTGTTCATGGAGTAGGCATTATATAATACTTTGTTCATTGCAGCAGTAGAAGTTTGTAGATCCTCTACAGCTGCACAAACCTTCACAGGAGCTCAACGAGCTTCATTCTTTCAAGTCAGTCCGATCTTTCCTCAAGTACCAAGAAGCAGGGAAAGAAAAAAAGAGAAGAAAATGAAAATTATTTGTCTTTATACTATGGACCAGAAGCAGAAACCCCTGACTGAGGAGGCCAGTGCCTTCCAAGGAGAAGATTCTGGAGAGCATATGTCCTATACACCCTTAAAGAGAGCCGAGGACACAGTCGAAGATTAGCACCACCAGTGCAAGAGACTGTGAGGGGGAGATGTAGGAGACTGTGTGTATATTAGTATGGGGATAAAGACTCAGGGGAGATGTAGAATTAAGGATTATCTCTAATGCTAGCTACTGAACATATGGATAAGAAGCTATGTCACAGTGATATCACTGAGAGGAGAGTGTGAAGAATCTCAGAGTGTACTTCTAGCTATGCCTGGTCTCATTTAACTTTTGTAAACAGTTAGCATGTAAATAAATGGATCTGAACAAAAGACCATTGTCTCCAGTAAGATCTCTTTCAGTGTTAAGAAACCAATGAATCCCCAGATAAATTCACGATAAGATAATACTGATTTTTTGGTCATGATAACCAATGGTTTGTTGATTAAACTAAACAATTGCTCAATCTGGGTTGAAAACAGAAATGAATGGTAGGTTGATGATCATTTGTCAATCGGCTGAAACGTTAACCCAAACTACTTCTCTTCAAAGATGCTGTCTGACCTGTTAAACATCGCCAGCATTTTCTGTTTTTATTTCAATTCTCCAGTACTTGCTTTTTTTCTTCCATTTTTGGCAACTTTCCATTTAAAAGAAGATGGACATGCAGCAAAACAAATGTGTCAAGGATGGGGGCAGCTTCATATGGTACACTCGTGCTGATGACTGAAGAAACCAATCATGAGAGGCTGGTTCTGCCACAAGTGTTGCATATGAAGTGGTAATCGGGTGTCGTTATGGATTGTTGTTTTTGGTGTTTGCGCCTGTCGTATGGATTGTTGTTTTTGGTGTTTGCACCTGTCGTATGGATTGTTGATTTTGGTATTTGCGACTGTCGTATGGATTGTTGTTTTTGGTGTTTGCGACTATCGTATGGATTGTTGATTTTGGTGTTTGCACCTGTCGTATGGATTGTTGATTTTGGTGTTTGCACCTGTCGTATGGATTGTTGTTTTTGGTGTTTGCGTCTGTCGTATGGATTGTTGTTTTTGGTGTTTGCACCTGTCGTATGGATTGTTGATTTTGGTGTTTGCGCCTGTCGTATGGATTGTTGTTTTTGGTGTTTGCGCCTGTCGTATGGATTGTTGTTTTTGGTGTTTGTATCTGTCATATGGATTGTTGTTTTTGGTGTTTGTATCTGTCGTATGGATTGTTGTTTTTGGTGTTTGCGTCTGTCGTATGGATTGTTGTTTTTGGTGTTTGCACCTGTCGTATGGATTGTTGTTTTTGGTGTTTGTATCTGTCGTATGGATTGTTGTTTTTGGTGTTTGTATCTGTCATATGGATTGTTGTTTTTGGTGTTTGCGTCTGTCGTATGGATTGTTGTTTTTGGTGTTTGCGCCTGTCGTATGGATTGTTGTTTTTGGTGTTTGCGCCTGTTGTAAGCTGCTATAACCACTGGCCATCATGGTGGCCCACAGGTGGTGTTGTCATTTCTCTCCGTCATTGGCTAGTGTCTCCCAGGTGCTAAAATCAATGGGGAGAATTTATAGCTCAGTGGGCAGGCTCCTGCCTGATCCGACTATACATAATATGATGCACGATGACATGGGGCGAGCGTCCCGATGTCATCGCGCAATCACGCAATATTTCGGTCGGAGGGCGTGTGCCAAAGTCGGCAGCGCGCCCACCGACAATTAAAAGGCCTATTAAGGCCATTAAAAAGTTAATTGAATTAAATTTTTCGTTGCCCGTCCAACCTGACGGTTGACGGGCAGGTGAAAAAGCCAAGCGGCCTTTGCATTTTTTTAAGAGACCTCATCCAGGGGCGGGATGAGGTTTGCAACGGCAAATAAAAATAAAATCAAAGTTTTAAAATTTAATTAATAACATGTCCCTGTTCATGTGACAGAGTCACATGGGGGGACATGTTTTATAACATTTTTAAAATCTTTATTTTTTATTTTGAAAAATGTTCTTCTCTGTGCCTCAGGGAACTTTTCCAGCGCACACTCACGTGCATGCACAAGGTTCTCCACTCCTCCTCCCCCACCCCCACCCCCGCCATGCAGGTAGTGCTGAGCGCTGCTGCGCCCGTTTCACAATGGACCATCCTTAATTGACCCGCCAGCGTGAAATCGCGGTCCAGCCCCGATCACGGGTGGCAGTCAGCTTCCTGGTCGCCCCTGCCTGTATCCGCCGAGCCCGTCCAACGAGGGAAAAACCTTTCCCATTGTTTGGGGTCTTCATGTCATAAGCATCCTTGAGGTGGAGCTTTGGGCGTCCTACTGGCTGCCTTGCCATAAAGAAAATCCTTGGGTACGCGACCATCTTCCATCCTGTGAATGCACCAGAGCCAGCGAAGCCGCCTCTGCTTGACGAGTGCTTGGGCGTGAACGCTCCCATACTTGGGAGATTTGCCCTTGAGAGGACTGCCACGTTCATAATTTTGTCCTTCCAAGGGGATGCCCAGAAGGTGCCACAAAAAGCCAAGATGAAAGTTGTTGAGCTTCCTTTCTTGATGGGTGTAAGTCACCCATATTTCACAGTCATTCACCAAGATGCTGAGGACACAGGCCTCATAAAACAGCATCTTGGTCCTAAGAGGCGGCTTGATTTTGTTCCACACATGTATTGTGAGTTGGCCAAAGGCGTTAGGTGCTTTCCCTATGGGTATATTAAATTCTGCATTAAGCCTTATTGCTCACTGTTGTTTACTATTTATACAAATTTGCACTTTAATGGAAACATTTTAAATGTCAGTAGATTTAGTTGGATATATAGGTTACAGTGCCTGTTGGAAAAAAGACACAGACTAAGCTCATTTAGTTGAAGGTAATATCGAAAAAGGGAGAGGAGGGTGTTCCAGTTCACCTTTCCACCAGGAATTCATATTTTTTTGAAAACTGCTGAATCTCTGGATCATCAGCTACAGGGCTGGGTTTAATTTGGACCCTACTGTGTTGAAAGTTACACTGGATTGAAATATACTTTCACAATAGCTGAGTTATTCATTGATGCACAGCAGACCAGATTGGCATGTGAAATACAGTAACTGAAGTAAGATCATCAATAGCTTTAATACAGTTGGATGTATCTGTAAATTTATTATCCCTTCCTGAAACTGAAGCTGTGTTGTGATGTACATGATGATGCATAAGCCTTTTATTTATTGAATTTATTTAAGATCTAAGAATGAAATCAATAATGGTAATCTTCCTGCACAGTGAAGTAGACAGATATTCTGACACACTGAGAATCAGCTGAATTAATCTGCTGCTTGTGATGATATCCTGATATGTTGGAATATTTTGTAAAATGCTCCCATGGCTGCAATCTGTAAGAGGTCTTACTTTCAGTTTCATTGTTCAGTTGAGCTCCAGTCCATTGAGCTTGCTGGCAGATCCAAAATACTACAATTGCTACCACGGTGTCAAACATGCAAAGCTGAGCTCCAGAACATTTCTCAGACGTGAGTTTGTCCGCAAAACAAACACATTCTGCAATATTGCTGTAGGTCTGATTTTGAAGCCATTCTGCTGGAACTGACCACATTTGGATGGTTTTGGTTTCTAGGTCAGACACTCAACTGTAATCATTCACAATAAACACATAATACTGGAATACAAAAATAATATGGTATCGTAGAATAGTTATGGCGTAAAAGGGGGCCATTCAGCCCATCGTGTCTGCACCTGCTTTCTGAATGAGCAATTCACTCAGTGACATTCTCCCATCTTCTCCCCATAACTCTGCACAATCTTCCTTTTTGGATAACAGCATAATTCACCTTTGCTTCTATTGGCAATCGCTCCAAATTCCTGTCCTCTGGCCCTTGACCCTAACACAAATGGGAACAGTCTCTTTCCTCATCCACTCCATGCAGGTCCCTCAACAGGATTTTGAACACTCTGAACATGTATTCAGTAGAACAAGCCAGGAATTATTCAAGTCTGCACAGTTTAGGACCACAAAGGGAGTGCACTCAGCTTAAATGTTTTAATGTCGGTAAGAAGAGACACAACTCCACTACTGTCCACCAAGCCCCATCACCTTCCTTCCTATTCGCAGCTTAACTCAGGGCTGGGGCTGACCCCACATGGATCAGAAGGAAAAGGAAAGTCCGGGAGGAACATGACATCCAGGAAGAATCAAAGAATTCATGTTTAAAATGAATCATGTAACACCTTAGCTGATTTATTTTTATAAATTTTATTTGCTTTCATCCACCAGTTTTTCTTTCCTGTGAAAAAGAAGTGGAGTTGTAACTATCCGGCGTTCCAGCTGGGGGCCCGATGGGAGGCTCCATCCATGTTGAGGACCAGGCTGCATTCCCATGTCACCGTTGAGCTGTGAGTCTGAACTGAATGCCCTGCTGCAGCTTGCCATCACTGGGTCAGCACAATATCGGGTGGCCCAGTTGCCGACCTGGCAGAAGGATGGGCAATTCGAGGCTGATGGGAGGCACGGGCAGGATGGCATTGAGCTACATTAGTCTTGTGGAGCCCGGAGCAGAACCTCTCCTGCTGGTAACACAAAATTGTTTAAAGCTTACCTTCCCTGGTGTACAACCTAGTAATGTTGTCCAGTTCTACTGCCTAGCAGGAGTTTCTAGGTTTATTAGTGCTGCACAGCACACTCACATGGTTCTACATGCTCTGCATAACAAACTTCATACCTCTACAATTGAGTAGTCCTGCCATGCTTCAGAATGACGGGTCCTTGGGGACAAAGAGTATTCTCCTCTCCATTGTTAGGACCACCAATGCAGCTCCAAAGAGGTACAATGTCTCTCATAAAGAACACAAATTCATATAGAACAAGCAGAAGGAATGGCAAAAGGAAAGTATTGGCACCTCAGTATACTCCTAGAATATTGCTTCAGTTTGTGGTAGCCTGTTGCAACCTTCACAAGTTTTCAATCCAAAAGACGTTGAAGGTGGATGGAGAGCCAATTGGTGAAGCAATGCCAGCTGAAAGTTACCCACCAGAAGAGGGAGAAGCAAAACAATGATTAAGATTTATTCATGACACTGTCAGCAAGGTGTAGACCATCAATTGTCAAACTCCCCCTTCCATCAATAAAGAGTGGTCTCCACCACTTCCCTTACTTGAAGTCCTCCTTTTTCTACAAGAGTGCAACTTATGTGCAAAACATAAAAGCACCACATTACGGACAGTTCACGCTGTCTATCTTGTTGTTGTTACTTCCAAAAGTCACAAAAATCACACCGCTGTCTCCAAAAGTAGCAAAATAAAAACACTAACAGGATGTATTAACATTTTGAACTGTGCACTGATCCCTTGAGACCTTTCTAATTTTTCTGATGTCTATTCTAATATTATATCTACATCTTACCTGAGGGTCATATATCTGATGACTTCTCAAAAATATCATGAACCTTTTGCTAAAAGCTGCTGAGTCCTGAGATGGACGTGATCTGCATACCCTGTTCTTTCCAGGGTTTATGGGAGGATTTTTTTGGTATCTTATGCTGATTCTGCCCTGAGTGAAACAGCTTCACCAGTGTGATCTCCAGCTCTCTGAATTTCAGGAGATGGACCTAATTGAAGCATTAATTTTCCGCAAGCCTTGAAAGGCAGTGTAGCAGTTTTCTTCAAACTCCTCTGAAGTTGCTGCTCCAGAATATCTGGAAACGGTTAGTGAATACTCTCTCCATTTGATCCCCAGGTCCAAAGGCCAGTAGTCAGTGTTTCACGGATGTGCTAAGTTATGTGTCTTATGTAGAGGGACTGGTGTCTGACTCAGATAGTTACTCCAAGCTGGTTTATTTACACTATGTACAATATATACAAGTTGATTTATTGAATAGGCACATCTCCCCTGAGTGCTGCCTGCTTGATCTGCTGTACAGAGTGTCTAGCACATGGCTGATGATGTCACGGAAACATCATAGCCTACATCACCTGTTAGCATGTCTATTCTATTAACCCATTACACTACAGTCAGTGCTTCTACATATGGTCATTGACTGGAGTGGAGGCATCATATTTAAGAGGATGTATGAGGATTGTCCTTTAGATATCGCTCCCTCCAGAAAACATCACATGGAAAGAAATACTCTTGGATTGTGCAGCATTGGACACTTAAGTTATATCACCCGCCAGTCTCAGATATATCGAGAAGTTGCTTAGTACCTCCACACTTTCATGCTGTTCTGTGCACATCCTTTGTTTCAGGACAGGACCCCCCAGATCATCATCTATTTGCTCTGCTGCTGTAGAATGACTTTTCCAATTCCTCAACTCAGCAATGTCAGGCTTCTCATTCATCCTTTGCCCTCCTGTGCCCCCCTCTCACCTAGTGATTTTTTCATTCATGCAGTTCCCCAGTTATTCATAGTAACTATATCTGGCCTTTTAATTGCAAGTGAAAGGGCCAAAGTGTGCGAGATTTTACAACTGTGTCTGACACTGGCAGGCTTGGTATCTCATCTTCAGCTGTAGCCATTCCTGTACCTGTTCATGACTTGCTGGTTCTTAGAATACAAAAGAAATCCGCTGAGTAACATTGGTTCATTGTCAGTCAGTGATAGGTTTCCCATGTTACTGTTTCAGTGAAATCCTTTGTTCAAAGGCTGGTCTAATTTCATTATCGCTGCTTTTCATCAGCTGGGTTTGCTAGAGGCCCTGTCCTGCTACAATTCCATCGATGCAATGGGAAACCAAGAACTTCAGATCTTGATCAGTTTATTTTACTATCCAAACTATTTAAAAAGTGTCCTGAATGCAATTCATCTCCCCAGCTTGATTAACCTCTCTGCAGTCTCTAGATTACAAGTCTATACCTATGGACGGGATTTTCCATAAATTCCCATCCAAAGTCAATGGATTTTTGGCCACTCTCAAAATTTTCCAGTCCCACCTGCGCCGATTCCCGCTGTGAGCTGGACCAGAAAATCCATCCATGTTGCAATGAATACCTCCTTTCCCTATCCTGATTATCCACTCTTTCAAAATACAATGGGCAGAATTTCCCATTTGTTGGGCGGACAGGCCTGACCGAATTGTGGGTGGACGTGGAGCCGATCGCCGTCAGTGATCGGGGCCGCACCGCCATTTTACGTTGGCGGGCCAATTAAGGCCCGCCCAGCATGACGTACAATGGGAAGCGCTATGTGCAGTGGTGGGGGGATTCCCTAAAATCGAGAGTGTGCTCTTTCGCGCATGCACACAGAAGAGCACACTCATCTCCCTGAGGCTAAGTGCAGCCTCAGGGAGATTGCCTCAACGATTAAAAATAGAGAAAAGAAAAATCCCTTATAGGTCCCCTCATGTGACTATGTCACATGAGTTGGGACATGTTCATAATTTACAGAACAATTTTATTACAATTTTTAAAACCCTACATGAAACCTCATCCCGCTGCTGGATGAGGTTTCATGTTTTTTCTACTTCCCACCGGGGCTCCTTAGATTGGACGGGCAGGTCCTCTAATTGGTTAATTGATCCTGTCAATGGCCTCAATTGGCCATCGACAGATCGGCGGGCCCGCAGCTGATTTTGCTGCGCCCCCGCCTTCCTGAAAATTTAAATGGGGCGGAGTGATGTCGGGGGTTCCGCCCAATGTCATCCCGCGTCATTTTACACGTCAGCAAGCAGGCCCCGCCCCCTGCTCACCGACAGCAAAATTCTGTCCAATGTGTTCAGCTCTCCACGCAGTACAGTTCTATGAAAAGTTGCCTTTCTCCCATATCATCAAGATATAGGAAAATGAGTACATTCCACACCTGCTACATTTTGTTGTTTTTCACTATTCAGGTGCCTTTTAAAGTTCAGGAAACATTTTACTCCAAATGATTCACAGAGTGGAAAAGTGTTTCTCTCAGTATATGACTCTCAGCAAATCCGTCCAGATTGTTGGTGTGTCAAAGCTGCAAATATTCAACCTGACTGCTTTGCTCCAGGATGAAAAGGGAGTTGGCATTCCTCACATAGTCTGCTATACTTCTGTGTTGCATTTCTAACAGAGCTGTTCCAATTGCTGCCCAAACTAAACTCACATCTTACCATGTCAACTTTGAGTTTATGTATTTATAAATTGATTTAAATGCCTCAGTTGTGCATGAGATTGGTTTTCAAAGCTGACAACTGAAAATAATAATAGATTTATACCTAAAATGGAACCTCCATGGTTGTCAATTAGGGCTTATTAAGGACAAAAAGGGAGACTTACAGGTGGAGAATGGAGAAATAGCGGAGGTGTTGAATGGGTACTTTGCATTTGTCTTTACAAAGTAGCTACCCAGGCTGAGGGGAGAGATGAGGTAACTGGTGCACTAAAAGAATTTACAATCGAGAGAAAGGAGGGGTTGGAAGGGCTACCTTTACTGAAAATAGATAAGGCACCGGATGAGATGCATCCAAAGGAACAGTGGGAAGTGAGAGTGGAAATTGCCGAGGCCCAAGTGATAATCTTCTAGTCTTCCTTAGACACAGGGGAGGTGCCAGTGGATTGGAGAATTGTGAATGTTACACCCTTGTTCAAAAAGGGATCTAAGGATAAAGTTGGCAGCTACAGACCAGTCAGTCTGACCTCAGTGGTAGTGAAACTTCTGGAAACTATAGTACTGGATAAAATCAATAATCACTTAGACAAGTGCAGGATAAATAAAGAAAGTCAGCATGGATTTATTAAGGGAAAATTATGTTTAACTAACTTGCTGGAGTTTTTTGAGGAAGTAACAGAGAAGGTTGATAAGGGGAATGCTGTTGATGTGGTGTATATGGATTTTCAAAAGGCATTTGATACAGTGCCACACAACAGACTAGTGAGCAAAATTCTAAGTCATGCAATAAAAGAGGAAGTAGGCACTTGGATAAGAAATTAGCTGAGTGATAGGAAAATGAGAGTAGTAATAAATGGTTGTTTTTCACATTGGAGCAAGGTTAGTAGTGGAGTTCCCCAGAGCTCAGTCTTGGAACCCTTGCTCTTGCTGATATATTAATGACCTAGGCTGTGTTGTGCAGGACATGATTTCAAAATTTTCAGATAATATGAAGATTGGAAATGTCACCTGTGATGGGGATAATCATGAACTTCAAAAGGACATAGGCAGGCAAATGGCAGATAAAGTTCAAGAGGAGCATTTCAATAGGAGCATTGAGTACAAGAGTAAGGAGGTAATGTTGAACTTATATAAGACGATAGTTAGGCCTCATCTGGAATACTGCATCCAGTTCTGGGTGCCACACTTAAGGAAGGATGTGAAGGCATCGGAGGGAGTACAGAGGGGATTTACAAGAATAATTCCAGGTATTAAGAACTGTAGCTATGAGGATACATTGGTTATGAGCAAATCCGTCCAGATTATAGGTGTGTCAAACCTGCAAATATTCAATCTGACTGCTTTGCTCCAGGAAGAAAAGGGAGTTGGCATTCCTCACATAGTCTGCTATGCTCTCTGTGTTACATTTCTAACAGAGCTGTTCCAATTCCTGCCCAAGCAAAGCTCACATCTTACTATGCCAACTTTGAGTTTATGTATTTATAAATTGATTAAAATGTCTCAGTTGTGCTTAAGATTGGTTTTCAAAGCTGACAACTGAAAATAATAATAGATTTATATATCAAAATGGATCCTCCATGGTTGTCAATTGATTAGGGACAAAAAAGGAGACTTTTTATTGATAAATTGCATTGACAAAAGCGAAGGCCGCCTGGGCTTGTCACCTGCCCACCAACCTTAAGGTTGGACGGGCAGCTCAGTTAATTAGTTTAATTGGTGTTTAAATGGCCTTAATAGGCCTTTGACAGTCCGGCCAGCATGCAGCCAATTCCGGTGTGTGCCCGCTGAACTCAAGGTCTGAGTAACGCACTGTGATGTCGGCTCGCACATCCGACTTCACTGCGCCTCATCTTACGTGTCGGCGAGAGGGGGCAGGGTGAAGATCCTGGCCATTGTTTCACTTTGTCTTCGCACTCTACCATTCTGATAAGAAAAATCTCTCATAGCATTAAGTTTTACCAGTAACCTTTGGGAAAAATAAACATGCTGGGCAGAAATTTCTGCTCGTCAGGCGGGCGCATGCCTGACTCCAGCGAGTGTAAAATGACGTGTGATATTTCAGTTGGCGGACGGACGCGTGAGGGAGCTGCCCACCAGCCCACTGACAATTAGTAAAGCCTAGTAAAGCCATTAAAAATCTAACTGAATTACATTTTTCGCTGCCCATCCAACCTTACGGTTGGCAGGCGGGCGAAAAGGCCAAGCGCTTTTGCGCTTCCCATGGGTGGGATGAAGTTTCGATCTGTCATTAAAAGAAATGAAAAAACCACACTAATCTCTAACATTTCCCTGCTCAAGTGACAGAGGGGGCATTTTTTTTAACATCTTGAAATGCTTTACTTTTATTTGTTCATATCTTCATCTCCCTGAGGCAGCTCTGTGCCTCAGGGAGATTTTCCTGTGTGCATGCGTGCTCTCCCTCCTCCCCCACCCCCACACAGGCAGCGCTGAGGGTTACAGCATGTATCTCATGCTGGGTGGGCCTTAATTGGCCCGGCAGCCTGAAATAGCGGTTGTGACCCGATCGCAGTTAGGAGGCTTCCTAACTGCACCCACCCACCCCTGCCGAGCCCACCCGACAAGGACAAAATTCTGCCCACTGTTTCTAAACTTCACCTGGCTAGGTGGCACATTTCACCCCTCCTTTGAAAACAATCTGGTCTGGGTTATTTCAAATTGCAAATATTCCCTTGACACCTTTGTCTACCTCTTTAACACTTCAAATCTAACTCATTTTCTAGCACATCAAAGCCTTCAGACCAGCTACCTTAAATCTAATTAAGTCTCACACACACACACAAACATACAGACATAGATACCGCTATTTTACAATAAATTCCAATAACAATAGGAGAATTATTATATCTGTCTGTTCACAGTACATTTTAATAGATATGTTTTTCTATTTTCTCCAAAACTATTTTGAATATATTTTTGGCTAAAGGCATTTTTCAGTTTGCCACTGAGCTGTTACAGGCCAATAAGGTCTAATGTTTGGTCTCCGTTCTGTGCTGAGTCTGCTGATCTCAGCAGACAGTTGCTCCCAGGATGCATCGGGTATGGACGGTAGGAAAGTAGGATTCCTGTCACAATCACTATTTAGAGACTTCTATTGGGAAGTGATTCTAAGGACAGGATCAGCCTGGTTGGGATATCATACATGCACTATTAATCTGTCTTTACTATTTATAATGTTTTAGAAAGGTGAACTGGCTGAGGCACAAAATTTAACTATTTCTCAGTACCAGTCACCCGCTTCAAGACAGGATGAGATAAATGCAGGAAGAAACTGATTTAGGGTTAACTTTGAAGCCATTTATTAAATATCCTTGCCTGTACACTTGCTTTTGATTGTTTTATCCTTATTATAAATTAGACCTCAGACAACACTGGAAATTTATAACTGGAAATAGTGGCTGCCTATCCTTAAAATAGAGACATTCCTAAGAATATTAGAACACAGAAGCAGGAGTAGGTCATTTGATCCCTCAGCCTCCTTTGCCATTCAATAAGATCATGGCTGATCTACGACCTCAGCTTTACCTTCCCAAACTATCCCCATGTTTCTTCATTCCCTTAGTATTTAAAAATCTATTGATACCTGACTTCAATAGACTCATCAAATAAATATCTACAGCCATTTAAAATAGAGAATTCCAAAAGTTCACAGTCCTTTGATTGAAAAAACGTTCTCTTCATCTCAGTCCTAAATTGTTAACATTTTATTCTGGGACTATGACTTCATCCTCCCAGTACCTACCCTGTCAAGGCCCTTAAGAATTTTACAAGTTTCAATGAGGTCACTTCTCATTCTTCTAAACTCCAGGGAATACGGGTCTAGTCTACCCAATCTCTCTTCATTACCTCAGGAATTAGTCTGGTTAATCTTTATTGCACTCCCTCTAAGGCAAATGTACCATTCCTTAGGTTAGGAGACTAAAACTGTACACTTTATACCAGGTGTATTTCCGTCAAAGCCCTGTACAGCTGCAGCAAGACATCTTTAATCTTAAACTCCAATCCCTTTGTAATAAAGACCAACATACCATTTGCTAACCTTGTTGCTTGTTTTTTCTGCATGTTAACTCTCTTGATTTGTGCATATACAAGGGCACGGATATCCCTCTGAATATTAGCATTTCTCAGTCTTTCGCATTTAAAAGCATTTAATTTTTCCATTTTTCCTACCAAAGGTGCATAATTTCACATTTCACCACACAATATTTCATCTGAGTAAACAGTTGAAAGCTGTAATCTTCAATTAAGAGGAATTACATGAGGATAGTAGTTGTGAAGGATTTAAGCTCTTATCTTAAAAAAAACTGCGTCAAATTTATGTGCCCGCACCAGGTTTCATTCTCCAAAAAAATGCCCTGTCCTCAATATTTGTGAGATGGGTGTCAATGGCCAGAAACTTCAAAATCCTGAGGAGGTGGAGGTCCTGTCAAAATTAGCAGCAGGACCTCATTAGAATATTTTCACTGAGTTTTCGGCCCGGCAGCTGCCCGGATTGACAAGTGGAAGAAAAACATGCACTACAACACTGAGGCAACACTCAGACACCCAGCAATTGAGAGGGTTGGGAGTCATGGGGGTAGGGATGGCAGTTCGAATATATGGAGAGGAGGGAAAAGGGAGATTGAGGTTGCAGAGGAGATTGCAGGGAAGCTAGATCCCCAGGGGTGAGAGTGAGGGTGAGAGTGAGGGGAAATGAGCGCGGTGGCTGATAGCACATGGCTAAAGTAATCATGGAGCGTCCTAGAGATTTTGGAGGAGATTGCAGGGGTGGTGGGTGAGCGCAGGGGGTCAGATCAGGGGATTGTGGGGAAGGCAGTGAGCGTAAGAGCTTTGCTTAAGGAACTGAGGAAGCATTGCTGTTCCTCCTGGTCCACAAGCAGTGCTGGAAAAACACTTACCTGACGGATCCGGCATTTCCTGCCCTCCTTTAGCCATCAGGGTTCCAGAGCCATGGGAAGCCCATCCCACATTCATTAATTCAAATGGTTTTCAAAAATACAAAATACAATCTCATTTAAATATTATAATTACTAACCCCCCGCTCCAGAGCGGGTTAGCCAGACAGCCATAGATTCAGTGGTTAAATCAGAAGCTCGTATGGGATGGGGCCTGGTTTCACATTTTCTCAAATTAACCTGACCTTTTCCACCCAACATGGGAGGTTAAAATTGCCATTGCTATGCCAGAAAGGTTTTCTAAAATGCGTAACAACAAATCCCTTTTAGTTTGTGATGGCTAACAACCACAATTTAAGCAAATGCAGCCCTGTTTTGTCATACTTATATATGGTTATAGAATATGCTCCAGTTACAATGACAATGGCCTTCTAAAGACAAGATTCTAACTCTGTGTAAGTGCATGGGTTTTGAATGGGATAAAATCAGGCCCAACAGGCATAAGGATGCATTACAAAAACAGAATTACCTGGAAAAACTCAGCAGGTCTGGCAGCATCGGCGGAGAAGAAAAGAGTTGACGTTTCGAGTCCTCATGACCCTTCGACAGAAGGATGCATTATTGATCCATTAAGCAAAATTGCCAACCATGGCTCAGGTTGTAGTATGAATCAGCTCTGAGTCCCAAGGTGGTGAGTTCAACTACAGGACTTGAGCAGAAAATCTAGGCTGGCAAAGAAGGGCAGTTCTGAGGGAGTGCTGCCTTTCAGATAAAATGCTAATCTGAGGCCCTGTCTACTCTCTCAGGTTGATGTAAAAGTGCCAAGGCACTATTTCAAAGAAAAGTACCAAGCTCCCTTGGTGTCTTGAACAATATTTGATGAGATCTTTAACATAGATTACCTGGCCATTGTCACATTGCTGGTTGTGGGAGCATGCTGCTGCATTTCCTACATTACAAACATGACTACAGTTCCAAAGTATTTCATTGACTGTAAAGTGGCTTTGGGGCACCTTGAAAGCCTTTCTCTCTTCGTGTTTGTCTCAAAAACTTGTGTTTGAATGCATAGACCATACATATTTAATGCAGTGATACAATAAAATGCAGTATAATTTAAGGAAATGTATTGCATCCTATCTTTTTTATCTTTTTTATGTCCTTATATCTTTTCATCATTGGATTTTCATTATGATTTTTGTATTGAGTGGTCACCTTTGGAAATGAGCGAATGCTTGAGAAATAATTGATGAACACAGATGATATGTTTAAATTGCATGCACCAAACCTGACCAGATTCCAGATTTAAAGAGTGCGTGCAGTTGTCCAATCCTGCAGCAGGTCCCATTTCATGAATTTAAAGTATTAATCTGCCTTTATCACTAATCAGTTGCTATGACCATATTGAAATTGACTGCTTAATTCTGGTTCAGCGGATTAATTAAATTAAATTGGGTCTTAGAATTAAAAGATGCAATAGAACTGGTGGTTGTTTAATCATTTATCAGAAGGATATAGTTTACTATATAATTATATGTTAGGTAAAATGATCAGAACAGAATTCAATGCCTACCAGTGCAAGGATCCACTCCTACTATCTGAATTTTATTGAAAGTATTGGAAAATTTATGTCTTGAGGTATTTTGAGTTGGTAACTTGTTTATTGAAGCTTTCAGGTAGAGATCAACTGTATCCTGAGGAAATTTGAGAGCAAGTGAAAGAAACCATGAAAGGAAATGGGATTTTACTTTGTTAAACCCGACTATTGAGAATGTCTTAAAAGAGCAGTGTATTTTCAGCTTAAGCAATCATACTATGATTTTAAAAATAGATACAATTTGCCAACTCCTTTTTACTAGGATATTAAATCTCACTGCTATATTAAAGTAATTGATGCTTTAGCTCTCTACCAACTGGCTGTCACAAAGAATTTACTGATTATAAGTTTCTGAAGGTACCAACTTCCAATTCTTGCTCAGATGCATACATCCATACACAAATACATACAAGGTCCTTCTTGAGCTTCTAAATGAGTATGAGAGACTCCATCTCAACCAGGTACACATGGCCTTTCAGCCAGGTAATAATGGATTTGGAACTCGCAATCACTGGTGAAGTAAGTCGCTCCTATTTTTCTATGCTTGTTGTGGCTGCTACTTGAATAAACATATCTCTGAAACAAAACATTGAACTCGTTGCGTTTCTGCTCCAGTCAAATGTTTTCACAGGCGTATGTTGTCATTTTGATTTTCACATGATTGAAGTATCCATCCTGTGGGCACTGACAATATCAATCAAGCTTCCAAGAAAAATAAAGATTATTGAGGAAATTTGTGTTCAAGTATCTGTGTCCATTTATTAATGAAACTAATTGGAATTAACTTGACAGAATTTCTGGCAGTGGAGGCTGGTGGACTGGTGGGCGGGGGTGAGTTACTTTGCAATTAATAGAACATGGTGTTTTCATCTTCTTGAGTTAAAATAATTTTAGGCTTGTTATTCCCAGAAGCTGAAAACTACACACCCTGAATTATTATTAATTTTTTTGGAAAAGAAACAAAAAGGTAAACATCTAACATCTTGTCATTTAGCACTTACCAGACTTTTGTTACATAAAACATACAATTTAAATAATGAACAATTCATTAAAATAGCAGCCAATCAGTTACCATAAACAACACCACTAAGTATTAGTTTATTATTGAGCTTATGACATCAACAAGAAGGAACAGGTGCCACATAAAGCATTAGGGCAGGCATCTGGAATATTAATTGCAAAACATATAATTATAATGAAGTGTTGCATATAATGTTTCTAAAATGTTTCTCTGACTCACGTTTCAAGTGAAACTCAAATATGGGCAATATTTTCTGAAATGTCTGTACCACTATGGCTGGTTGCAATAACCACCGTGACCCCAGCAAAGCTCCTACTCTATGTTGGGAAAATTGTCTGATACATCTATTCAATATCAAAACCGTTGAGTGAATTGCAACGCTCCATTTCACACTATATTCAGAATTCCTATGTCAGGTGTTGTCAGTGGGAAACCAATTTTGTAAGTCAACATTTACCTGCAAAATTTGTAATGCCTGTAGGTGGCACTTTGCTTGACATTTACAAGGTTTAAAGGCTTGTCACTTAGCATTAGCTCCACAGTCCTGCACTGGAGGTGTATTGTCATCCTTTTAGGCAGATTGCATGTTAGAGTTCAGCTCTGTTCCATCGCGTGGCATCACAGAAAAAAACATTTAGACGGAAAAATCTCTTCACAGCATAATAAATGCAGTCTAACAAAACTGCTGTGCTTCCTGAAATAAAGGAAGTAGTCAGCTGTCAAACTGTAAACCTTCTCTCAGGCTTTGCATGTGACTCCACTTCTGGAATCTCCCCTGCCTGCATTCCTCTTGGGCTGTCTGAAATCTAACACATATGCCAAAGAGCTTGGGAACATGGGCCCCCTGTCAGCTTTTTTGAGGCCTGCAAATTCTCCCAGAAGGACTTTTATAACACCTAATGATTTTCTTTCTTGGTCCGCTGCCTCCATCCCACACCCTCCCCATCTCCTCCCCCGACAATTGAAAGATATTTAAGGGCTGTTTCACCAACTCCAAACTAAACTGAACTTCTTCCTTGCCAAGTTATGGAATAATTTCCTCTTGTAAAATCAGATACATTTATCAATCCATTTATGATGATGGAGCAAAAGCAGATTGTTGTTGCTCAGACAGGGATCAGCAGTGAATGGCGCAACAGGCACAAGGGACTGATCAACCTGCAAGAAAGAGCCATAAGGATAAGTAGGACTGAGTTGGACTTCAGCTGCTGCATTTTAGGGTTTACAACATTCTTGGAGGTTTTATCACCCGACCCTCCATTTCCACCATTAGTCAATCAACATGTCCTCGCAAAACACTACCTTCCCACACAAACAGACACTTCAACTGGAATCTTCCCAGTCCCATAAAGGTGGATTTGAAGGAGGGACCAGGTGCAAAATTGGACATCATGGCACTGGGTCAGCAAGCTAGCGCATTCCTCTCTCCAGACAATCTTGCCAGAAGCTGATGTACAGCAGCAGTGGCTACCTGTCACCAGGCTAATGAAATGCCTAATGGGGAAAATGGTGAGAGATCTTCCCAGCATTGGAGCAGACCCCTGCTGAGTGTGGAGCAGGCCGCTCTGTGGAGACAATCTGGTGGCGGGATGGGATGAGGGTGGCCATCAGAGCCAGAGGCTCTATGCCCCAATGACAGGGCCACAGAGATGAAAGGCTGCACTCGTGGGCTAAATAAACCCCTTTGGGGGGGTTTCACCTACTGACTTCAGGCATCTGTATTTCTGCCATTTTATTAATGCTTCCAAAGGCACTTCCATTTTGAGGTGCCCTTGGCATGACCTGCCCACCGCAGCAGCACCCACCTCTCCCAGTGAGTCTGACGACCATCCAGAGCTGCGGTCACTCTGATTGGGTCTCAACCTCACAAACCAACTGCCATCTTTATTTGGCTGGCAACATGGTGTTGGCCAATTAGGAGGCTGGCAATTTTAAGCCAGACCCATGTGCAGTTGGGATCCGAAAATGGTCCCAATCCCTGAAAATCTATCATCAGAAGATTTCGCCCAACATTACATAACTGGATGATTCTCAGCTTCAGTCAGTCAGGCAGCCATTTTCCAATCTGCAACGTTTATTTTATAACAAATCAGCAAAAATTGTTCACGGAAAATTTTTAAAAGCGCATGATTTTTTAATGGCATGATAAGTTTTCTCCAGGATTGCTCTATCCAGTGCCCTGGAAATCAATCTTCAGTTCTTGGAGAATCCAAGATAATCCTGACAGGTTGGCAACTTTACTGCCTAGCCAGGGTTCAGGGCCATAGACTAGACATTTCTGTTCTAGGGATCATTACAGGGTCTAAATCATTCAAGGAGAGTTGGCTTCACACTGACTATTATTCACTCTGGGCATAGGTGTACTTGCAGCACATGTTTTTACTCACAACATTATTCCTTAGTTGTTTTAAAATTCATGAGTTGATCTGAAGATTTGCTTTTAAATGTTGCCAGTGCATGAGACCTAATTACGTTTTTGTGGATAAAAGGAAAATTTGGCAGAATAATGTTGTTTTTAAAGAAAGATGAAAGCTGTAGCAATCTATTACAATTTGGCCTAAGGCATTTCTTAAGTAAATTTGTACTTATTTAGAAAAAAGTAAGTTCAGTCTGCATCGGATAGAACAGTGCTGAACATGTCCCAACCAATTCCTCCATTCCCAAGTCACGGTTCCATGTTGTTCTAAAATGAGTTGCTGCACAGAAGAGTAGAATTATTCCTTCTTTGTTCATTACTGAAAAGGATTTCATCTTTCAAAATAACAAATTGCATTTCATAGGCAGCTAAGCAAGGGCTGCTATGTTAGCACTTTCCACTGCTGTCATGCATAACTCCTTTAACTTTCGACCCATTCATTAGCTGGTGGGAAGCAATTAGCTAGATCCAAGCTGTAGATTTTGTAACTCTGCAAGCTATTATTATAAGGTGATGCTTCTGATATCACTTCACCAAATTTGGGATGAGATATGAAAAACATGGCAAGGAAAATAATGTGAAGGATGCAAACACATCATCATTCTGAAAGTGAGAAAAACATGGATATACAGAAAGCAATATTTATGCTGCAAAGTGAATTATATAAACAACTCAAAATAGATACGTCTCTGCAGCACAGGAACCTATCAGTGGGTAATGCAGACTGACTGTAAAATAATAAAAAGTCATACTACTTTACAGACTCAAACAAAATACACAGTATCTGGTTAGCAGAGATAAACTGCAATCACTGGAGCACATCTAAAGCAGTCTAGGATTAGATTGTGATGTGTTGGAGTCCACACGATAAGCATGACGTGTTATAAGTTTGCTGTAATGTGCAAAAGAGATTGGGCTGCCGTTGGAAGGAACTGAATGGATGGTTTTATTTTACTGAAGATACCTTAATGCAAAGTAAATCAAATGAGTCAGGATTGTTCCGATATCCTAATCACTTTTTAAGTAGGTAAAAATCTCAAATAGACCTTGTAAGTGGGTATCGATGGTTTCTCATCCCAAATTACGCTTAATTGGCTTTCTAAGCCATTTCAGTCAACCACATTGCTGTGGGTTTAGAGTCACATGTAGGCCAGACCAAGTAAGGATGGCAGACTTCCTTCCCTGTAGGGCAGTAGTGACCAGATGGATTTGTACAACAATTAATGATACTTCATGGTCACCATCACTGAGACTAGTATTTAATTCCAGATTTTTTTAAAAAATTGAACCTAAATTCCATTGGGGGCTATGCTGAGATTTGAACCCATATCGCTAGAGAATTTTTGGAGAGGAACATAGTTAACGTTTCAAGTCTGTATGACTCTTCAACAGAACTAAGTAAAAATGGAAAAGAGGTGAAATATAAGCTGGTTTGGTGGGGGGAGGGTAGAGCTGGATAGAGGGCCAGTGATAGGTGGATCATGAACTCTCTCCTCCATCCCCAACCCCTTTCCCATCCCCCCCTTTTTTTCCCAATAATTTATATAGATTTTTCTTTTTCCACCTATTTCCATTATTTTTAATTATATTTCCATCCATTGTTTTAGCTCTACCTTTTAGCCTATTTTGATCCCTTCCCTTCACCCCACCCCACCCCTGCCAGTGCTATCTGTACCTTGCTTGTCCTGCTTTCTACCCATCATTAGCACATTCCTTAGATAATATCACCACCTTCAACACCTCTTTGTCCTTTTGTCTATGACATCTTTTGGTTATCTCCACCTATCGCTGGCCCTCTATCCAGCTCTACTTGACCCAGCCCACCTTAAACCAGCTTATATTTCACCTCTTTTTTATTTTTACTTAGTTCTGTTGAAGAGTCATATGGACCAATAAAAATTCCCTTCTGTATTTGATTTCATTTTGAAAAATTCAAGGTGTACATCACTGTTCTCCTTGAAGGCGGCATGTATTCAGCCTAAGATTAATTCATCTTTACAACCAGTGAGAAAAGGTAGGAATGTTGATGGCAAACCGTTGCTGTCAAATTCTGTTAGTCTGTTTATCTATATATGTGCCCAGATTTTCCCATCTCCAGATAGCCGGAAACCGGACATACTCTGGAAAATATGCTGCGGGGACTCCTTGGAAGTCCTGACACACTTACACCGTGGGAATTGCCTGGGAAGTTTGAATTTCCGATGGGCAATTTCCCTGCTCCCCTGTACCCTCTGCAAAGGTCTCCAACTTTGAGTTAGAGTCAGAGACTTCAGACAGTTCCGACTTTTGTATCTGCACAATTGCCCAGGAAATGTTAGACAGAAAAATCCTGGCCTAACTCCTGGGTAATTATACAACTGACACCCCCAGTCACTCACACTGAGAACCTCAACTCCCCCTTTGACCACCTGACTACCTTCTGACTCCCCAACTCTGGCATGGGCTCTATCTTCCCCTCTCCCCCAGTTCCCCTCCTCCGATCCATCACATACCGCCCAGCATCCCCACCGCCACCAACCCCCCCACCCAGCATTGACTAGACCTGTCCCAACACTACCACCTGACTACACCCCCCAAACCCCCAACTTCCACCCTGACCCAACCTCACCAGCCCCCACCACCCAACTCCCCTCGACCTGACTAGCCCCCGGCCTAACCTGGCAACCCATCCTGATTCGGTGTGACTGCCCCCCTACCTACCTACCCACTCGCCCACTTGCCACCCTATCACCCTACCCATCTGCCACCCTGCCACTTCACCAACCTGCCACCCTACCCCCTCCCCCCTTACTTACTTACCTTCTCTCTGTAGCTTTTCAAAGAAGCCTTGGGACACTTAAACTCTTTACTTGCCAGGATATGGCAGCTAGTGCTGTAAAAATGGGACGAGGCTTGCCTGCCCCTGACAATCCAGCGCTACGAAGAAGCAATTCCATTTCAGGTACACTTTGCAATTCTGGAGAAGTCCGGATTCGACACCCTGGCCAAAAATGTGGAGCTCCATGTTGGCACCGAAAAGTAGGAGGGGAGTGACAATCCGAAGGTGACTGCCACTTCTCAGAATGTTCGGGCCAATATATGTAATGCCAGGGGGAAAAGCTTCTGCAGTGCACCACGTGGATAAGGAGACAGAACACAAAAACTACCCTTAACAGGGAAATGAACCATTTAATTCCCTTGCAGGGTACCCTTCTGGAATTTTTTGCACTTGCAACTTATTTTCCGGCTGATCAAGGGACATTGGGGAAAGGTTCCCAGATAAGGGGGAAGGTGAGTTTGTGTGTATGCGAGGAGGTAATTTCCCCTAAAAATGGTGTTAGGTTGGGAGTCTGACATCTTCCCACCCTCTTCCAGCTTTCCTCCAGGTGAGTTGGAAGACAAGTAGAGAACGCACAGCGGTTGGGTAAGCTGTTTAAATAGTATATTAGGAAATTTAACCAAGAATTCTGCATTCAATTGCCAATGGACCTATTTCCTAAGCTGTATGAAACCCATCATGGTCAGAGGAACCTGACAGGTTGGGACGCCTTTGATCAGTGAAACTGAATGATCTGTAACCATGTCCAGGTGAGACGCTGCCACACAGAACACTCCTTTACTAAGGATGCTTTCAGTGCTTGATAGGTCACTTCACCTGTCTTTCACTTTACTCACCTTCAGCTGCACTTCACCACTGCCAGTCTTCACAATGGCACAGGAGCAGCTTATGCAGCTCCACCTTGCACCCCTGGCATGGCCCCTTTAATTAGAGATCCTTCCTTTGACAGAATTGACTTGTTATCCTGCATGCTCGCCACCATTGGCCAGGGAGCCGAGAGGTGGGATACTAATGCCATGGCTCAGTTAAAGAGCACATAATAGCATAGGAAATAGGGGCAGGAGTAAGCTTTTTGGCCTGTTGAGCCTACTCCGCCATTCAGTACAACCATGGGTGATCTTTGGCTTCAACTCCACTTTTCTGCCCATTCTCTATATCCCTTGATTCCTTAGGATAACAAAAATCTATCAACTTTAAATATATTCAATGATGAAGCATCCACAACTCTCTTGGGTAGAGAATTCCAAAGATTCATAATCCATAGAATGAAAAAAAACTCTCTCCATCTGAGTCCTAAATGATTGGCCCCTTATCCTGAGACTATGCCCAAGATACCCCAGCCAGGGGAAACAATCTTGCAGTGTCTACCATATCATAATCATTCAGAATCTTTTATATTCAATGACGCCACCTCTCATTCTTCTAAACTCCAGAGTATATAGATGCAATTTTCTCAGCCTCTCATCATAAGACAACACTCCCAAAAAAATAAAGCAACTACTAACAACACTATATTTCATAAACACATACACTTCCGCACCAAAAATCTCAACAGGACACTTCTATTTTTATTTCCATCCAAGAGCTCCTCTATAAGTTACAGGATCTTGAGGGTTCCTTCACTTTTCCTGGGACCCAACCAAGGTGTGCCACAACTCTCAGAAATTCACTTTGAATCTCCTCAGTGTTCCTGCCATTCTCCGAGGTTTGAGATTTTTTTGGGTCCTTTCACCGCCATTCAGGTGACCCTCCAACTCCTCTTAAGCACCTCAGAATTGTGAAAATCCCAGCTCCAGCGTAATCTTCATTGCAATGCAAATGCAACTCAGGAAATACCTTTGATTTCTGATAGCTCGTTTCTCCTGGTCTACAATTTCTTCTCAGATTCTGGGAGATTCTCTCAACCTGTCTTCAAGCTACTCCAGCTTCAATGTAAACTACTTGTTTCAAAGCTGTCCCTGAACTGCCTAACAGTTTTTGTGAGAAAACACACAGATAAATCCAAAAACAAAGCATACCTCCCTGAAATCTATCCCCTTGACAACATGGCACCTGGGATGTTCTACCCCAGATAGAAATGTAAACCAATTACCTCCAACTTTAAATCTGTCCTTTGATCCATAAAGTATGTGGATACTTTAAGATCTTCCTTTTTTTACTCATTGCCTCCAGAGCTTTTTTTTTTTCGATTCTGGACCCACATGAATGATTTAAACTCCTTATGGAGAGATCTGTAGATATCTTGCCTCCACTAAGAAACTCAGAAAGATAGCCCATTGTTTAGTGTTTTCACACTTTCGACTCTGACCTCTTCAAGTAAACGCCCTTTGAATTAAAATTATGTTAGACATTGCAACCAACTTTTCATCAAAGGTTTCCATTTATATTACTGTAGTGATTGTGGGTGAAACCTTTCCTACTGCCTTTAGGGGTCACATGATTGTACTGACGAATCAGCCTTAAGCGTGCGTAATCTTAGGGGTGGAGCTTTCTAGTCATGGACCTGGTTCAAGCATGTAGCATCTACATGAGCTCTGTAAATAAAGTTATCTGTTTCAAGCAAGAAACCTGTCAGGTACATCAAGTTTATTCCACTTACTTTTAACAATTTCAATTCCCAACCTAAAAGATTATACTCCTAAAACATATGAATCATGAAATTAGACAATTTCACAACACTATTTGTATATGAAGCAAAACATTACACCATTGCATGATTGTATAAGATTAAGTAGCAATTTTATAGATTTTGAAATGGATGTTTTTTTATATTATCCCGCAGTATTTATATTGGCCATGACCTTATTTGGATCCCTGGGCAGTTGAAGATAGCAGGTCACGTGACAACACATCCTTTCATGTGTTTTAAGCGCAGCTGAGGTGCTGAAGGAACAAGAACCTGAGTGTTTGTTCTCTCTCTCTCTCTCTTTCTCACACAAGTTTTTGAACCCCGTCCGCTGATTGTAACTAATTCAAGTGCCGCAGACAGAGCTTTTTGAAAGAAGTCAACCCAGCACCACAGTCACCAGAAAAACAGGTAAACTGTCCATCTGCATCTTTAAATCGTCTCAATGTCAGAAACTTCACACCACTGACTAAAAGCAGCAGAGCTGTTGAGTTCAGCCTGATGCCAGCCAAGTCACCAACCTCCACTAGGTACGTACCTCTTTAATTTCTCCTGGACTCTAACATGTTTAATTTATCCTTCTCCACTGTGTAACCTATTTGTGTGTTTGCAAACTTCGAGCGTGCGTCTGTGTGAAAGTTGTAGCATATTTTCATTAGTTTACTTAGACCGGGTTAAGTACAATAAAAGCTAAACTCTTTTCTTTGCTAAAACTCAGGAAAACCTTCTGATTGTGTCTTTTAGGATCACAGCATGTAAACTGTTAAATAGTTACTAAATTGGCAAGTATATCCCTTTCAAAAAAAAACCTGTTGTGGTCAAACAAGGAGAGGGTAAATTGAGGAGCCAATCAACCCCTCCTAACCTACCGGATCATAACACCCTCGAGGTGGTGTTGGTGAGCCCCTTCTTGAACCTTCTGGCTTGCAGAAATTAGAAGAAATAAATGCATATTTACCTGGGGCTGAATTTTGGGTTTGTCGGGCCTGACCGAATCGGCGGTGGGCAGGGAGTCGATCCCTGCCGGTGAAACGGGCTGCGCCGCCATTTTGTGCGGGCAGGCCCATTAAGACCCGCCCAGCACATTTCAGATTCCCATGTTCAGCGGGAAATTCAAATTGGCGGCAGGCGTGTTCAGACCACCGCTTCCAATGGGGAACCGGCAGTCTGTATAAAGAACAGCCAGGCAGCCTCCTTTAGGCTGTTCACCATGGCCAGCGACCGGGCACCAGAAGAGGTGATGGCAGAGGAGGAGGGGGTCAGGCTGCAGGATAGGCCAGCAGGGGGCCAATGTGCCCCTCGATTCTCCAATGCCTGCCTTGCTGCCCTCCTCGAAGAGGTGTCACATCGTCGGGAGTTGTTGTTTAAGGAGGATGGGAGGAGGAGGGCCCTCCACATGACCAGGTAGGCGTGGCAGGAGGTGGCGGAGGCTGTTAGCTCTCAAGATGCTGTGCAGCGATGATAGACCTGGTTCCATAAGCTTCAATGATTTGTTGCGCTCTGGAAGGGTGAGGACCATGTCAGCCTTGGTCATTTTACTCAGCAGGTAGCCTTAGCCTTTGAGCCCCCCCCCCTCCCCATGTCTTAGTGTCGTTACTGCATCGGGCATTTGGCACACGCTGGGTGGACAAACAGATAGTGACCATGCTTACATCACCCTTAGTGATTGAGAAGAAGGGTTCTCCCCGCAGCATATGTTGGTGTTTGTCGCATTTGAGTAGTCTGGGGGCAACCTGCAGGAGAGGCAGCCCGACACATACTCAGAAGTCCAACACATGTCATATTGATGGTGATGAGATGGTGGAAGGGGCACCTCAAGGTATTGTGGCCAAAAGCCATCTGCTGACCTAGTTGCGCGTCCTTGCTATGGGCGCTAAGACCCGTGTGTTATTGAAAGTGATGGACACCGAAAGTGTCCAAGGTGGCTGTTGGGGGAGGGGGTTGGGAGCAGCCGTACTATCTTTGGGTGACTGATCTCCAGTAGTGTGGACAGGAGCCGCTGGAGGCCTCAGATGGGCCACTGTGGTTGGGGTGCGGTGTGCGCGTGTAGAGTACATGAGGGATCAGCCCCAATAAATGCTCTTCTCTGTTCTGCAGGCAGAAAATGAGAACAATAGCCGGGAGTGTCAGTGGACTGGTGGTGGGGGCACGCTGTGCTGCAGCACCTCACCATGTATGTGGAGCAGGCCATGGAGCTTGGGAGGAGGCAGGCGGCCAGGGCAGCAGGTGTCGATGAGGCTGGGGAGCAGCGGCCAGGTATTTGAGGGCCACAGTCCCATCCACTCTGTCTCCCCACCATCCAAACGCTGATGGTTGCTGCAATCGTTAATGCAGCAACACTGCTCATTCACAGACTGATACAGTCAGACATGTGGGTCATACACAAAGGTCCTTCAGCCCTTTGAGGATGCGTGTCTCTAGCACCTTCCAAAGTCACCTTATCCCGTTTCTGATCACTATCCCCATGGCCTAACATGCCATGGTATCGCTGCTGCACATCCAAAGACTTATATCATCTTAGGAGGGTTTGTACCTCCACCACCCTTTCAGCCAGTGCATCCCACATTACTCTGTCCAAAAGCTCCTCACCTGACAACCTCATGGCACTCAGCTTAAATAAATGCCACCACATTACTCATCCCTGCGCCAAGGGGAAATGTTGCCTTCTGTCCACCCGTTCTATGCCCCTCATAATGGTATGAAGGTCAATAATGTGACCTGTCAATCTCCTGTGCTCCACGGCAAATGTCACAAGTGTTTGCAATGTTTCCTCATAACTCCAACTCTCCAGGCCAGCATGCATCCAGGTCAGGAACCTCTGCACTCTCCCCACTCCAATCCCATCCCTCCCATGAAGCGCAGGTCACAACTGAATGCAGAAGTGTAGCTGTGGCCTCGACAGCGTTTTCTGCACTTGCAACATGACCTCCCTTTTCCTACATTCTATTCCTTGCCTAATAAAGGCAAGTCTGGCTTTTATCTTGTTAAACGCCTTATGTTCCTATTCTGCTATCTTAACAGGTCTGCCCAGCAAGGTCACTGTAATTGTTGTGACTTCCCACGGTCCTACCATTTCTCCTGTATTCCTGTACCTTGTTTGTCTTGCTCAAGTGCTTAACCGCACACTTATTCACATAACATTCCATGTGGCATTCCTTAGGCTATCTGACCAGCCTGTCCGTATGCATGTGTAATGTTTGGGCCTCCTCTTGACTATTTACCACCCCACCAATGTTCGTCTCCTTCGGTTCTTGAAGGGTGAGCGCATTATGAGGCTGGGGGTGTGGGAGGAAGGGGTGAAAGGTGTTGCTGACTGAACACTAACTGATGCACTGTCCTTGTTGTTAATTTCAGCATCACCAATGCATGGCCGCCACCAACATGTCCAGAGCCCCCCCTCCACACCTGAGGGTCAACACTTGCAACTTGCATCACATTCTTTCAGCGAGCCAGGCGCTAGCTCAGCGATAAACGCTCCGGTGGGGATTATGACGTCGGTTAGTGTCTCGGGACACCGTGGAGAAGGCACTTCACAATTGCTGGAGGATATGGCACAGACATAGAATGCCAATGGTGCCAGCAGCCGGAGGACTGCAGGGGACCAGGCACATGCTGAGTCGGGCCCTGATGATATGCCTCTGAATATGCCTGCCATGCAGCAGCTGCAGGACAAGCGGCCAGGTGTGCAGGAGCATCTGGCTGGGTTGCATGAGAGTGTGTTTCACTTGGTCTCTGTGGTGGAGGAACCCAGGCACATTGTCAGTGATGGCATGAACCTCAGGACGGAGCTTCAGTCTTCCTCCATTGAGAGATTGGCGACTCTCATGGAGAAGGACTTCCAGCAGATTGAGATTCTTCTGATTGGGTTATGCTTTGACCTGCAAGCCCTCACAGCACTAATGGCCACAGGTGGTCATTGGCAATGTGGGAGATGTTCTGAGCACCAAGCGTCCCAGCTCAGTGCCCATCCATCTGCGGTGAGCAGGGAGGTCCAATGTGACCTCACGTCAGTGCAGCAGCTGTCTGTTGTCGCTGCGAGCTCCTCTCAGGGCGCTCCAGATGAAGGCAGCAGCTCCTCCACCCCTCTGCCAGTGACCGTTGCATCCGGTAAGGCTGTGATGACTGGGGAGATGCCAGCTGTGGAACTGGCCACTCCCTCCCAGGCAGGGCCAGCACAGGCTCCATGGGCCAGAGGACGTCCGCCAAGGTCATCGAGGCCACCAGGACAGCAGAGTCAGCAGGCTGTCCCACAAGCCACTCCGAGCGACGGGGCGGCACCAAGACGAGGCACCTGCAAACGTAAGCATAAGGCACGTTAGGCCTTCCACGGGTTTCTCACTGGTGATTTTGTGTTGCCCCTAGATTAGGGAATATATCATTATGTGAATTGAGCGACATTAGTGCTTTATTTTGGTAGCAATAAATTCCACTTTTCTGACCATGGCTGAGGGTGTTTCCTTTGTGCTGCATTTGTCTGTTTCACAGACTTATCATGAGTGTTTGAGTGGACATTGATGTTTCTGTACTAAGCCCTTAGTTGCATCTGATGAGGTGGAAGATGTAGCACCTAAGTGCCATGTGTGGAAGTGCCAGGCAATGCTGGTCCTGCAGATCCATTTGTGTGGAGCTAGCTGAAGGTTCGTTGGATTAAAGTCTCCCTGATGTCCCTGCCTCCTTGGTGTAGTTTAGGGTCAGCATGCAGCTCATCATTGCCCTGTGCTTCTTCATCCTCTGAGCCAATGCTGGATTCATCATGTGCAGCCACATCCACTGCATCAAGGTCTTCATCGTCAACTGCATCCCCCCTTTCCAGTGCAAGATTGTGCAGAGCGCAGCATGCTACCACTATCACAGAGACGCGATTTGGGGGTACTGGAGTGCACCCCCTGAGTGGTCCAGCCAACGGAAGCGCATCTTGAGAAGACTGATGGTTCTCTCCACCATAGCCCTTATGGTGCTGTGGCTCCTATTGTACCGTTGCTCAGCTTCTGTTCTTGGATGGAGGAGAGGCATCATGAGCCAACTTCTGAGGGGATAGCCATTGTCACCCAGTAGCCATCCATCCAGCTGGGCTGGAGCACTAAAGACCCCCAGCATCTGGGAGTGTCTGAGGATGTAGGCATCGTAGGAGCTGCCTGGGTACCTTGCACAGACTTGTAGAATCAGCATCCTGTGATCACATGCTATCTGCACGTTCATGGAGTGGAAGCCCTTCCTGTTGACGAAGGCACCAGGCTCACCTGCTGACGCCTTGATGGCCACATGTGCACAGTCTATAGCACCCTGGACGCAGGGGAAGCCAGCAATGGCCACGAAGCCTCTGGCTCACTGTGCCTGACTTGCCTGGTTGCAGCCGGAGTGGATGAAGGTCAATGCCCATCTGAACAGAGTGTCTGTAACTTGCGTGACACAAGTGTGGACAGCTGATTGGGAGACACCGCAAAGATCACCCACTGAGCCCTGGAAGGAGCCAGAGGCATAGAGGCTGAGGGCAACTGTGAGCTTCAGAGACACTGGCATGAGGTGTCTACCCACACAGTTAGGGGGATCTCAGGACCAATCATCTGACAGATATAGTTGACTGTCTCCCTTGACAGTTGGAACCCCCTTTGGCACTGCACCTCAGTCATATTGAGGTAGCTGCTTCACCGCCTGTATACCCTGGCAGCAGGATAGTGGCATCTTCTGTGGCCCCTTCCACCTTGGACTACCTCTTGGCCCTGCGCCCCTTGTGCCTACATCTGTACTCCCAAAGGTGGCTCCCCTGGAGGCTGATTGTCTACTCCTGGTCTCCTCCTCATTCTAACCCTCCCTTCCTCCTCAGCGGAGCTGCCTCCAGTGGAGATGTCAGAACCCATACCCAGGCTACATGGAGGCCTCCGGAAAGCTGCAGGCCCGATAACAATTCCTGACTGCAGAGTCCTGAGCTTCAAAGTACAGAGAAAGTTATCGGAAATCGATCTGAACTGCTAACAATCACACAGGCAAGTTTAAGACACTTTCTGCATTAAATACTTCACATTAAACATTACCAACCCCTCTGAGCCCACATATCCCGCCCGTGGATGAGGTTTGTGAAAGAATCAGTTACCCGCCCGTCTGTTGGGCCCATGCGCCGAGCCGAAGTTCCCACGGGCTCCTCAAAATCGGCGTCAGTTGCCGAGGTAAGGGCCTTAACAAGGCCTTTAATCAAGAGCGGGTATGCATCGCGTTTCATAGCATGCCCGCCCAGCTAAACATCGTGATGCCGCAGGTTGATGTCGGGACGCTCGCCCGACATTTTAAGCACTGACGTGTAAGCTTTGCCATCCGTACGTTAGCCAGAAAATTCTGCCCCTGGTCTTGAAAATTGTGTTGCCACTTCCATTCTCTGGAGCTGCTTGGGGCCTGCATCGAAAGACTCCTCGCAGGCTCCAGCGAAGTCTAAATCCAACATATTCAAGGAAGCCATGCCCCCTGTTTTACAGAACTTGCTGCTGTAAAGCAGGTAGGTTTAAAGGGCCAGGGAAAAGATAAGTGCCTAAGATAAGTAGATAGGATTTGATGGTTGAGGGCTCTGGAAGTCTGTGGGAGAATGGTGTCCTGAGGTTGGAGAGGGTGGGTGGTGTCTGGAGGTCGGGGTTTGGGGCGTGGTGTCCAGAGGTCTGGGGATCCAGAGGCTGGGGAGGTCCGATGTCTGGGTCCGGATGTCGGGTGGGGGTGGTCCAGAGGTCGGCTGGGTTTGGGAGGCTCTGAGGGCTGGGGGATCGGAGGTTGTGGGGGCGATCCAATGTCGGGGGGGGGGGTGCTAAGGCCGGTGGGGTGGGGAGGTGGGGGGGGCGGATGAGGGGAGTCCTGTACGGGGTGCAGTGGGGGGTGGGGGGGGGGTCGGGGGTATAGGAATCCTTTGGGGTTGGCCTGGATCTTTACAATAGTTACCCAGAAGTTAGAAGAGGTTTTAACTCTTCCAACTTTTTTTGGGTAACAATTGGCAGAACCCCGGCAGAACCATCGAAGTTTGCGATTTTTAATCTTATTTCCCCAGTGCAGCACAATTGCCCAGAGGAAGCTAACACTTGTGGACAATTGTCGTGCAAACCCTTACCTGGGAACTTGCCAAAGGGATTTCCCAGTGCATCTTTGGCATTTCCTCAAAATCCGACGCTGGGGAGCGTGGAAGCGGAAGAGATGTGTGCCTTGAATTCAGTCATAATAAGTTCACTGATTCTTAGAGGGTTTTTACAAAACTAAATTAAACATTTATTAATAAAAGAAATAATTTTAAGCACATGCTTATGTCTTCAAATTACTACTGTGATAGCTCCTAGCTCCCCAAATTAATCTAACTCCTAATTGCAGCTCCATTAAGGCAACAGTAAAAACAAAATAGATTTTAATAGGCCTAGGCAAAGCAACACTAGATACCCTGGACAGGAATGTTCAAAGTGAGTTTTCTTAACCTCAGCTCTTGCAGGCAGCAATTTGGACACAGCGGCTGGAGGATTTTCACACTTGTTAGATCTTTGAGTGCCTTCCCCTTACACATAACCTCATCTCCTGTATACATGTCTCTCCCTTTACAATGTATATCCCATTGTTTCAATATGTCTTTGAACTTTACCTTTGAAATAATAAATTTTTTTCATAGTACCAATTTTATCAGTAAGTGTTGGAAAAAATAAACAACTGGCTTCTTCTGGCTAACTGTAACATTTCACCCTCTCTTTGAAATTGAAATTACCCTGGTCTATCTAAAATTGCAAATTTCCCCTTTACCCCTCATATTCTAAAACTTCAGCCACGTTTACCTATTTAACATTTCAAACCTAGCTTCTTTTCTGACACATCACAGCCTTCAGACCAGCTGGCTTTAATTCAAGACCTTAATTCAACTCTCCCTTGCACCCCCCCCCCCACACACACACTATTCGTACCTTATAATAAATTCCAATAACATTATGAAAACTATTATATTTTCCTGACACAAGGGAAGTCACTTTTACCCCAACTCCTGAGTTGGCTTTTTTTTCCATGTTTGTGCTAAGGCTGTAATGAAGTCAGGAGCCATGTGGCCTGAGTGGAATCCAAACTCAGCATTGATGAATAATTGTTGCTTGATAGCAGTGTTGACAATATCTTCTATTACTTTGCTGATGGAGCGTAGACTGACAAAATAGAAACATTCCCTATTGGGCTTGTCCTGATATTTGTGGACAGGGCATTGTTGGTCCATTTTCCACATTGTCAGGTAGATGTCAGCATTGTAGTTGTGATAGAACAGCTTGGCTAGGGGTGCGGCAAGTTCTGGGCCACCAGTCTTCAGTACTCCAGTCATGATGTGGTCAGATCTCATAACCTTTGTTATACCCGAGCCTTGTGCCATTTCTTGATATCACCTGGAATGAATTAAATTGGAAGACTGGCATCTCTGATGCTGGGGACCTCAAGACGAGGCCAAGATACATTATCCATTTGGCACTTGTGGCTGAAAATGGTTGTAAATGCTTCAGCCTTGTCTTTTTCACTGACCTTGTGAGCTCCCTCATCATTGAGGATGGGGATGTTTGTGGAGCCTCGTCCTCCAGTTAGTTGTTTAACTATCCACCACCATTCACAAATGGATGTGGCAGGACTGGAGAGCTTAGATATGATCCATTGGTTGTGGATTGCTTAGCTCTGCCTTTTTCATGGACACCATTACTGTGACTAGCTTTTTAATCCATATATTAAACAATTGAATTTAAATTCCACCAGCTGCCATGGTGGGATTTCTACTCATGTCTCCAGAGCATTAGTCTGTGCCTCTGCTTTACTAGCTACCATTCCATGCCAGCAAATGTGCTTAAGTTACTTAGAAGGCACTTAAATGGTAAAAGGTGTGGAAGATAACCAATGCATTTAACTTGTGAGATTCCATTTAACTTAATCTTAGGTTAGACTGATAGACTATGAAATAGCAAAAGAAACAATCACAACAAACTGCCTAGCTGTAATACTAAGCATACTGATGGATCTACACTAGCAAGTGAAAAAGCTCGGGGTGGGTGTGTGATGGGTGAGGCGAGTAAACACACAAAGCCCAGAGCACTGTACAAAACAAATAGATTGTAGCAGCTTAGGAGTCATATAAAGGATTGTTTATCAGGTCTGGAAGGTTTAGGAGACTGTAATCTGATTAAAAATAGCATAACATGTGATCAGGCAACAACTAGGTTTATCTCCTTTAGAATCATCAGTTGAGGTGAACAGAATTGTTTATCGGTCCTTTTTTTGTATCTTGCTTATTAAAACCACAGTAGCAATAAATTATTTGATATAAATATACACTGCAGCCTTCTAGTCAATCTACCTGTCCAGACTTTGCCATAAATTATATGAGGAAGCATTATCTTTTTTGCCTGCCTTTGTGCTCACACACTGGAGCAGTAACAGTGTCAAAGAATGGAACAGTTCCCTACTTTATAACAGTAATGCTATAAAAGTCAAGTATGACACACAAGTTCATGAATTGCAAATGTTGCAATATCTCAGTCTCAGAATGTCTGTATTTTGGAAGAAACGTATCTTCATATCTTTTACTCCTCATTCTTGCAGTCAGTGTTAAAATATGGATATTACCTTATCCATAGTAATATGTTTCCTATTGTCTGATCTCAATGACACATCTGGAATGGTAGCTGTGATAAATCTGCTGGCATGTCCATCTGGTACACTTGAAGGAATATGAGATATGGAGCAGCATCACTTCAATAGAATTTGAAAAAAAGAAACACAAAAGAGAATAATGTAAAATTTATATACACAAGATATGAATTTTAATAATTTATCTTCTAAGATTTTCAGAATTAATAATGTTACTAATCTAAATACTGTTTAAGTGTTAAAGATTTTTTTTTAAGTCAATAATTTCTGATAGTGGATGCGTTGGTTGTCACCTTCCAAAGTTCTGTAGATTCTTGAACAATTCTGGCAGATTGGAGGGTGGCAAATGTAATCTCACTATTTAAAAAAGGCGGGAGGGAGAAAACAGTGAATTACAGACCAGTTAGCCTAACGTCAATAGTAGGGAAAATTACAGAGTCTATTATAAAGGATGTGACAACAGGGCACTTAGAAAATATCAACAGGATTAGACAAAATTGACATGGGTTTATGAAAGGGAAATCATGTTTGACAAACCTACTGGAGTTTGTTGAGGACGTAAACAGCAGAATAGATAAGGGAGAGCCAGTGCTTGTAATGTATTTGGATTTTCAGAAAACTTTTGATAAGGTCCTACACAAGAGGTTAGTGTATAAAATTAAAGCACATAGGATTGAGGGTAATATGGAGTGAGAATTAGTTAGCAGACAGGAAAGAGAGAGTAGGAATAAATTGGTCTTTTTTGGAGTTGCAGGCAGTGGCTAGTGGGGAACTGCAGGGATCAGTGCTTGGGCCCCAGCTATTCTCAATACATATCAATGATTTGGACGAGGGAACCAAATGTAATATTTCCAAGTTTTCTGATGACACAAAACTTGGTGGGAATGTGAGCGATGAGGAGGGTGTTAAGAGGCTTCAAGGTAATTTAGATAGGTTGAGTGAGTGGACTAATACATGGCAGATGCAGTATAATGTGGATAACTGTAGAGTTATCCACTTTGGTAGGAAAAACAGAATGGCAGAGTATTATTTAAATAGTGATAGATTGGGAAATGTTGATGTACAAAGGGACTTGAGTGTCCTTGTACACCAATCACTGAAAGCAAGCATGTAGGTGCAGCAAGCAGGTAAGAAGGCAAATGGTATGTTGGCCTTCATTGCGAGAGGACTTGAGTACAGGAGCAAGGATGTCTTACCGCAGCTGTACAGGGCCTTGGTGAGACCACACCTGGAGTATTGTGTGCAGCTTTGGTCTCCCTACCTAAGAAAGGATATGCTTGCCATAGAAGGAGTGCAGCGAAGGTTCACCAGACTGATTCCTGGGGTTGCAGGATTGTCTTAAGAGGAGAGATTGGGCCAACTAGGCCTGTATTTACTAGAGTTTAGAAGAATGAGAGAGGACCTCATTGAAATATGTACAATTCTGACAGGGCTGGACAGACTAGATGCAGGGGTGATGCTTCCTCTGGCTAGGGGGGTCTAGAACAATGAGTCTCAGGATATGGGGAGGACCATCTGGGACTCAGATGAGGAGAAACTTCTTCACTCAGAGCATGGTCAACCTATGGAATTCTCTACCACAGAAGGTTGTGGAGGCCAAGTCACTGAATTTAATTAAGAAGGAAACAGATAGATTTCTGGACTCTAAAAGCATCACAGGGTAAGGGGAGAGCGCAGGAGTATGGCGTTGAGATAGAGGATCAGCCATGATCATATTGAATGGTGGAGAAGGCTCAAAGGGCCACATGACCCACTGCTGCTCCTATATTCTTTGTTTCTATGATTGCATTTATGCCCACGAAAGTAAGAGTTTTATGGAAAATCAGGCCCAAGTTTTCATGTAGCCAGAACCACTCCGGAGCCATTTAAAAATGGCAGTGAGACCCAATTCCAAGATCCCTGCCCCCATTCCCAGTGCTCCCAAATTTTGGTCACACAGGATAAGGGCGTAGGTAGTGAGCCTGCATGCTGAAATTCCAAACTGGCTGGCTTCATTTCAGAGGTAGGCATCTCCAAGGCCCTACAATTTTCCTGGAGTTGTGTCAGCTTTTCCAGGATTAGTGGTTCAGAGGAATCATAAACCATAATCTGGATTCAGGAATCTTTTGACAGGTAAGTTCAAAAGATCTTACCCCAGCCCCCCATGCCCCTTTCATGCCAACTCATGCCCCCATCCAACCCCATGGCTCCTTAAAGCCCCCATGCCAACTTGTGCCAACACATGTCTCCCACCTACCCCTGGATGGTCCCTCATACCCTCCATGCCAACTCATGACCCTTCCATGCCTATTTACCCAGTGTACATTGTGTATAGAACCAAAGAAACATGTAGGGGAGAATTTTCTCCCCATCAGGGGGGGTTTGTGTGGGGGCAGGGTGTGGGCGGGCACGCAGCCGATTGGTGCCCCTGATTGGCTGGGCCCTGCCATTTTATGTGTGCAGGCCAATTAAGGCCCGCCCAGCGTGATGCGCACCTGGAAGTGCTGAGTGCTCCTTGTGCGGGTGGCCGGGTGGGGGGGTTGCCAGGTTGGTGGGGCGGGGAGGTTGGCTGAGTTGGGGAGTGCACTGAAAGAGCACAGAAATCTCCCGGATGGCACCTCGGATTACTTTCACTTACAAAACATTGAATAAAGATAAAAAAAAATTTGAAGGACATGTGCCCTCATGTGAAACTGTCACACGAGCTGGAACAGGTCCATTAATTTTATTAAAAATTTTTCAAACACTTTAACAACATTTATGAAACCTCATCCCGCCCGTGGATGAGGCCCCTTGAAAAATGAAAAGGCCGCCTGGGCTCTTTGCCTGCCCACTAACCTTACGGTTGGATGGGCAGCTCAGCTAATTGCTTCATTGGCTTTTTAAATGGCCTTAATAGGCCTTTGACAGTTTGGCGGGTACGCAACTGAGCCGGACGCCCGACATCACCGCGTGTCATTTTACGCCTCGGCGAGCAGGCCTTGCCCCCACTTGCCAAACTTGAAGCTTCAGCCCATAGTAACAATGGTATGTGTGGAATTACTCAGAAAAAAACCAGCCATTCACAAACTGTCTTTTGAAAAAAAGACTGCAGTTCCTAAAACCCTATAAAAGTCAATTAGACAGACCGTTAACGTATCAATAACAGAGGTTTCAAACATTTCATACCTCTTAACCTTGTGCAAATAAACATGGAGATATTGACAAAAGAGATCACTGAAATAACAATGTATTGTAACCACTTAAATTTGTAAATCAAGCAAAGTTAACAGTTCTCTCCCGCTGTCAAACAGAACCTCATGCTGAGAAATCCTTTTGAGAGACTGGGCTCTCAGCCAAGCTGACATAATGATGCCATCCAGTTCTACTGAAAGAGCTCTTACACCTGTCCTAATAAATACACTTCTGTGCTTATACAAACAAGATCTTACTTCTGCCTTCAGTTGGCGACATGGTTATCATTACGTTTTGGCACATTATGCTAATCATATAATGAATTTTAAGGCAAAATAAAGTGGCTAGTTTTCTTATGCATGCACTAATAATTAAGATTCAACAGTCACTTCTGCTTTGCATTAAAATGGTGACCACAGCTTTGGTCTTTTGAAATATCCTGCTTCTGAGGTTTTAAAACTAAAATGCAGAGCCCAAGTTGCAAAACTTTATTTTTTTCGTGGGATGTGTGTGGCACTGGCAAGGTCAGCATTTTGTTACCCATTCCTAATTGCCCTTGAACTGAATGGCTTGCCAGGCCATTTCATAGGGCAGTTAAGAGTCAACCATACTAATGGGAGTCTGGAGTCACAAAAAGGCCAGACCAGGTAAGGATGGCAGATTCCCTTCCCTAAAGCACATTAGTGAAACCAATGGGTTTTTAAGGCAATGAATGATAGTTTCAAGGTCACCATTACTGAGACTAGATTTATATACCAGATTTGTTAATCCAGTTAACATTCCCCCAGCTGCTATGGTGGGATTTGAACCATGACCCCTGAGCATTAACCTGGCCTCTAGAAAACTAGTCCAGTGATGTTACCCCTACCACGCCATCTCCCTAGTGCGTACAGATTCTGAAGTATCATTGGATATATTTGAATAATACTCTTAGCATACTGAATACTTAATGCCTAACAATGTTTAAAATCCATGTATTTTATCTTTCATATGGATGATCACAGAGAAACAGAAGTGATAGGGTTGGAGTTATCTCTTGTTTGCACGTGACACCATCATGCATGTAAAATCCCCATTTAAAGGTTTCTTACACATCCTTCATGACCAAGATAAAAAGCAGAGTGCCTGGGCTGTGATCTTTGGGTATGATTGTAGAATACAAAGCATAACATTAAGTCATGCAGAACATGTACTAAGGAGCATAGCTATTTAATCCTAAATGAGTTTAACTTCCTGGTAGACTAAGAATGGTTATTTCACTATTCTTTGGGCAAGCATAAAATTCAAACTTCACATTGCATGGCACTCGGTCCTCTTAACTGGAAGCCAAGGTCTGATTTTATTCCGAGTGGAATTTTCCACTGCTAGCATCAATGGCAGGATCTAGTTCCAATGGTGGGGGATTTCTCTGGAACAATTGAGTTAATTTTTCTCTTTTTCACTTTTTATTTTATTCATTTTTCCTCCATACCACAATAACTATACATAATAAGACCCTGTAAATGTGATTGTTTTAATAAACTTGGGAGTGCAACTGACTGAGGGCATGTAAGCACTTGAAATCATACAACCTATCTGCAGAAAAGCTACTCCCACTCAACCCACTACTGCTTTCAAAAATACAACATTGTCATAAAACAAATCCTTGATGAGTATAATGCTGTTTGGTCAAATAGACACAGAGCTTCGGGAGTAATACATTGTCCTCATAAAGTTCATAAACCTGTATGAGAAAGAAAAGAGAAACTTGCATCTAAGTGTAGCGCCTTTCACAACCCCAGTAAACATGGCAGCCGGATTTTATATATAGCAAGATCCCACAAACAGCAATGAGCTGAATGACCAGTCATTCAGTATTCGAAAAAATGTTGATTGAGGGATAAATATTTAGCAGGACACCCATCATGTTTAACTAACTTGCTTGTGTTTTTTAATGAGGTAGCAGAGAGGTTTGATAAGGGTAATGCTATTGATGTGTGTACATAGACCTCCAAAAAGCATTTGTTAAAGTGCCACACAACAGAGCAAAGTTAGAGGTCATGGAATAAAAGAGACAACAAGGATATGAAATTGGCTGAGTGACAGGAAACAAAGAGTCATGGTGAACAGTTGCTTGTTGGACTGGAGGAAAGATTGTAGTGGAGTTGCTCAGGGGTTGGTGTTAGGACCCCTGCTTTACCTTATCAATGCTAGTGGCCTAGACTTGGATGTAAAGGGTACAATTTCAAAATTTGTGGATGACGCAAACCTTGGAGGTATTGGCCCGTGACCCCTAATCTCCTGGGCGTCCTATCTGGGGGTGATACATCAGAGGGCAACCCAAAGGAATGCTGGGGCACTCCCCTCCCCTACCCGCGCCCCCCATCCGCCAACCCCACCGCACGCAGCACCATCCCCCACCAACCTGCCAGAAGTCTTCATGTAAGGATTTCACAGCAATTGCCCAGTTCAAACTTCTATTGGGCAATTACCTTGCCCTCTGGGAACCGTCTGATACTCTGATTTAAGTCGCAGTCTTCGGATGGTTCCGACTGTCTTACAGGAATAGTTACCAATGAAAGGTTAGAAGAATTAAAAGCACTTCCAACTACCGGGTAACTATAGTACTCCCTCCTACCCCACCCCCACAATCCTTTTCCCACCCCAAACAGCCCACCATGGAACCCTACCCACCAAATCGTACCCGTTGATCTTACACACTTACATTCTCCCTGGCTTATCAAAGTGGTTGGACCTTTAAACTTGCTTGCTTTACAGTAATTAATGTCATTTAAAAAAAGGGCAGGACTTTCTTCCCCCGTCACAGCTACACTCAACAGAAAGGATCCCTGGACAGCCCACCGCACTTTTCTCACCCGATCTAAGTCAGAATCTGGCGAGAAAGGTGCAGCTGCATTTTAGCGTACGGAAAAAGAGCGGAGCGACAATCCAACTGTGATTGACATTCCATGCAAGTTCTAGCCCATTGTGAACTGTGAGGAAGATCATGTAAAGTTTCAAAAGGACATAGACAGGTTGTTGGAAAGGGCAGATTAGTGAAATTTAATGCAGAGAAGAGTGACGTGATTCATTTCAGTAGGAAGAATGTGGAAAGACAATATAAAATAAAGGGTACAATTCTAAAAGGGCTGCAGGAGCAGAGGGACCTCAGGGTGCAGAAATCATTGAAGGTGTCAGAACAGGTTAAACAAGTGGTTAATAAAGCTTACAGTGTCCCAAGCTTTATAAATAGAGGTATAGAGTACAAAAGCAAGGAAGTTAAGATAAACCTGTATAAAACACTCGTTCAGCCACAACTGGAGCATTGCTAGGCACCACACGTTAGGAATGGTGTGAAGAGATTAGGGAGGGTGCAGAAAAGATTCACAAGAATGGTTGCAGGGATGAGGAACTTCAGTTACGTAGAAATATTGGAGTAACTGACTCTACTTTTTGCAGAAGAAAAGGTTAAGGAGACATTTGGTCGAGGTATTCAAATCCATGAGGGGACTGGATAGAGTAGATAGAGAGAAACTGTTCCTACTGATGGAAGGATCGAGAACCAGGGGGCACAGATTGAAGGTAATTGGTAAAAGAAACAATGGTGGCATGAGGAAAATCATCTTTATTCAGCGAATGGTTAGGATCTGGAACGCACTGCCTGACAGCGTGATGGAGGCAGATTCGATCATGACATTCAAAAGGGAATTAGACCATTATTTGAAAAGGAAGACATTTGCTGGGTTACACAGAAAAAGCAGGGGGAGTGACATTAGGTGCATTACTCTTGCAGAGAGCCAGGGCAGACACAATGGACCAAATGGCCTCCTCCTGTGCTGTAATCATTCTATTCTTCTGAATTCTTAGGTGAGGCTTAAAACTATGATCTTCTGTGTGAGAGAATTAGACCAGATGCAGTTCCATGTACACGTTCCTATTTAAGCAATGTATTTGTTTAAGAGACTGCTATGTGTGTTCACATGTGCATAAACAGTAATTTCAAGTTTCCCATTTCTGCATGGATTCCAATATTTTATAGGAAAAGATCCAATTTGGCCACCCAAGCAAAAATTATAACTCACTGAATTAATGAGTTTTCCATTCATATTATTTGCTGCCTGATTTTAAAAAGATTGAAATTCAGTATTAAAAATGGCACATTTATCAGTCACATGGCGGCATCAAAAGAGATCTGGGACACCAAATGTATGATATGCAACTTTAAACTATCATATTTCAGTAGGCAAAGTACAAATCCATGAATTTTCGAGGAAAGGTCAGATTCTGAGGATGTGCTGAAAGTTATTCATGTGGACGATAAGCTAAATTCAGCGAGTGGTGGGGCATTACAAGAACATTCTATTGCAAGCTGATGATATGAAAATTCAAATAATTTTATTAGCATTCATCAAGTGAGCAATCATAATGTAGGATTAAAGCACATGGAATGCAAGGAAGTTCCTGTACAGGCAGCCTTTATTCCACCAGCATCAAACCGATAAATACATTCATCTAAAAGCACAAAGAAATTAACTTTTTTACAATGAATGACCATGGCCTGACACTCCAGGCAAGCAAGAAAATGATCGAGAGCTCAACTCTCAGAATGACGGTTTGTGATCGCAGCAAAGAAACAGGGTTGTGAGCCACCACACTTGTGGCACTTCTAATTCCCCTCAACTACATGAGCCAGATTCCATTGTCATCCAGACCGCCAAGGGTATCTTCCTCACCTCAAGGCTTCCCAGACTCAGGGGAGTTCTGTGCTGTCCAGAGAGTCCTCTTTAGTCTTTAGCAGTTATATGCCTGCTCCAAATCCTCCCATCAGTTCTCCAAATATTTGAGGTTTTGGGCTGCTTTATTTATAGCTCTTGCTCCTGCCTTGCTGCAGCTCACTATCTGAGGGTTCCTGCTTCTTCTGCTTGCTGCTGCTCTCTCCCTCTCATTGTGGCTTCCGGCTTTGCTCCCTTCTTCACTCTGTGCTCAAGGCTTCTGGCTCCACCCCCTCTTCGACCCAGGCTCAAGGCTTCTGGCTCCACTCCTAGAGGACCTACCAGTGGAGGTCCAGCTGACAGAATTCATTGGCAACTGCGGCGAAAGGCCCTTAGAGAGTCCCCTGCAGAAGGTAGGGTCCAGCGTTCAGCCCTGTGGCCTAAGTCTAGAATCGAAGCTGGGTTCAACTCTTCAACTCCCCTGCTAGGTAAGGAATGAAAAGAGTAGAGTGGTTGACAAGCCATGGAATATGTGACATACCATGCTTCTAAAGGTATTAGAACAAACTACCATGGCATAGTTTTCTAGAAGAAACTTTTTAATTCCCAAAATTTAGTCAGATAAAAGCCTTGGCAGCATTGTCTGACATTCTTCTTTTGAATAAAAGGAAGAAGTGGTGCATTAAAAAAAACAAAACAAATTGTAGTAATTATGGTTTTATTTAGTGGGTAATGTACCCTTAAGAATAATACTTGTTAAAGAAGATCATATGACCTGTAGTAACCAATAGGAGAGTAGTGTAGGCTACCTCAGCAGTCAGTGTAGAGATAGAGTTGATGTTGAAAGCACACATGTAGTTGCTGCTGAGTCTATTGTAAATAAACTTAAAGTTTCCACCCAAGAAGTGTCTGCAGATCAACTATACCATTAATATCACAATTTGGCCACCCTACAACAAACTGGCAATGAGTATAAAACAGGATTGAACAGAAGAAATCAAGTTAAAAAGAAATTGGCACTGTACTTCACCCAGTGATTGTAAGTGGCAAGCTCTGTTATAATTGAAGAAGTTATCCTCATTCAAAATGCCACAATTTAGGAGAATTGATCCTTTTGACCTTGCCACAGATGATTGGTCTCAATACATAGAACACTTCATGTTCTTCTTTCATGTGGAAGAGATTACGGGGGAAGAGAAGAGGCAAGCAATCTTCTTGAGTACTTGTGGGAGCAAAACCTACAATCTGACTTGAATTCTGGTGGCACCCATTGCCCCAGATTTGAAGAATTTTGACGAATTGGTGGACCTTATGAAGGATCACTTTCAACCAAAGCCTTCAGTCACGACGCAGATGTTCAGGTTTAATTCGTAAAATGGAGCCCCAGCTAAGACAATTGCATGCTAAGTGGCAAATCTGGAGCAGATAATGGAACATTGTGAGTTTGATATAACTTTGAATGACATGTTCAGACATCGTTTAGTGTGTGGAGCGAAAGAGGACTCTATTCAGAAAAGATCATTGTCCGAAGTGAATCTGGGTTTCAAGAAGGTGCTAGAGATAGCACTGGCTATGGAAAGTGCAATAAGAGATTCAAAACCAAACAGGGTGCACAAAATGACACTGCCCTCCACATTGGGCAGGAAACCTCAGCCAAAAGAGATCCAAGACTCTGCTGAGAAGTGGGAAACAGCCCCCGCCAGCCGAAGAATAAAGAAAAATAACTCAGTAGTGAAATTGAAGAATAGTTTTAATCGAGGTAGAAACAATTAGTCTTTTAGCAATTGACAGTTTAAAAAGATCACATGCTACTGTTTTACACAAATGGACATATGATGAGGCAGTGCAAGGAAAGATTCAAACAGGCTTGTAAACAAAAGAAGAAACCTAATGAAATCTGCAATGTAGAAGAGCCTGAAACAACAAATTCAGACATTTACTCATTGTTTAATTATAAAAGTTGGAAAGACAGAGCCAACATTTATCACAGTGAAAGTTAATGGCAAACCTTTTAGAATGGAAGTGCACATAACAGCTTCCACTACTGTAACTGGGGAATATACCTTCAGATATTTGAATAATGGTGAACATCTATTACGTTTAGAAGAAACAGCTGCCAAGCTAAAAACATACATGGGTGAAGACACTCAAATAAAAGACATAAGCAGAGTAACTGCCCATTATGGAAGACAATCGGAAAAACTGCCATTGATAGTGGTAGCAGGTGAAGGGTCAAGCTTCCTGGGGTGGAAATGGTTAAAGGAGATTAAGTTAGAATAGATTGAAATTTTCCAGTTGAGAGCAAGTTGGCTACCAGAGCTACTTAGAAAGTTTGTCACCATCTTCAAGGATGAACTGGGGAAAATTCAGAGCCTGCAGGCCAAGATTCAAGTGGATCAGGAAGCAACCTTTTGCTTCATGAAGACGAGACTGGTGCCATATGCCCTGCGAGAAAAAATTGACATTGAACTGTACAGACTAGAGAAAATGGGTGTTATACTATCTGTTCAGTTCTCAGATTGGACAGCACCCACATTCCCCATCCTTAAACCCGACCAAAGCATCCAAATTTATGGAGACTACAAACTGGAGATTAATAAAGTAGGGTGCTAGACAGGCACCCTATTCCAAAAATCGAAAATCTGTATGCCAAGCTGGCAGGAGGGACAACTTGCACAAAGCTGAACATGAGTCATGCTTATCGACAACTAGAGTTGGATAAAGCCTCCCGAGAATTTGTCACAATTAATACCCACAAAGGGTTGTACTAATATACATGATTACCTTTTGGTGACTCCTCCACTTGCGCCATCTTTCTTTAGAACAATAGAAAGTTTACTGCGGGGACTGCCCCAGATTGTAGTCTATTTGGATTCACTGAAAAAGAGCATTTGGCAAACTTAGAAGAAGTCTTAAACGTTTCTTGCAAGCTGGAGTGCATCTAAAAAAAAAAGTGCATGTTCCAAGAGAGGGAGGTAATCTATTTGGTCACCGGCATTCACAGGCCTCCACCCAGTTGAGGAGAAAATGGGAGCCAAAAGAGAGGCACCTGCGCAAAAGAATGCCTCAGAGCTCAAATCATTCCGAGGAATGATCAACTATTATGGGCAGTTCTTACTCAATTTGTCTACAGTGCTGGCCCCCCTGCATTCTCTACTTAAAAAAGAACCAATATTGGTCTTGGGAGGTGCCCCAGAAAGAAACTTTCGTAAAGGTGAAACAGTTGTTGCACTCATCCAATCCATTAGTGCATTATGACCACACAAAAGAGTGGGTGCTGACATGTGATGCATCACCCTACGGAGTGGGAGCAGTGCTCTCTCATCGGATGGACGACAGCATGGAATGGCCAAAAGGTTATGTATCAACAATGCTCACGACAGCAGAAAAGGGATACTCACAGAAAGAAAAAGGAGGCCTGTCCATCATCTTTGGTGCCAAGGAATTTCCCCAGCACATACACGGCCACCATTTTACAATCACTTCAGACCACAAACCGTTGCTAGGATTGTTTAGTCAGGACAAGGCTATACCACCCATAGCCTCAGCAAGAATCCAATGATGGGCTTCAATTCTGGCAGCATACAAATACACTTTTGTACATAGGCCTGGCAATCAAGTCGCAAACGCCGATGCCCTTAGTCGTTTGCCTTTACAAGAAAATGATGAACACGTCCCAGTTCCACAGGAACTTGTTTTACTGTTAAACACTGAGGAAGCTGGACACCTTCCAGGACAAAGCCGCCTGCTTGATTGGCACCACATCCACAAACATTTACTCCCTCCACAACTGACGTACAGTAGCAGTGTGTACCATCTACAAGATGCACTGCAGGAATTCACCAAGGCTCCTTAAACAGCACCTTCCAAACCCACGACCACTACCACCTAGATGGACAAGGGCAGCAGATAGATGGGAACACCACTACCTGGAAGTTCCCCTCCAAGTCACTCACCATCCCGACTTGGAAATATATCGCTGTTCCTTCACTGTCGCTGGGTCAAAATCCTGGAACTCCCTTCCTAACAGCACTTGTGGGTGTATCTACACCCATGGACTGCAGTGGTTCAAGAAGGCAGCTCACCACCACCTTCTCAAGGGCAATTAGGGATGGTTAATAAATGCTGGCCCAGCCAGCAAAGCCCACATCCTGGATACTCAACTCAGGACTGACATGTCTGATGTCCTTGTAAGAGTTGAGGATACAGAACTGCAAGTGCCCACTGAAGCACCTGATGTTCAGGCAACTCCGGAAAAGGAGGTTCCTGACAAAGAATCTGAAGTTGTGGAGCTGCGACATTCCACATGTACCAGGAAACCAGCTGAAAGACTCAACTTGTAAATTCCTTACCCAGTGTAAACCTTATGTTGTCTTGAAAAATATGTACTTGCAAATATAATATGTACAGCTGAATTAAAGGGGGAGGAATGTAGGTAAATATGGTTTTAATTAGTGTGCAATGCACCTTTAGGAATAATACTTGTTAAAGAAGATCATATGATCTGTAGTAACCAATAGGAGAGTAGCACGGGCTACCTTAGCAGTCAGTGTAGAGATAGAGTTAAAGTTGAAAGCACACATGTAGTTGGTGTTGAGTATATTGTAAATGAAGTTAAACTTTCCACCCAAGAAGTATCTGCAGATCAACTCTTATCAATAGCACATCTTTGTCACCCTACAACACAAACCTCAATATTTTATCATGTAGTACCGATATAGATGCTGTCCAATTTATAAATATAACAGAAATATTCTGAGTGCCTCCATCATGTTCTTCTCTTGTCCTATTTTTGATACCCTAATGTTCTGCCATTTCCTACGCAATTCATTGCTGCATCAGGGAAATTTATCTTTTGCGTTTATTTAAAGCCAGCTTTCAACAACTTTTAGTATATCCATAATTTGCTCTAAAAATGAGAGAGCAGCATTGAGGTGTTCAAACTTGGCGATGCTAATTAATATGATACAATAGTTGTCTGCAATAATTGCTTCATGCAAGAGTAGAAATGGGAAAAATTGTGCACTGTGAAAACATAAACAAAAATATTTCTTTGCACAAGTAGTAAAACAAATCTGCTTGTACTTTTTTGGCCATTATACATCAGAGACACATAATGCCCTTTCTTTTCAAGTTAAGTTGTACTGCTGTCAAGGCAAATTCACTCAACAATTTTCCACTTTGGTGCAGAATAAATCTTTTAAGGATAAAATTTTTATCTAAAAGCCACTAAAATATCAATTACAAATACGCCTGAAAAATATAAGTTAGCTTCCCTGAAAGTAGAATCAAGTGTATGTTTTTTTAGAGCTGTCTTGCAGCAACACGATCACTCACTTGGAACATTCCCTCCAGAGGTTAAGGTAATATTCACTCTTTGTTCCACTATCACTGACATTATAGTGCTAGTAAATATCTCATCTTTCTTAATCTATCGGCTGTCAGCTAAAACCTATAAAACATTATTTTGCTATATTAGCTGGATTACATTGTACTCTCATGTGAATGCATGTGTTAGGTTGCAATTCTATTCCCATTTTATTTTGCTTGATTTCCCTGCTATTGAAATACTATGGGCTGAATTTTGCCCTTGACGGGCGGTCGGGCCCAACTGACTCGGCAGCGGGTGGGCAGCCAATCGCCGCCGCCGAAATGGGCCCCGCCGCCATTTTGCGTGGGCGGGCCAATTAAGGCCCACTCAGCATGACACCCAGAATTGTGGTAATCTGAGGTGCAAAACATCTTTAAGAAAATGTGGGCAGATTGATCATGTGACTGCATTACCCAATGGCTGTGTTGCATGAGCTACAATGTTAATGATAGTTTAGAATAGGGTATGGTTGGAAAAGCACACATTGTGTTAGTGCTCTGTTACTTGTGTAAATAAACAGTATGTGCTTAATCTTATCCTGGTCTCTGTATCTGCAGTATATTGTTTGCCAACTCACTCACTGGTAGATAGACGTGCAACTGTGTTCACGAGCAAAGCGACTTGATAGAAGGAACATTACAACTGGTGATGAGGCCAAACATGACCAGTTGACGACACCAGGGAAAGCCGCAAAACTTCCACGTGCCTTGTAAGTACAGCCTTCACCATAGTCGCCAATGTTATCTCTCTCCAGTATGCCACAGTTTGGCCGTATTGAACTGTTTGAACAGACCACTGGGTCACATTATATTGAATTTTTCTTGTTTTTAGCCAACGACACATTGGGGGGGGGGGGGTGAGAAGAGGTGGGCGATCCTCTTATCAACATGTGGCAGTAAAACATACCTAATTTGTAGTCTAATGGCACCCAACACCCCAGGTTCCAAGAGCTTTGATAAGTTGGTAAAAATTGTGAAAAACCATTTTCAGCTGAAATCCTCGGTAACAACGCATCGTTCTAAATTTAATTCAAGGTGTCGCTCCCCTGGAGAGACAGTCGCTTGCTATGTAGCAGCCTTAAAACAACCGACAGAGCACTGTGAGTTAGGGACATTGATCAACCACATGTTAAGAGACTGATTAGTTTGTGGGATCAGTGAAGACACCATTCAAAAAAGGTTGTTGTCAGGAACGATTCTAGACTTCAGCAAGGTGCTGGGGTTGGCGCTCGCAATGGAGAGCACAGTCAGGGATTCAGAAGCAATCAAGGGAGCACAAAATGGTGCCGTCCTTCACATCAGGAGGGAAGCACCGGTTAGGAATGGCGCAGAAGTGCAGGGCTCTGCGGAAAGTTGGGAAACAGCTACCATTGACAGACCAGCAAAAAGCAATAGTTTAACAGAGAAAACCCACAATAATAATGGCAGAAATGGAACCAGACAGCATACAAATGAACGAAAATTGAAAATAATTGAGTATTTCTACTGCCATCATGATGAGATATTGTAAAGACAGGTTGAGACAAAATTTTAAACACAAAGGTAAAAATCGTGAAATCTGCATAATAGAGGAACCAGAAGAAACAGAGTCAGATATTTACTCACTACACAACTTAAAAATGGATAAAACATCTACTTGACAGTGGAAGTCAATGGAAAACCCACCCGAATGTAGGTGGATACAGGGGCATCCACAACAGATATAGGGGAACATATTTTCAAATATCTTAATGAAGGAGACCACTCACTAAATCTGGGAAATCCAGATGCTAAATTAAAGACATATACTGGTGAAGACATACAAGTAAGAGGTATATGCAAGGTTCCAGTACAGTATGGCAGCCAGTCTGATAGTGGTAGCAGGGGAGGGTCCAACTCTACTTGCTCGGAACTGGCTTAAGGAAATAAAGTTGGAGTGGACTGAGATTTTTCAACTCAGAATGAGTTGCAAGAATTATTACAGAAATATGCCTCTATGTTCAGGGAAGAGCCCGGGAAGGTTCAGGGGCTGCAGCTAAAATCCACACGGATCACGGGGCAGCCCCTAGTTACTTGAAGGCGAGGCCAGTCACCTATGCATTACGAGAGAAAGTTGATGTTGAATTAAACGGGCTGCAAAGGTTGGGAGTCTTAGAACCTGTACAATTTTCTGAATGGGCAGTACCCATAGTTCCGGTATTAAACCCTGACCAGAGTGTGTGAATATGGGGTGACTACACGTTGACTGTTAACAAAGTGGCCAGACTTGACATCCTATAACAAAAATTGATGAATCATACTCCAAGATGGCAGGGGGAACCACATATACGAAACTCAACATGAGCCATGCTTACCAGCAGGTGGAGCTAGAAGAGGCCTCTCGGGATTTTGTGACCATCAGCACACATAGGGGGTTATAGCAATGTACCCAGTACTCTTCGGAGTCTCATCGGCTTGTGCCATTTTCCAATGGACTGTGGAAAATTTACTCCGGGTACTGCCCCCCGCGATGGTTTATTTCGGTGATTTCCTAGTAACAGGACTAACTGATGAGAAACACCTGGCTAACCTGGAAGAGGTGTTGAAGAGTTCCTCACGAGCCGGAGTAAGTTTGAAAAGAGAAAAATGTGTCTTCCACGCAAAAGAAGTGGTTTACCTGCATCATAGGGTCAACTCGCAGGGCCTTCACCCAGAAGAAGACAAGGTGAGAGCTATTTGTGAGGCGCCAACACTGAAAAACATCATTGAACTCAAGTGCTTCTTGGGAATGATTAATTATTATGGCCATTTTCTCCCAAATTTGTTGACGGTACTCGCTCCTTTATACGGTTTACTCAAGAAAAACAACAGGTGGACATGAGAAGCTTGGCAACAACAGGATTTTACAACAGTAAAGCAGTTGTGACATTCATTGGCCCTGTAGAAAAATTTCAACCCGAAGAAAGAATTAATTTTAACCGCATCCCCTTACGGCATAGGGGCAGTACTCTCCCATCGGATGGGATGGCTCTGAATGGCCCATTGGCTACTTCTCAAGAACAGTCAGCATGGCAGAAAGAAGATACTCACAAATAAGAATGAAGGCTTATCCATTGTATTTGGTGTTAAGAAGTTCCACCAATACATCCATAGTCACCACTTCACCATTGTATCTGATCCTAAGCCACTATTAGGCTTGTTCGGTGAAGATAAAGCAATGCCCCCAGTTGCCTCAGCATGCACCCAAAGATGGGCACTGATTCTAGCTGCCTACAAATATACTTCTATCCAACGTCTGGGAAGCCAGATTGCAAATGCCAATGCACTGAGCCGATTACCTCTAAAAGACAGGAATGTGAATGTCCCCATTCCTCAAGAACTGGTCTTGTTTTTAGACTTCCTGGATTCATCACCAGTACATGCCAAACAAATAAGAGAGTGGACAGACCATGACCCAGTTTTGTATCACGTCAGGGAACAAGTCTTGCAGGGATGGTCTAACAAGCCAAAGTCGGACAAAATGAAGCCCCATTTCAGTAGGAGATACGAGTCCACCTGCCAGGATGGCATCTTGCTATGGGGAACGAGAGTCATTGCGCCTCCAAGAGGAAGACAGCCATTATTGACTGAATTGCATCGTGCTCACCCTGGCGTCTCTAGAGTGAAAACTTTGATGCGCAGCTACTTATGGTAGCCAGGGATGGACACAGCAATCAAAAACTTGGTCAAGAGCTGCATGCAACAGACACAGAAAATGCTCCCGTCAGCTCCAGTGCATTTCTGGGAATGGCCAGGAAGGCCATGGGTCCATCTCCACCTTGACTACATGGGGCCTTTTTTGGGCACAATGTGGATGGATTTATACGAGGTGAGATCAGCCACATCTGTCGCAACCATAGATAGATAGCGTCAGAGTTTTGCAATACACAGGTTACCAGAGATAATAGTGTCTGGTCATGGAACAGCATTCACCAGTGGGGAATTCCAAAAATTCACGAGTCTCAATGGCATAACCCATGTTAAGACCTCGCCATACCACCCTGCATCCAATGGCTTAGCCAAGTGGGTAGTTCTTCAAATCCAGAGTGAAAAAACTGAGTGGAGACTCTATTGCAACCAGATTATCATGTTTCCTACTCAGCTACAGCATTTCGCCACACACAACCAGCAGTATTGTCCCCGCAGAGTTATTGATGAAGAGATGTCTCAGGGCAAGTTTGAGTCTCATAAGGCCGAATTTAAGGAGGAGGGTAGAGAGAAGTCAGGATGCCCAGAAAAATAGACATGATTAATACAATCATGAAAGGAGTTTCACTGTTGGAGATGCAGTTTTTGCAAAGAGCTTTGGAGATGGGCCCAAATGGCTACCAGGCGAAGTTAAGTGCAGTGACAGGACCCCTGTCCTATCACATATTGATCGAAAGTTGAATAATTAGAAGACGCATAGGGCAGAATCTTCTGTTTGATGAGTGGGGGCCGGCCCTATAAAATGACGCACGGTGATGTCAGGCGTGCGTCCCAACCTCAGCTTGCGTCATTCCGATCTTTCATTTGGCGGGCACGCAGTGGAGTCGGCTGTGTGCCCGCCAATCTGTCAAAGGCCTGTTAAGGCCATTAATAAAACAATTAACCCAATTGAGGAAGCTGCCTGTCCAACCTTAAGGTTGGCGGGGGTGGGGGGGGGCAGGCGAAGAGCCCAGGTGGCCTTTGCATTTTTCATGAAACCTCATCCACGGGCGGGATGAGGTTTCATGAAGGTTTTATTGATTAAATAAAATTTTTGGTGAAAATTCATAAACATGTCCCAGCTCATGTGGCACTGTCTCATGAGCTGCCCCCGGGAGATTTCAGCGCAGGCCCCGACTCTCCCTCTTCCCTCCCCCTGCACAGGTAGCGCTGAGTGCTACTAAGCCCGCATCACGCTGGGCGGGCCTTAATTGGCCTGCCTCCATAAAATGGTGGTGCGCAGCCGAAGGCGGGCGGCGATCAGCTGTGCGCATGCCTGTGCCCACTCCAGACCGGCCTGCCCGACCGGGAGAAAATTCTTTCCATAGATTACCTCAGGAAAATGGAAACAGATCTACAAGAAAGGATGCGCCGAGCACTTCTGTTGGAGTCTACACCACATGTAGAAGGAACTCCCCTTGGTTTGTACCTGAAGGATCTGTTGAGCCTGAGACAGTCGGAGAGAAAAACTGACAAGTTCCTACTGGAGAGCCGAGTGGACAGATGACTCCTGAGAGGAAGGCCTCAGATAAACCATCCGAAGTTGTAGAACTACGATGTTCAACACGTTTAAAAAAAGCCTCCAGGCAGACTGAATTTGTAAATAATTTATTTGTGTCAATAGTTGATATATTGTTCAGATCGTAAATTGTACTTTTGAGTAAAGGGGGAGGGATGTGGTAATCTGAGGTGCAATACACCTTTAAGAGAATGTGAGCAAATTGATCACATGACTGCATTACCCAATGGCTGTGTAGTGTGGGCTACGATGTTAGTGAGTAGTACTCAATAGGTTCTGATTGGAGAAGCACACATTGTGTTGGTGCTCTGTTACTTGTAAGACCATAAGACATAAGATATACGAGCAGAAGTAGCCTATTTGGCCCATCGAGTCTGCTCTGCCATTCAATGAGATCATGGTTGATCTGCTAATCCTCAACTCCACTTTCCTGCCTTTTCCCCATAACCCTTGATCCCCTCACCGATTAAAAATCTGTGTATCTCCACCCTGAATATACTTAATGACCCAGCCTCCACAGCCCTCTGCAGTATAGAATTCCACATATTCACTACCCTCTGACAGAAGGAATTCCTCCTCATCTCTGTCTTAAATGGTGACCCCTTACTCTTTTTGCCTTCTGGCCTTGGGCTCTCTCACAGTGGAAAACAATCTCCCAGCATCAAACCTGTCAAGCCCCCTAAGAATCTTATATGTTTCAATGAGGTTGCTTGTCATTCTTCTAAACTCCAATGAGTATAGCCAAAGCGACTCAGCCTCTTCTCATAAGAAACTCCCTCCATCCGCGGAATCAACCTAGTGAACTTTTTCCAGACTGCCTCCAATGCCAGTATATCTTTCCTTTGATAAGAGGACCAAAACTGTTCACAGTATTCTAGGTGCGGTCTAACTAGTGCCTTGTATAGTTTTAGCAAGACTTCCCTATTTTTATATTCCATTCCTTTTGAAATAAAGGCAAACATTCCATTTGCCTTCCCTATTACCTGCTGAGCTTGTATATTAGCTTAATGGGGTTCATGCACGAGGTCCCCCAAATCCCTCTGTGCTGCTTTCTTCAGTCTTTCTCCATTTAAGTGATATTCAGCTACTCTATTCTTTCTGTCAAAGAGCGTAACCTCACATTTTCCCATGTTATTTTCCATCTGCCAAGTTTGTGCCTACTCACTTAACCTGTCTATATCCCTCTGTATTTACTTGTGTAAATAAACAGCATGTGCTTCATCTCATATTGGTCTCTGTGTCTGCAGTGTATTGTCTGCCAACTCACCCACCAGTAGGTAGGCGTGCAACCATGTCCCTGAGAAAAGTGACTCGACAGAGGGAATATTACAGGGATTATTCTCTCATTAATAGCAAGATCCTTGTTTAGTGTCATCAGTAAATTTTACTAAATTTTAATTTGTTTCTGATTCCCAGTTAATATGTAAATCAACAAAAGTAAGAGTCTCTAAAACAATCTCTGACCTCTTCCACTCAACACCAATATCATTCCTAACTCATACAAACTGCCTCAGTTCTTTCAGCTAATTTCTGATCCAAATCCAGGTTTTACCAAGGATAACAACTGTTTTTAAGCTTGTGTATCATCAACCTTTCATGTAGAACTTTACCAAAAGCTTTCTGGAAAACTGAGTATACAGTATCGAAGGGTTTAATGGGGGAGGTGATGATGTAGTGGATTTGTTGTTGGATTAGTAATTCAAAGACCCAGGGTAATGCTCTGGTGACCCGGGTTCGAACCCCACCATGGTGGAATTCAATTATTAAAAGCCTAATGATGACCATGAAACCATTGTAAAAACCCATTAATGCCCTTTAGAGAAGGAAATCTGCTGTCCTTACCTGGCCTTCTGACTACATGTGACTCCAGACCCACAGCAATGTGGTTGACTCTGAAGTGCCCTCAAAACAAGGGTTGGGCAATCCCATATCCCAGGAATGAATATTTTTTTAAAAAAGTGAACCAATTAAATGATGGGTAGAGTCTTTTGTTCTCAGTGGGTATCTCGCCTGCTGCCTGAAAAAGAGGTGAGACACCCATGCTGACTCTGGGGAGGAAGGCCTGCTGTATCTAATGTCCAGGCTGTTGGTTGGACAGCGCTGGGTCTTCATCCGAACTGAGGATCCTGGAAGACAATTTCCCACCCACCAAGGGCTGCCAGCAAATCAGAGGCTGGCACCTCTTGCACTCAGCAGCACCACAGAAGAGTCTCATGGTGCTCCAGGATCAAGGAGTGACCCAGGAAAAAGGTAAATGCTGTTAGGGTTGGTTCTTGTGGGTTGGGGTCAGCAGCAAGGACAGGGGGTGGCTGTCAGTGGCTACCCCCCTGCCCATGTCCATGTCCTCAATCCTGCACAGATCAGTGCAGGTTGAGGGAGCCCTCATGCAGCCTAGTTTTACCATTTGTGTGGACTGCATGTCAGAGTCCCACCTGGATCTGGGAAGATTGCAGTGGAGACGGGAAGAGGCCTTTAAGCGGTCATTAATTGGCCAGTTAAGGGACACAAGAGAAGGTGGAGGGGGATGGTCAACCATTTGGGCTGCTCAGAACTTACTTCCAGTGAAGGTGGGAAGGTGTCGGGTATCAGTCCTGATGCCAACCCACCAAATTTTCAGGCTCGCTTGCCTCCTCCCTCATCTCCTTTGAGGGCAAAAGATTCTGGCCAATGCTAACAGTCATTAATCGTATTAGTCTTTTTCTTTACAAATAATCCTCGAATGGCTTTTTTTTGCCATTCCACCTCCTCTTATTTTAGAATGATATGCTACACTTTACAACAAGTACACCCTGAACAAAATTCAATCTCCATTATGTCATTTTCACTTCTCCTTCTTCTGATCCATTCTCCTTACATTATGTTGTAAGTCAAAGTGTGCATGCACCAGATGTATGTCAGTCATTCAAATGTTTCTGATTGTACTCTAATATATATCTACTCTGGGATCTGCTTTAAAGTATTGGTGTGTTACTGAAAATGTTAGTAATCTACAATATTTGTGATTTGAATTGTAGTTTGCAAAATTTGTTAGAATGGAGAATGTTACTAGCTTTATAGATTTCTGTTAAAATGTTTTAATATTAGCCCTGCATAACTTGAGTGTCAAACCATCCATTATACCTGCAGAAAAGTACTTACTTTAGGAAAAAGCAGATGAAGCGTGCATGCCAAAGGCACTGAAGTGGAATTTCAGTTCATTCGATAGTGTGAAAGAAGTGAAAATTTCAATTTCTCCAAGGTTAATATGTGTTGCTAACCTGAACATGCTGTTCTCCAATGCACTTAAAAATCATACTTAACTATGTGATTGCCAAACTAGCATTCCAGTAACCCAATTCCTATATTTCTGCAGATGTACAAAATTTATTTTCCTTCTCAATGATAAAAAGCTGCTTTCCCTCCAAAATAAAGATCTAAGCAATACTTAATGTTCAAAGGGCCGTTAATTGCTGTTAAAACTCTTAGAAAGGGGCAGAAAAGGCTCAGCAAATGTATGTTGCAGAACATTTTCACCTAATGATTCCAAAGCTTTTTGAAGACACAAAAGACAGCCAGTTCCACTGTGGAATTGCAGGATTCTATGCTTGCAGTCTGAGCATTTGTGACAGAAGAGGCAACTCCCTCTTTAGGACCTCCAGCATGGAGAACTCCATTAGATTTGCTGTCACAGACTCCAAGGACATCTTTTGTGTTGCAAGACGATGATGCAATCAGCATACATGCAGCCCATGCACTATTGCACACAAGCTACTATCTGCAGCAACAATTCAAACAAAGAACAAAGAGAACAAAGAAAAGTACAGCACAAGAACAGGCCCTTCGGCCCGCCAAGCCTGTGCCGATCATATTGCCTGTCAACTAAAACGTTTTGCACTTCCGGGGTCCGTATCCCTCTATTCCCATCCGATTCATGTATTCATCAAGCTGCCTCTTAAACACCACTATCATACCTGCTTCCACCACCTCCTCTGGCAGGTAATTCCAGACACTCACTACCCTCTGCGTAAAAAACTTGCCCTGAACATCTCCTCTATAGTTTTCTCCTCTCACCTTAAATCTATGTCCCCTAGTAATTGACTCTTCCACCTTGGGAAAAAGCTTCTGACTATCTACTCTGTCCATGACACTCATAATTTTGTAAACTTCTATCAAGTTGACCCTCAATCTCCGTCGCTCTAGTGAGAACAATCCGAGTTTCTCCAACTTCTCCTCATAGCTAATAACCTCCAGACCAAGCAGCATCCTGGTAAACCTCCTCTGCACCCTCTCCAATGCCTCCATATCCTTCTGGTAATGGGGCGACCAGAATTGCACGCAATATTCCAAGTGTGGCCTAACTAAGGTTCTATGCAGCTGCAGCATGACTTCCCAGCTGTTATACTCAATACCCCTGCCAATGAAGGCAAACATGCCATATGCCTTCCTGACTACCTTATCCACCTGCGTTGCCACTTTCAGTGACCTGTGGACCTGTACACCCACATCCCTCTGCCCGTCAATGCACTTAAGGGTTCTGCCATTTACTGTATAATTCCTGCCTGTATTAGACCTTCCAAAATGAATTACCTCGCATTTGTCCAGATTAAACTCCATCTGCCATTTCTCCCCCCAAGTCTCCAACCGATCTATATCCCGTTGTATCTCTTCACAATCCTCTTCACTATGTGCAACTCCTCCAACCTTAGTGTCATCTGCAAACTTACTAATTAGCCCAGTTACATTTTCCTCCAAATCATTTGCAAATACTACAAACAGCAAAGGTCCCAGCACTGATCCCCATGGAACACCACTAGTCACAACTCTTCATTCAGAAAAGCACCCTTCCACTGCTACTCTCTGTCTTCTACAACCAAGCCAATTCTGTATCCATCTTGCCAGCTCACCTCTGATCCCTTGCGACTTTACCTTCTGTACCAGTCTGCCATGAGGAACCTTGTCAAAGGCCTTACTGAAATCCATGTAGATAACATCCACAGCCCTTCCATCTTTGTCACTTCCTCGAGAAACACGATCAAGTTAGTGAGACACAACCTCCCCTTCACAAAACCATGCTGCCTCTCACTAATACGCCCATTTGCTTCCAAATGGTAGTAAATCCTGTCACGAAGAATCTTCTCCAATAATTTCCCTACCACCGACGTAAGGCTCACCGGCCTGTAATTTCCTGGATTATCCCTGCTACCCTTCTTAAACAATGGAACAACATTGGCCATTCTCCAGTCCTCTGGGACCTCACCCGTAGCCAGTGAGGATACAAAGATTTCTGTCAAGGCCCCAGAAATCTCCTCCCTTGCCTCCCTCAGTACTCTGAGGTAGATCACACCTGGCCCTGGGGACTGATCCACCTTAATATTGTTCAAGTCACCTAAAACCTCCTCTTTTTTGATCTCAATATGATCCAGGCTATCTACACACTCTTCTCTAAACAAATTGACCACTAAGTCCTTCTCTTTTGTGAATACTGATGAGAAGTATTCATTTAGTATCTCTCCCATTTCTTCTGGCTCCACACACAGATTCCCACCTCTGTCCCTGAGTGGGCCTACCCTTTCCCTGGCTACCCTCTTGTTTTTTACATATGTATAAAAGGCCTTGGGATTTTGCTTAATCCTGGTTGCCAATGACTTTTCATGACCCCTTTTAGCCCTCCTGACTCCTTGCTTAAGTTTCTTCCTAATTTCTTTATATTCTCCACGGGCTTCACCTGTTCCCAACCTTCTAGCCCTTATGAATGTTTCCCTTTTCTTTTTGACTAATCTCACAACATCCTTCATCATCTAAGGTTCCTGAAACTTGCCATGCTTATCCTTCATCCTAGCAGGAACATGCCAGTTCTGAATTCTTATCAACTGACATTTGAAAGCCCCCCCAATGTCAGTTGTTGATTTGCCCTCAAACATCCGCCTCCAGTCTAGATTCCTCAGTTCCTGCCTAATATTGTTATAATTAGCCTTCCACCAGTTAAGCACCTTAACCCAAGGACTCCTGGTATCCTTATACACCAGTACCTTGAAACTTACTGAATTATGGTCACTTTTCCCGAAATGCTCCCCTACTGAAACTTCGGCCACCTGGCCGGGTTCATTCCCTAATACCAGGTCCAGTATTGCCCCTTCCCTATTTGGACTATCTACATAGTACCTCAGGAAGCCCTCCTGGATGCACCTTACAAATCCTACACCATCCAAACCTCTAGCAATAAGTGATTCCCAGTCAGTATAGGGAAAGTTAAAATCACCCACCACAACAACCCTATTGCTTTTACATCTTTCTAAAACCTACCTACATAACTATTCCTCAATCACCCGCCAGCAAATGGGAGGCCTATAGTAAACCCCCAACATTGTGACCGCACCCCTCCTATTCTGGAGTTCTACCCATATTGCATCGCTGCATGAGCCCACCGAGGTGTCCTCCTGTCGTACAGCTGTGATATTCCCCTTAACCAGCAGTGCAACTCCCCCACCTCTTCTACATCCCTCTCTATCCTGCCTGAAACATCTAAATCCTGGAACGTTTATCTGCCAATCCTGTCCATCCTTCAACCAAGCCTCTGTAATAGCAATAGTCCCAAGTACTAATCCAAGCTCTAAGCTCATCTGCCTTGCCTATTATACTTCTCGCATTGAAACAAATGCATTTCAGCCTCCCAGTCCAACTGTGTTCAGTAATTTCTCCCTGCCTGCCCTTCCTCTTAGTCCTACTGGCCATATTCACTGGTTCCCAGTCATTTATTTCATCTGCTGTCCTATTGCTCTGGTTCCCAGCCCCCTGGCGCTTGTTGCTTTAAAAAAAAGACATCTTTTAATGATGTATAGTACCACGGTCATTGGACTAAGCAGGGCACATACTCACCTTCTAGATAACTGGTTTCTCTTCCTCCTCCATCACCACCAATAGATCCAACTCACTCATTCCCTGTACTTTACTTCTCTCTGGATCACTGCCTAGCTTCCACAGGGTAAATATATCTTAGTTGGTAATCAGTGGTATTCTTTGAAAATAGTACTCTTGTATTTTCTTTACTTCCCTCAAGGGGATTTCTATGGCAGAAACGGGACACTCAGTCACCCTGATCTTCCAGATTATCTTTAAGAGAAAAGTGTTGCATCTTCCAAATTTGACACATCCCAATGCCCGTCCATTTAAGCTACTGCATGGCCTTAAACCCTGCCTGATACTAGGGGCAATACAGATACACATTAGGAAGAAGTTCTCTTTTTTTTTAAAAGAAAGGGTTGATCTTGGACCTATTCAAAGACAAAAAGAAAGATAAAACTGAACCTCAATCCAAATTGTGTGATGCACACTATGAAATTGAGCTTCCAGGAAAATACAATTACAAAACTAGAACAGAGGATTAGGGAGAAATCATCAGGAATCAGATGCTCACCTGTTAAATCAGCAACCACTTCTGCTAGATTAAAACAAATCTCTGCCGATGAATGCAGTTACCACGGTGTTTGTCTATGGTATTGATACTTGTGCCAAAGTTAAACAATAAATCAATGTCGAATGGCATTTTGCCTTTTTTTGCATGAGTGTACTTAACTTAAACATGTCTGTTCTCAAAATACATGAATTGGGGAAAATTGGTAAATTATTCTGAACTGATCCAGTATGGGTTACTTAGTGATTAAAGTTCAATTAGTGTTGATCTAAATGCATTTAAAATAAAGTCTGGAAATGTTTTAAAAGTTCCATCCTAGACTGTGATTATAAAATCAAAGACTAAGGAATTTTTCTTTGTGTTCAGATCCAAGATTACTGGGACTGCCACTGCCTGCTCTTTTCCCACTCACCGATTTGCAAATAACTGTAGGCGAACAGGGCTTGGGTTTGTCATGACTTCCATCTTACAGCCATGTCCCAGGGCCACCATGGAGAAGGTTGCAGTAAGTCCTGGGATGCAGTGATAACTGTCCTGAGATAGGCCCATGGAGGAAGAGGGCTGTGTAGTGACTTACCTGTTGAAGGCTTTGCTGTCTGCTGAAGCCTTCGGTGGGTTATTAATTCACCTCTTCAGAATGCTCTGCTTCTTTAAGGTCCATCCTGGATCTTCTAGTGCTACAGCAATGTTCACCTTCCCTCCTTGACACAGCAGTCTACCTCTTGAGGCAGGAATCCTAGTGGGGTGCTGCCATGCATACTTAATGAAGACCAACCCAGAAAATGGGCTGGGGCTGGGTGGATACAAAGAACAGAAGAAATAGGAGAAGGAGTAGACCATATGGTCCTTAAAGCCTGCTCCGAAATTCAATACAATCAGAGTTGATCTTGAGTTTCAACTCCACTTTCCTGCCTGCTCCATATATGCCTTCATTTCCTGAGAGACCAAACATTTGTCTATCCCAGCCTCAAATGTGTTCCACAATGGAGCATCCACAGCCCTCTGGGTAGATAATTCCAAAGATTCACAACACTTTGGTGAGTAATTTCTTCCCTACTCAGCCCTAAATGATTGACATCTGTGTTTGAGATTCCCCAACCAATGAAAATAATTTCTCAGCATCTACCTTAGCAATCTCCTTCAGAATCTTGTACGTTTCAATGAAATCACCTCTCATTCTTCTGAAAAGTGTGGGCGGAAACCCCATTGCACTAGAATTACAACAAAAACCACCTCTTTCACCCCAAATGTTTGTATGACTATGGGCAACAATGAAGATGGCTTCAGGCAGCTTTACAACAGCATAAACCCCACCCAGAGCTAGTTAGACCGAAGCTATTGTAAGTTGTTGCATTTAGCCTAGCAACCTGTGGCACGTGCCCAGTGTGAAGTTTTGAAAATTAAGCGCTAAATGTAGGAATCACAGCATGTACCAGCCTATAAATAGCTTCTGTACAATGGTGGCTCTTAAGATGATGGTTTGCACCATTGTGGTCAACTCTGTGTTAATCATTGCCTGGTGTGGCTCAGGAGCCCCACTCTGGCATGGCGGTCTCTGCCATAATTGCTGCAGTGGACTGAGAAGATGCACGATTCACCGGCCTCTGTTTTCTCTGGCTTCTCTTCTCGGCCAGTTGAGCTTTTCATTTCTGCTCACCTCATCCTTTCAAAGCACTTCCAAACAATCAGTCTCCAGCAGTCATGGCTGTCAGCGACTGTCTCCCAGTTGTCGGTGTCAATGTTTATATCTTTATATCTCTCCTACAGGTGTCCTTGTAGCGGAGGAATGGATGTCCAGGAGGTTATGACCCAGTGGCCAGTTCACTATACCAAAGGTCTTTGAGTATACGGCCATCATCCATTCAATGAATGTAGTTAAGCTGGTGTAGACACCGCTCTCTTAGCGATGTTTGTATACAATGGATAAATACAATTACCCCGAACTGAGACACTGCTGCACAGGAGCTGTTATTTGTTTTCACACATTGAGATTATGAATCCAATCATAAATAGAGATTTTTAATGAGAATCATCAAAGTAAATGCAAAAAAATTAAAACCACTCTATTAGGATATGATATATAATATGTCATTATGACAATTCTGAACAATCACAAGTGTCTGTTGTAACCTTCAAAAGATACTGCAAAAAACAGAGGGTGGAATCACCCAGATTTGCACTAAGTGCAGCAGCAGGCGGGAGAAGTGATGTTTTACCCGCCGGCTGCAATGGTGGGTTTTCATGCCCTATCGTTCCAAACCCACTGCATTAATTATGCGTTCCTGGGGTACACGCTGTTTTCATTGTGGGCCAGCTCTGATTCGCCTGCCACACCATCACCTCACCGCAACATCATGCCAGGCATTACATTTAAAGTCCAGCCGTGCTCAGTGCTTCCAGCCCAGGACTGCAGCAAAGAAGACATGGCCCCGAAAGGCAAGAAGACTGCAGCCCTCGAGAAAGCCATTTGGATGTTGTGGAGGCCCACTGTGATGTCCTCTACCTCCGCTCTGGCCACAGGAGGGACAGCCACATTACCACACCGGCTTGGTAGGCAATGGCAGCAGTGATCAGTGCCAATGCTACACAGAAGATGATGGCCATCCAATGCAGATACAGGATGAATGATCTCATCCATGCAGCCAGGGCATGGAAACCAAGTCATCACTCAAAACTCACACACTCAAGCTCATTACACATTCACTGCCAGTTCACTCACTGCCAGCTCAAGGGCTATCACCACCCATTCTCACACACATACCCTCATATGTCCATCTGTAGGCTGCCTCCTCAGCCCTCACCACCTTGAGGTCACTTGCACAGATCAACATGTGCCCTCACACACAGCCTGAGATACCCTCCATCCCCTGCACCGCTCTCGTTCTGCAGCCTCTTCCCTTGCCTGAGACCTCTTCTCACCCTTTGCCAAGCAAGCCCTTGCCCTGCAGCCATTGAAAAGCCACCCACATGTGGCAGATCTGGTGGGTAGAGACCTGCCCATGAGCCCCCCCCTAAAAGTGATGTGGTGCTGCCTGTGAAGCCTGGCGCTGATGACTGCGAGTGCTGACCGGAACAAGGTAGGCAAACAAACCTTGAAGTCCCGAATGAAGTGCAGCCCGCCAGGTGCACACCTTATACATGCTGTTGTGAAACATGTCGGCATGTCTCCCTGACAATGTGGGCAGCCAATCCAGCAGAGTGGGATGATTCCGGCGGGCTGGCCTTATAATGATATGCTGATGTATTGCAATGAGGTTCCAGACATCAGATGGCGGGAAACACAGCCCGCCATCGCCAGGCTGAGCGGACAATCACAAACTGGTTTCACAACGTCGTAAAACTGACCTTTGGCCTTCTTGCCATATTATCCGCTCACACCACCAAACATGCCCGACTCCAGCAGGCATGGAAAATCCTGTCCAGAAAAACCTACTTGTAAATTACTCTCTCAACAAAAGAGTTTTTGAGTCTCCTGGCATCTCTCCTTATCTTCCCTTGGAGCTCCATTAAAATAATTATTCAGGCACCTGGATAGATATAAATTCCACATTGACATCACATTTAGGAGATTTGCCTATGCGTGCTGGCATTCTGGCCTTACTTAAAGGGAGAAACATATCTTCAACTAACCCCAGCAAATTGTCTTTAATATATCTGGTTTCTTGGAGAGCCAACATTGATGAATTATGTGCAGAATACAGGAAAGTTTCAGAGCGCAGGCTCTTTTCTGTTAAGAAATAGATTGAGACTGTCAGAACCGATATCACTTGTGACCTTTAACAGCTGTCAAAGATGAAAGACCTTCATTGCTTTCTCTCTGGGGTGATTTAGAACCAACCAGTGAAATTAGAATGTTAATCTGGGTTTATCCTGTAAGTATCGATTGCTAACAGAGCAGCAGCAACACTGTAAGCAAGATACAAGGTAAGAATTCTACTCACTTCTCCAGTCAATTCTTTTATTTTCCAACCTCTATTAATGTTGCACCAAGAGGACAGCAAGTTTACAACAACTATGTACATGACACATCATGCTATTTGTGTCGATAAATGCCAGCTCTCATCAAACAGGTTAGTGAACCTTGCAGAGCTTCTGCATTCATGGTCTACCACACATTTGTTTCACTGGCAGAAATTACATTTCACTAGCTATATAATTTGCAGCCGTGTGAAATGTCAAGTTGCTATCACCGGAACCCAATGTTGCATTCCATGCTTTGCCTTAAAAATGTTTAAATCATCAACAGCACCTTTCAGTTAAAAAGATAATCCAAGGTTGATTAATGTCTGTGGGAAATCAATTAATCTCTATGAGCCATTAAAATTCAGCATATACAAAAATTCCAATTGATTTTCTGCCTATTCACAAAGATCCATGAGCATTAAATAGTAGCTTCTGTTAAATGATTTGAGTATCGGAGTATGTCAACTGGGTGATCAGTGGGGGTTTTCTAAAGTTCCACTGATGTGTAGTGCATATATAATGTACTGTTAATTAATAAGAGAGATAACAGTAGAGTTGACTTCATATAAATATATCCCCAACCAAAATATATATTTCTAATGCAATGAAACCGTATGCTGTGCAGTCTGATGCATAATTATTGACTTGAAGCATAACGTTCAAACAAAATGTGGACTGAACTATAACAGTTTCCCATGTACTCAATTTTGCACTCAGCTCACACAGTGATGGTTAATTTAACATTTATTATTGTTGTATAAGGCTATTTCAACTGGAATGTTAATGTCAAAATACCAAATTAAGTACTTAAAGCATTAATAAAAATGGGAAATTAATGCTGGAAATATGGAGCAGGCCAAGCAGCATCTGTGGAGAGACACGTGGGCCAAATTTTAGTCTGGGCTTGGGAAAATCCAACATGCACACTTTTGCAACGCGCACCCAACCCATGTGTGACTTTATGAAGGGTTTTCATCTTTTCACACAGGGGTCTGGCTTGCAGTACAGTTTTCAAGCTGCGATAGAGTGCGTGAGGAGTGTGGGTGTGGAGGTGAGCTTGTTAGAAGGTCCACCTCAGTTTTCCAACACAGTAGCCCATCCACCAGCGTCATTTAAAGGGCACCTAAACCTCACCCCTCAACCACCTTCTATGCTACCCAGTGCCACCTTGCATTCTCTGATGCCACCCATGCCCTGTCAGACTTCCCCCATGCCGCCTTGCATTCCCCCATGCTACCCCTGTAATCCCATGTAACCTTTGTAGCCATTCACCCAGGATGCACTATGTACAGTTCTCAGGAGCCATGCAGTAACAATGAGGATTATTTTAAAATCATTTGAAACATTAAAAAAAAGAAACATAATAAATAGGAGCAGGAGTAGACCATTCGGCCCCTCGAGCCTGCTCTGCCATTCAATAAGATCATGGCTCATCTGCTTGTGTTTCGAATTCCACATTCCCATCTACCCTCAATAACCTTAGAGTCTTGGTGGGTAAAGGAATCAATCTACCTCTGCCTTAAAAATATTCAGTGACCCACCTCCACTGTCTTCTGAGGCAGAGAATTGCAAACTCGCACAACCCTCTGAGAGAAAAAAAATCTCCTAATTTCTGAACTAAAAGGGCAAACCCTAATTTTAAAACAGTGCCCCCTAGAGGAACCATCCTTTTGACGTGCACCTTACCAAACCTATTCAGGATCTTGTATGCTCCAATCAAATCACCCCTCACTCTTCTAAACTCTAGTGAAAACAAGCCCAGTCTGTCCAACCTCAAAAGACAACCTCCACATTCCAGGTATCAATCTAGTAAATCATTAAACCTCTAAGATCTAAGAAAACCTTGAATTCAAGTTCACTATCATTGATACTGGACCAAAAAGCCCAGGGGGAAACATTTTGTAAATCTTTAAGTACCTATTAGTTTGTAAACAAACAAGAAATTACAGCAAAAACATATTCTGTTATTTCAGGCTCGTAAAAGTTTCAATAGTTCTTGGAGCAATAATACCACCTGCTGAGCTGAACTTTTGAAACCAAGCCAAGCATTCATAATGGAAAATTTGTCATAACTCAAGCTTCCAGCTCCTCTGACAGAACAGATATCCATTTCAAAGGATAGTGCATGTCAATCAATGGAGTGGGAGCAGGCTCAGGCTATTTTTTTCTATCTTTGGAAGCAGCGATTCTTTTTTTAAAAAACAGACATCTGCTAATTCAATTAAGTCAGAGTACAAATACATGAAAACAGATGACTTTTTTATCTTTTAATACATTATGGCACTTTCTCCTTTGGAAAAGTACTGTAATGCATATGAACAATTACACAATGCTGGTCAATGTGATGCAAGACAGATCCCTATGATGAATCATTGTATTAAAAACACATCTATGTTGCACTGCAGCACCTGATAGTGAAAGTTGAAGGTGTAAAAATATTTTATACTTACTTTTCAGAATGTTCCAGACTCTTCAGCAGGCTTTCCATTTTCTTCACAAAATCTCAAAATGTAGTTTGTTTTTGCTGGGCTTCCAAGAACCTGCACCCCCAGATGAAAATGGTGTGTTGGCAGAAATCCGATCTCCGTCCCCCATTTAAAATGGGGAACAATATGTTAGCAGGGTCGGGGTACGTGTTGCACACTAGACATTCCTGACCTACAAAAAAAGCCAGAGCAAAATGGCACAGGATTGGGAATGTGGAGGAAAATCAGGTTACGGTCCAACTTTTTAGCTTGGTAGTATACTGCCCTGCGTTTATTAATTTCTTGCTGAAATTCAGTGGACATCCCAAAGAAATGGAATACATGGCTCATTGTAGCATTTTGCTGGGAGTTCTGCCAATATCTCAGCAACGTTAAAGTGGTGTTTGTGAAAACCACCATGGAATTTCAGAGCCGACTTTACATACCAAGAATAATGTAAACACAATGGGGTTCATTTTTCAACGTAGCACTCTCAATGTACAGTTCTGCATCACAGAAGCGCATGTGAGAAATTTGGAGCGTAATGGTCAATATACTTCATTACCACAGGCTGTTTTTCTTGACAGACAATGATTTGGTTTAGAGTTATATAAGGCTTGCTGTCATATTTACATTGGAAGCTCCTGCAGTAATCTTTCAAAATGAGTTCAATTGTTTTGTTATTTTTGTGTTATAACAATCCTGAGTAAGTGTCTTGTTTTTACTTGTCTGCATTATATCAACATTGACTTGTTTTCATTTGGGTCCTTGTCATTCTGGAATGGTTTTCCAGTTCCTTCAGCCCAAGTACCAACATTACCAACTGGGCCTGTCAGCAACACAGTTCAATTTTTCAAGGTCTTGATGGATTCTGCATCCACATATTTGGGCAATTCAGGCAAACACTTAGTCACCATTTGATTGTAAATGGGTGAAGTGACGGAAGTGCAGGATGAAGAAAACCTACCAAATTACTTAGCTATGTTTAATACTCATGCTTTAAACTGAAATTTCTGGAACTGAATTCGTCTGTGACCTTTCACAGCTGTCAGTGATTGTACTGTCGCTCAACTGGACTTAAATCTGGACTTTAAAGGGCAAAGGTAGAAACTGAAACAAATGCCTTGTGGCAATAGCAATCACTCCGCAAGAAAAGTATCTTAAAATCATCATTAGTATGTAATCCAAGCACTTTTGTGCTCAGTTAAAGCTGATTAATAATAATTTCAATGAACATTGTGACCTTTAACAATTGTCAGAAAGAATTGTCCCTTTCATTGATCTGGGTCACTGAGGCAGAAACTAACACAAGATGCCCTGTTCTTGCAGAAATGGCAATTATGCAAGAAAAATAATTATGTGTTTCATTAACTGGATTCAATTTTTAAATTGCAGGCATCCATAGCCTATAACTGGAAAGCTGATAGCACATAAATAGTCACTTAAAGCTGAAATTCAGTTTTGATTATCTATTAAAAATAAATTTGTTTCCAGATTGTGAACTGCTTTGTTAAGTTGACTAGTTCAACGGCTATCTTGATTTTGCAGCATAAATCAAGCTCTGCTTTTTTGTGTTTTATTGTTCTATGCCACTGACCTCCATTACGTACAGCTAGTTTCTGGCTCCAATTAACAGAATATGGTGGGACAGAGCTGAGGGCAGTCATATTTGTTCCAGAGCTCTCAGTCAATTTTAGTGACAACAGTAAGATTATATGACCAACCTTTAGGATATGATAAATACTTGATACCCCCATTTGTGAAGGATATTTTATTTTTGTGCACCAAGACACAAGATTAGTCCTTGCCTTGTAAACGTATTCAACTGTAAGTAACTTGAGACATTTGTAAATTGCTTACTCAGATCTCTAAATCCTGCCCTCATCTGTGTCAGGGCTGGCAATTGAAAGGGAACCCTTGGACACAGCTGAGTTTGGGAGCTGCATTCTTTAAAAAAGGTTGCCAACCCTCTAAAGTTCGAGAACAGAAAAAAAGCCAAAGGACTTGTGGCCTATCCAGTGCTTTACTCCTGTAACTCGGATTTACTAGATCCTAACTTTGAAATGTCATGATTATCCAGACCCTCCACACATCCCAAACAAAAGTTATTCCACTTGAGTGGGATGACATAAGGATACCTAACACCAGAAATTCTACCTTTTCCAGCTCTCATATTAACCTGATGCATCACCAGCAGCAGTGTATCAGTCTGTGAAATGCAGATATTGGGCCCCACCTGGGGATTCAGGCTTGCTTTGTGGCCTGGACCACTGTAGAAAAAGCAAGACTTTGTCACCTCATCTTACTGAGGACATTTCACGGGTCTTTCTAGGGTGAGGGGATAGGGTGGTGTAGAGGAAAGGATGATCCAGCAAGTCACCTTCTCCTACGCGAACAGGCGACTTGAGGCATACAATTGGTGGTTTCTTTGGCACACCCAGGATGTTTGATAGTGCACGTGCCCATGATTAGCATGTAAATAGAGGACAGGCAGGGGTTCCAGATGGGCACATCTTAGTATATATTCTTTGACATGTCCCAGTATTAACCTGAACTAGTATTCTGATTTGGGTTGGAGGCACAGGGAGTGGGTACTTGTGTGGGAAAACATAAAGTCAACTGAGTAGGTTGGAATCTGGGATCTCAAATCAACAGAACTATTTGATTTGACTTCCAAATTCTGTGTCCGCAAGGTGCACAGCAGGTATGATACATCCATGGCACGATTTTAGCTGGATTTTTTAAAAACTCATTCATGGATGACCCAGTCGAGCAGCTATGTCCTTTAGGACTCGGCCAGCCTGGTCAGTAGCGGTGCTACCGAGCCACTCTTGGTGATGGACATTGAAGTCCCCCACATTCTGCACCCTTGCCATCCTCAGTGCTTCCTCCAAGTAGTGTTCAACATGGAGGAGCACTGATTCATCAGCTGAGGGAGGGCGGTAGGTGGTAATCAGCAGCAGGTTTCCTTGCCCATGTTTGATCTGATGATGTGACCTGAGTCACATGTAGGCTAGACTAGGTAAGGACAGCAGATTTCCTTCACTAAAGGACACCATTGAACCAGATCACACTTAAAAACAATCAACAATTAGACTTTTAATTCCAGATTTTTGATGAATTCAAATTCAACAATGTCATGGCGGGATTAAAACCCGGGTCCCCAGGCCATAACCTGGGTCTCTGATTACTATTCCAGAGACAATACCACTACACCATTACCTCCCCATGTAAAGGAAAGTCTACAATTGGAAAATTGGGTTGTTCATGATGGATGGTGGACATAGAGCAAGGGCAGAACCCAGATTTAATGAAGATTGGAGGGATTACTAGTGGGTGCTCCGAAAACATAAATGTGAGAAAAAAATAGCTTAAGTGCAAAATGTTATTCGCAGAGCACCCCCATTAGTTAATGCTCCTGGCGTGCATAGCAAGCACACTCCACTGTCTTGGTAAATTGAGAAGATAGTGCAACTCTGCTGGGAGTACAGCAGAAAACTTAATCAGGGACATGGAAATACCAGGTCCAACCTTCAAGCCTCCACCCACCCCATGCTGCAGAGGGAGTGGGGTCAGGGTCAGGACTCTCTAGGTTTGGAACTCTCACAACTTCATCCTCTCAGAGGCCTGGAGAAGCAATTATGGCTAAAGTGCTCAGTCAGAGAAGGCAAAAGATCTGCTCTTCCATTAGAATTGGTGCGTGACTGGACGTTCAAGTCTGTAATTATGTTCATCATGTTGCACTCAACACCTATCTATCGAACTTACCACAGTCCAAAAATCATGCAGACACACCAATGGTTTTAATGAGGTCTGCTTACTCTGGAACAAAATGTCATTATTTTCAACATTAGAAAGGTGCTCCCAAGCAACCATTACAAAATCATAACTACAACAAAGAAGTGAATAGGACTTAACTGATGTGGGCCAGTTGGGCAATGCCATTGTTTCAATAAAGAGATAACAGTGATGTAGTGGAGGTGCACAATGCCAGCGTTGGCAAGCAAGGGACAGCATGACCCTGGGGTTGAGCAACAAAGGCGCAAAGAATAGAATGCAGAATATGGTGTTCGGGGATGTAAGACCAGAACATAGGCAAGTTATAGTGAGTGGGGAACTGTGTTATATTTCAGGTTGGGTGTTAGGGACAGATGAAGCACAGCTAACGTGGACTACTTGGGTCAGGTTTTTTTAATTCATCCACGGGATGTGGGCTTGGTTGGCTGGGCCAGCATTTATTGCCTATTCCATAGTTGCCCTTGAGAAGGTGGTGGTGAGCTGCCTTCTTGAACCGATGCAGTCCATGTGGTGTAGGTACACACACAGTGCTGTTAGGAAGGGAGTTCCAGGATTTTGACCCAGTGACATCGAAGGAACGGCGATATATTTCCAAGTCAGGATGGTGAGTGACTCGGAGGGAATTTCCAGGCGGTGGTGTTCCCAGCTCTTTGCCGCCCTTGTCCTTCTAGATGGTAGTGGTCATGGGTTCAGAAGGTACTGTCAAAGGAGCCTTGGTGAATCCCTGCAGTGCATCTTGTAGATGGTACACTGCATTAGTAGTAGAGGGAGTGAATGTTTGTGGATGTGGTACCAATCAAGTAGGCTGCTTTGTCTTGGACACTGACAAGCTTCTTGAGTGTTTTGGGAGTTGCAATCATCCAAGCAAGTGCAGAGTATTCCATCACAGTCCTGACTTGTGCCTTGCAGATGGTGAGCAGGCTTTGGGGAGCCAGGAGGTGAGTTACTCGTCACAGGATTCCTAGCCTCTGACCTGCTCTCATAACCATGGTATTTATATGGCTAGTCCAGTTCAGTTTCTGGTCAATGGTAACCCCCAGGATGTGGATAGTGGGGGAATTCAGTGATTGTAATGCCTTTGAATGTCAAGGAGCAATGGTTAGATTCTCTCTTGTTGGAGATGGTCATTGCCTGACACTTGTGTGGTGCGAATGTTACATGCCAGTTGTCAGCCCAAGCCTGGACACTATCCAGGTCTTGTTGCATTTGGACATGGACTGCTTCAGTATCTGAGGAGTCGTGAATGGTGCTGAACATTGTGCAATCATCAGCAAAATCCCCACTTCTGAAATTTTCTGACATTATGATGGAAGGAAGGTTGTTGAAGATGCAGCTGAAGATGTTTGGGCCAAAGGCACTGCCCTGAGGAACTCCAGCAGTGATGTCCTGGAGTGAGGTGACTGACCTCCAACAACCACAACCATCTCCCTTTGTGCTAGATATAACTCCAACCAGTGGAGAATCCCCCTGATTCCCATCGATTCCAGTTTTGCTAGGGCTCCTTAATGCCACACTTGGTTAAATGCTGCCATGATGTCAAGGGCAGTCACTCTCACCTCATCTCTGAAGTTCAGCTCTTCTGTCCATGCTTGAACCAAAGTTTCAGTGGGAGAAACTAATAAAGATAAATTACCCATGAGGTTCCTCTATGGGAAAGGGAAAACAGAGTAGGAGCACTCAGCATTGGTCTGGAAGGAAGCAGAGACGGAACACAGAGTAGTTAAAATAACTGAAATACAAGATTGTTGATGTTATAATGTGTGGTTACAGCATGACATCACTACAAAGGAAATGTATCATGAGACTCAGTTTTAACTTCACTTTTGCTTTTGAGCAGCTAACACACACAAAGCTCTGCTGCTGATGTCCTTGAGTTTTCTGTCCATGTATAACTGTTCCCAGGTGCTTATTCTCAATAAATGAACACGCATGTTTATCCAATCCCTTATGAGTGATTGATGCCTTTATATCATTATAACAACACTGGAAGAAGAAATTGGAAACTGTCATGGTGGTCAGCACTGGATTGATTTCTTTTTCAACGATCTGATTAGATAGTGGTGTCACGTGAGAAGGATGGACCAATGCAGGGTCAAGTGGTTAGACCAATCAGTGCAGAGAATCTCTAAACTAAGTTATGTTCTTTATTATATGAACACATAGGCAGAAACCTTTTAGTATAGATAGAAAATAAATAAAGTAAAAAGTCAGTGATCTGTGTCACACCTATTATTACTTACCCATAACAGTATGGTGTTTTTCCCTGCATCTATCAACAGCATAGTCTCTTTACATAACTAATAACCTCCATTTCACCATTCTTTTCTAGAGCTCAAAATGGTTGTGTCTGTGCACAGCTGCTTGATCACATCAGCTGGGATTCCATAACTTCATAATGTCAGTGTAAGAATGATTCAGTGAAGTGGGAAAGAGAGGTTTTCACCATCATTAGCAATTCAACAAATTTTCCTGTTCATAAATGTTGGCCCATGGCATCAATCTCGTAAGAATTTATTTGACCAACACGGTACAGATGAATTACTAAATGAGGATCATATTTTAAGAGCTTTTCTATGCATACACTTTATGTTAATCATCATTTGCCACAGAATGTAAATCACATTTTAAGGAATTTTTTTAAAGAGAAACAGAAAGTGCTGAAATGTTCTTAACTCTCACCAGAACTGACTGTGATAAAGGATTTGCCAAAAACACAATCACAAACAAGAAATGAAAATGACTCACCATTGAACATGACAAAATAGAGAAATCAATACCACAACAAGGTGATGAAGCAAACTCTTTCCAAATGGCAGACATACCTTCAGCGGAAAGGACAGTGAAATCCATTGGCAGAGATAAAAAGATAAAGATTGCTGGAAATTTGAAATAAAACAGAAAATACATAGCAGGTCAATCAACTTTTCAAAGAGGAGGGCAGGATATTGTTTCAGATGTAAGCATTTATCAGACTTTTAGTGGTTTAATTCCTGCGTCAGCTGTATCCCACTTTATGCCATGGTAAGTGTTGACCAAGATTTGAACTGTACTTCACCTGAATGATTTGACTACAGTATGCACGACACGTTCAAATCTAACCTTATGCATATAAAGATATTAATCAAGAAAATATACACCAGTTGTTTTGAGTCTACAATATTTATGGCAGTTCTGTACAGTATATAAGAAACAAGATAAATTAATAAAGCCTTGAACGTAATCAAAATGGTGTGTTCCTTTTCACAGCTACCAGGGTCTCCATAAGTGTCTTTTGCTCTTAAGCTCTTTTAACTTCACCGTTGTAAAACTAAATCACTGTATTTGCAAGAGCAGACACTGAAACATATATTCACGGTGGCAGAACAGTTCAAGCCATTATCCTTTAGAGAACAGCTTTCAGCAAAAGATACTTATCCTACTCTGGGCTTGATTCACAATTAGGTTGCTTGGTGAAAGGCCAACTTTCTAATCTACAACACCACATCATCAGCTCGCACAGAGGTTTGACAATATTGGATATTGTGACAGCATATGGAGATTAAACTTGCTCCTAAGGTACTGATTGTGTGTTAAATAAGAGTTCATGTTTTTTATTGGTAGCTTTTCAGGAAAATGCAGTGCATTTTTGAAAGTAGGATGCTTGACAACGAATGCACAATTGAGTAGGTAATCAGAAAGACACAAGCATTAAGTGTTCTTAAGGTGTTGAATCACTTGTTAACACCTTCATGGGCTGGGATTTTCCAGCCCCACCATGGCGGGACTCACTACTGGAGATGCTGTGGCCCAGCCAAAAGTCCATCGACTTTCGTCGGGGCTAGATGATCCCATGGCGGATGGGGCTGAAAAATCCTGGTCAATGTCATTTCCAACCTTTCTAAGTGTGTTGTTCAGAGTTGAACACAATACCTTCCTGGGGCCTAAGCAGTGTTTCATAAAGGTTTAGCATAATTGCCTTGCATTTGTATTCTATGCACCTGTTAGGAAAGCAAGGATCTCATATGCCCCTTTCAGAGCTTTATCAGTTTATCCTGTCACCTTAATACATATCCATAGACCCCAGGTCTCTACTTCCTTTGAACCCCTTTGAAATTGTACTATTTAGTTTATATTACTTCTCCTCATTCTTTCTACCAAAATGTATCACTTCACATTTCATTGTTAAATTTCATCTGCCATGCGTCTCCCCATTTCACCAGCCTGTCTATGTTCTCCTGAAGTCTGTTATATCCTTCCCATTATTTATTACATTTCCAAGTTTCGTGTCCTTCCCTTTCCGTCACCTTCCCCTCGACATTACAGTGATGTGATGGAGGGACACTGCGCTCTGCATTTCTGGAGAAGCCATGCTTGGAAGACCCAACAAGAAATGCAGAGCAGCAGTGAGGTGTGGAAAAGATCAAACGGAATGGTGATCCGATGACGATTGCCACTCCGCAGAGGATCCAAGCCAATGTCATGTGTTCCGAATTATACTTTCCAAAATAATTTACAAACTATTCTACTTGTTCCAGCATCTGCAGTTTTTTTGTTTTTATCTACTTGTTCCTTGTTCTTTTTTATTCATTTTTCTGGATGTGGAACTTGGTGGAATTTTATTACTTTTTTTTGTTCATTCATGGGATGTGGACATCAGTGCCAGGACCTGTATTAATGTCCATCACTAGTTGCCATGAGAAAGTGGTAGCAGTTTGATACAATTGAGTGGTTTGCCTGGTCATGTTTTAAAGGGAGGTTAATAGTCAACCACGTTGGTGTGGGACTGCTGTCACATTTAAACCAGACCAGGTTAGGACATGTTTCTCTCCCCAAAGAATATTAGTGAACAACGATTAGACATCTTCATTGTCTTCATTCCATTTTACTTACATCAGTTTTTTTTATGTTTCCAGATTTTTAAAACAGAATTCCCATTCTTAAACTACCATGATAGGATTTGAGCTCTCCTTCTCCGAGGTTATTGCAGTCCTCTGGATTGCTAATCCAGGAAGATAATTACAATGCTACCATAGCCAGTTAAATTCTAAGAATATTGTGGTTTAAGAACTGCCGTTGGTTTTGATCACATGCAGATATTTTAGGTTTGGTTTCTGTTGGTTTAGACAATTTGAAACAACGGTGATTTTTAATGTTGTCACCTGCTTTATTTACTTATGCAGTAATTTTAATTGACAATTAAGAGCACGGGAATTGATGAAGCCTTCTTCCTAAAGCAGAGTTTTCAAAGTACAGAATCTTTCATCAATAGTAGTGCTTTTTTTAAGGGGTGGTTGGGGGTATAGGGTGAGCGAGAACTGTCAAATGAGTCAGGATTCAGCAGGTATGTTAGAATTTTAAAGTTTGATGTGAGAGACTAATAGAAGTAAACTGTCACCGGGTGCAGTGATTTGTTTATGGTTGCCTGTCTGTTATTGTCAAGTTTCTTTTTGAAAAGCTATTCCACACTGCATTCTACCATTGTGATACTTTAAGGGATGCTAAAATTACTCATACAGTTGTCATACAAATACTTTAATGCATGAAATTGCGCTCCTGGTTTAATAGAAGCCATAAACTGTTCAAAATGACTCGCGAAGGAAGTGAAGGAAAAGGGCTAGGAAGTAGATGAAAAGCTTGTTGCACAATAGTTCAATAACATTTTGGATTCTTTCCAGGGGCAGAATTTTCTGTTACACGCCAACGTGTAAAATGATGCGTGATGACATCAGGCGTGCGTCCCGACCTCACTGCGCGTCATTCCGATCTTTCGTTCGGCAGGCGCGCACCAGAGTCGGCTGCGCACCCGCCGAACTGTCAAAGGCCTGTTAAGGCCACCGATAAACTAATTAACCAATTTGACAGGGCTGCTCGTCCAACCTTAAAGTTGGTGATGGGCAGGCTAAAGAGCCCAGGGGGCCTTCACATTTTTCATGAAGCCTCAAGCACGGGCGGGATGAGGTTTCATGAAGGGTTTACTAAATTAATAAAAATATTTTTAAACATTTCATAAACATGTCCCAGCTCATGAGTGATCATATGTAAATAATTTTCAACTTTCTTTATTTTAAACTTTAAAACTGAAGTTAATCTCCCTGAGGCAGCTCCATGCCTCAGGGAGACGTCTGTGCTTTTTCGCACACGTGCGTGAAAGAGCGCACGCCCCGACTCTCCCTTCTGCCCCTGCCTGCACAGGTAGCACTAAGCACTACCGGGCGCGTGTCACACTGGGTGGACCTTAATTGACCCGCCCATGTAAAATGGCGGCTCCACATCTGCTCCCGACCAATCTGCCCGACGGGGAGAAAATTCTCCCCCAGGTGTTTTACATTGGAAAGATAAGGGGGTAATGTTTAGTGGCTCCTTTAGGTACTAAGGTAGTCAAAATAGGCCATGAACTGAAAAGCCGGCATTATTGCACGATACCAGCTTGGGAAAGGAGTTGAAGCATGTGCTATGAACAGTCATCTGGAGGACTATGAAGAGGGTGTTGGTGAGCTGGGGGTGTGGATAGGTATGGTGGCAGCATTGATTGTTACCATGAAGATAAAGCTTCACTGACATTGCATAAATAACAGCCATGACTCTCGAATCTGGAGTTATCTACAACCTTGACAACTGCCCTTCAAGCCTGTGCATCAGTGTGGTTTCCTTGAACATCATTGTCAGATTGTGAGTACAAGTGAGTTATGAATTTTGCCATTCCAAAGCCATGGGCAAGGCTTCCCCACATCCTCCACTGGGAATTGGCATGTTCTTGTCTACCTGCAATTTCTCCGGCAACTTCACTGGTCTATGAGTAATTGGCCACCGTTTCACCAATAACATGATCTATCTGGGAGAAAATATCTGAAGTGGTGTCTTGGAGCGATAAAGCAAGTGATGCATATGGTGAGAGCAAAGGATTATGACGAGGGAATATGGAGCAGAATCTTGGTAGACGGAATTGCAGAGAAAGAGGATCCTCCCCTGCTACTCTGTTATGACGTGACAGATAATGTGCACCGTCAGACCAAATCCACGAGGGAAACCTGGTCATGCTATCACAATGGTTTTGCAATTTGTATTTATTACGAGATGTGTGCACTGAATTCAGAAGTGATAAGTCCTCCAAGACCTTTAGAGATTTAAAAAAAAATTAAAATATTTATTAACAAAATAAAAGCTGACAAGCACTTACAAAAGACTACAATTACTATAATAATAACTCCTAAAATTCCTAATTAACCTGACTCCCAGTTACACTCCCTTTAAGGAATAGATTTAGATTTAAGATTTTAGATATAAAATAATCTCAGCAAGTTAACACAATACCCTGGACAGTGGAATTCCAAATGGTTTTTATCCAGCTTCTGTTAGATCTGTTAGATAGCAGACTTATATACAAATGCTGGAGGCTTCGTTAAGGCTATTTCACACACTTCTGGTAGATCATACATGGCCTTCTCCCACATAACATTTCATTCTCCTTTATATATGTTTCTCACTTTTTAATATGTAAATTTTATTGTTCCATATGTATTTGAAACTGTATCTTCCTCAAAATATAAAAACTTTCATATGGGTGGAGGTAAGAAATAACAAGGGGAAGAAGATACTGGCGGGAGTAGCCTGTAGGCCCCCTGACAGTAGCTATACTGTAGAACAGAGAATAGATCAGGAGACAATCAGGGCATGTTAAAAAAGGCAGTACATTAATCATGGGTGACTTTAATCTTCATGTAGATTGGGAAAATCAAATTGGCAGATGTAGACATGAGCAAGAATTCATAGAGTGTTTTCGGGACAGTTTCTTAGAACAATTTGTTATGCATCCAACCAGGGATCAGGCTATTTTGGATCTGGTAATGTGTAATGAGGCAGGTTTAATAAATGATCTCAGAGTAAAGGAACCCCAAGGAAACAGTGACCATAATATGGTAGAATTTATCATTCAGTTTGACACTGAGGAACTTGGGTTGGAAACAACTATGCTAAACTTAAATAAGGGTAATTACAATGGAATGAGGGCAAAGTTGGCTGGAGTGGACTAGCAAAGTAGTTCATCAGAAAAGACGGTTGATGAACAATGGCAGACATTTAAGAAAATAGTTCAAACACTCCCATTGAGGAAGAAGGATTCAAGGAAGGGGATAAATCAACCAAGGTTAACCAAGGAAGCTAAGGATAGTATCAAATTGAAAGGAAAAAAAAATAGAACGTGGAAAAGGTTAGTGGTAAGCCAAAAGATTGGGAAAGTTTTAAAAACCAACAAAAGATGACCAAAAAAAAGGAAGAAAATAAATTTTGAGGGTAAACTAGCAAGTAATATAAAAATGAACAGTAAGAGCATCTTTAAACATATCAAAAGGAAGAAAGAGGCCAAAATGAACATAGGCCCCTTAGAGAATGAGGCTGGGGAAATTATAATGGGAATCAGGAAATGGCAGAGGAGTTGAATAAATACTTTGCTTCAACCTTCACGGTAGAAGATACTAATAGCGTTCCAAAAATACTAAGTAATCAAGGGGCAAAAGTGGGGGAGGAAATAAATACACTAACTATCACTAGAGAAAAAGTACTAGTGAACCTAATGGGCCTAAAGGCCAATAATCCCCCTGGACCTGATAGGCTGCATCCTAGGATATTATGGATGCACTAGTGGTAATCTTCCAAGAATCCTTAGATTCTGGAGAAGTCCCACAGGATTGGAAAACTGCCAATGTAACACCTTTATTCAAAAAGGGAAGGGAGGGAGTCAAAAAAAAGGTAACTATAGGCCAGTTAGCTTAACATATGTCATTGGGAAAATGTTGGAGTCCATTATAAAGGATGTAATAGCAGAGCATCTAGAAACACATAATCTAATCAAGCAGTCAGCATGGCTTCATGAAGGGGAAATCATGCATTACATATTTATTAGAATTCTTTGAGGAATTAACAAGCAAGATAGATAAAGAGGAACCAGTAGATGTAATATATTTAGATTTCCAAAATGTGTTCGATGTGGTACTGCACATAAGGATACTTAATAAGAGCCCATGGTGTTGGGGATAGTATATTAACATGGATAGAGGATTGACTAACAAATATAAGGCAGAGAGTTGGGATAAGGGGGGCATTTTCGGGATGGCAACCCGTAACTAGTGGAGTGCCACAGGGATCAGTGCTGGGGCCTCAATTATTTACAATATATATTCATGACTTAGATGAGGGAAGTGAATGTACTATCGCCAAGTTTGCGAATGACACACAAATAGGTGGGAAGGCAAGTGGTCGGGATGACACAAGGGGTCTGTAGAGGGATATGGACAGGTTAAGTAAGTCGGCAAAAATTTGGCAGATGGAATATAATGTCAGGCTATGCACTTTTGCAGGAAGAATAGAGGAGCTGAATATTATGTAAATGGAGAAAGACTGCAGAAAGCTGCAGCACAGAGGGATTTGGGAGTCCTTGTGCATGAATCCTTAAAAGCTAACAGACAGGTAATAGGGAAGGCAAATGGAATTTTGGCCTTTACTTCAAAGGGAAAGGAGTATAAAAATAGGGAAGTCTTTGTAAAACTATGCAAGGCACAAGTTAGACCATGCCTAGAATACTGTGAACAATTTTGGTCCCCTTATCTAAGGAAAGATATAGTGGCATTGGAGGCAGTCCAGAGAAAGTTCACTAAGTTGATCCCAAGTATGGAGGAATTTTCCGATGAGGCAAGGTTAAATAGGTTGGGCCTGTACTCATTGGAGTTTAGGAGAATGAGAGGTGGCCTTATTGAAACATATAAGATTCTTAGGGGGCTTGACAGGGTAGATGCTGAGAGATTGTTTTCCCTTGTGGGAGAGTCTAGTACCAGAGGCTCCATGACATTGAGGATTATCAGATCAGCCATGATGGGCCGAATGGCCTACATCTGCTCCTACTTCTTATGATCTTATATTGCCAGTAACCTTTGGGAAAAATAAGCACATTCCTTAACCTTGCCTATCAGGCTAGTTGTAAACAGACTAATTTCCCTTTGAAATCCAAATAACCCTTCCTTTATCTAAAAATACAAATTCCCTTCATACCTTACATGTTAAGCCAGCATCCATGTTTACTCATTAGCATGTCAAGCACTTAGCTTCTTTTGATGATTTAAAGCTTTCAGTCTGCTAGACTGCAAAATGTAATTAAATCACACACAGACCCGACTATACTTAGCCCATTAACCTACTTCAGAATAAACCAGAAAAATATTAAGGAAAGAAATGTTAGTTTCATGACAGCTCCTCTTCTTGCTCATAGTCACCCATCCACCCCCAACCTGGCCCCATTTCTGCTGCTATTATGCATACACAGGAAAGAAGGATATAGGATAAAAAATGTCAATATTACCCTTTTTTAAAATTATGGAGAAACAGAAGGGTGCAGAATTTTGTGACAGAGATAATCATAACAAACTTACACCCTGACCATAAAACAAGATTAAAAATGTCACCTTTGACTTATTTCAGAACTGTTTCAGACAAAATCAATCTTGTAAGCATCATCCTCTCTCTATGAAGTGAAACTTCAGTATATGTTGGGTACAACAATGAAATCTTTCCCCCAGGAAGTCAAATAACAATAGAAAAGCCAATTAGTATAAATGGCACATTTTTGTGGAAAGGGTGAGTTTGATGGGTTAACTGGCCTATGTTTCTGTTCTTGTTGTTCTTATGCTACTACTGGAGGGTACTCACAAGACAGTGGCCTCTGGTAGATGGCCTTCATATCCCTCTCAGTTGGCAACTGACCATGGTATTGGGTTGGCTGAAGGGCGAGCAACTTGAAAATGGTTCAAAATAAATTAAATAAATAAAACTTAACTGAGGGTAATTCTAAAATTCATGTTCTCATCACGGAGTCTTGTCTATCAGAAGCATAAATTGGAAATGTAGGCATATGCTTATGTATGGGACAACAGTGGGGAGAGTGGGTTTGTAAAATTACCTTCATTTACAAGTGTATGTAAATGTGTCTATGTGCACACACATACGTTCTCCTACTAAAAGACAAACTCCTATAAGCCATTAAATAATGCAAAAACAATATAACTCAGGAAACAACAATGCTTCTGGCACAAATGAGGAGAAAAATAAAACAAACATGAAATTGCTAGATTAGCAAAGTGCAGTTTCCAAAGCAAAACTGGGCAACAGGAAGCAATGATTCACAGTGAGAAGACATAAATATCAGGGACAACTAAAACATGGCTATATAAATATTGAGAATATTATATATTTATAAAGGATAGGGAAATAATAGAGAAAGAAGAGTGTGGGTAGCTATACTAATTTAGATATAACATCGGTAGAAAAAAGGAACAAGGGACAAAACTAACATTTAAGATTTAAGAAATGGAGTCCATATGGATTTGGATAAATGATCAATTATGCTAAGAATATTCTACAGACCACCTAATAGTGGAAGGGAAGCAGAGCAAGAAGTGCGCAGAAATACCAATGAAATGATTAATAATTTCGAAATTTCAACTACTTCCAAATAAACCATCAAGAAGAAGTAAGGAAAAGGAATGGAGTTTGTACAGGTTGGTTAAATATTGGTCTTAACCAATGTGTAAGAAGCACACCAGAGTGGAGTCACTGTTAAATCTAGTACTGGCGAATTAAGCAGAGGTGATAAGAGAAGTAAGATAAAGGTGGTGGTGGTGGTGGTGGGGGGGTGGGTATTGAGGCAATAACGATCACAGCAGAATATAGTTTTAAATAATGATTGATCATTGTCTTGTTTATTTAATCACTTAGCAGTGCAGAACTTGAGTGTTGCAGTAAAAAGAGATATGTTATTGAAGCTTATCATCTTGCACTCATCAAGGCAGATACAAATTTCAAAGGGAGCAACCATTTATACTGCATGAGAAAAGGTTGCTGATTGGATGGCATGTTGACTCTGGCTGAGGCATTGCCCCCATACTTTTGTTTAAACTAAGCACTGGGGTTCGTTTCTTGGAATGATGTTAACAATTCTGGTTTCCATATTGCGAAAGAATATAGAGGCACTGGACAAGGTGCAAAAAAAATTCAGAGGTGGGATAGCAGAATTGAGGGGCTTAGAAAAAAAGGCTGAGTGGGCCAGGATTATTTTATTTTAATGCAGGAGAAGGCTGACCCAGTTGAGGCCTTTAGAATAATGAAAGGGTTTGACAGGGTAAACATTAAAAAAAACCACTCCTAAGGAAGTCCAAAACCAAAAGTCATAAATATAAGAAAGCCACTAAAAAATCAAATAGGGAATTCAGGAGGAACTTCTTCACTCAGAATGATAAGAATGTGTAACTCACTAGATGCATTTAAGGGGAGGTTAGATAAGCACGTGAGAAAGTAAGGAACAGAGATTTCTGTTGACAGTTAGATGCAGGAGTGGGCTGAGGGTGGGGTGGGGTAGTGGAAGGAAGGTCATATGGAGTATAAATACAAACATTGACCAGTTGTGTAAAATAGCCTGCTTCTGTGCTGTATGCTCAATGTAAGTTATCTTAAATCTATTTCTAAAATAGTCTGTTTAATCATATTCTATACCAAGGGCTGAATTGCATCAAGTGGGCTTTAAAAATGGCAGGTGGGACCCAATTCCAGGATTCCCACCCCAAATTCCTGGTGCTGACAGTTTTCATCAGTGTGGGAAAAGGGCCTGCACCTAACTGCACTAAGGTTGCCAGCTTCAATGGGGAAGTGGGAATTTCAGACCTTCGGTGTTTTCCATGGAGTCAGGCCAGTTTTGGAAAGCATTGTAGTACACATCAGCTCAAATCATGGTCCCCCCCCCCCAGTTCAGAGTCAAGAACGTTATGACAGATACATTCAAAAGGTGTTACCGACTTCTCATGTCATAATGAAATGCTATATCAGGAGTTTGATCTGTTTTTAATATAGTGATATATGATGAGGCTTTGTTTTGAAAAGGTAAGTGGAAAATAAATTGAACAGCATTGTGAAAGTGGAAAAAATTTCAATGAATTATAAAACATTATTCCCTGGATTAAGTGCAATTCTGAATTGCACAATAGTGAAATTCAGATTTGATCGTATGAATTGTTCCTTTTGCTTTCTTGCTTTCCTTGAAGTTCATCTCAGCCATCTGTTTGGATCTTTCAATGTCTTAACAGATGACAGCTGAGTGTCTGGCTGTCTTCACAGTCTTTATCTGTTCAGCTCTGCTACAGTTGTTCACTAGAATTTCATTATGAATTCATGGCTGAGTTCCAAACCCACTTAATAGATTCTGCTCAGCAGGGGTTGTTGACACAATTACCAATAGGAGGTGTGATATGGTTATTTTAACAGATTTATAGGCTAAGAGGATTATTTGTTTTTGAAATGGATGTTAAAGGAATGCTTGTTTGTGTTGACAGATTTATGTGCTTCTCAAAGACTTACCAATTTTATTATAAGGTTTGTAAGTTCTGCATGCAGTTGATACTGGATGAGTGGGGTGAGGGAGAGTATGGCGTCTCAAACTCATCTCCAGAACTGGGCCAATATCTCAGCAAATAGAGGTGGGCCTGAGAACCTGGACACCTTGGCATTGGCCCACCTCCATCTCTGCCTTAAACCTGTTTCCATGTGGCAAGATGACTCCAGCCCATCCCTGCCACCACACCATGAAGACAGCATGGGTAGGAAATGCCAGTCAAGAGGCAGGATCGAGATATCAGGAAGACCCCAATTCTCAATCCCTGCCTCCAAGATGAAAATTCTGCCCCAAATGCCCTAAATCCACAGTTGCAAATGGAACTATTGTACATTTCCAACATTTTCTGATTTTAAAATCTCCAAAATTTGCAATTTTCTTTCTTATATCTCAAATTCGATTCTGCAGATGTAATTATAATCTAACCTCCTGAGCAGTAATCTGACTTGCACCCAGCACAGTTTTAACTTCTAGCGAAGGTTAAAATGATCCCTTTTACATTTCTATCAATAACAGTATGTGAGCACTCAATATTAATCAAAGACTTTCTGCAGTATTTGACTTTTGGGCTTACAGAATTAGAGAAAGGTTCGATTTCAGTGAATGCTGTATAAATAATATGTGTTGTATGTTCAACAAGTTTGTGGAGGATTACTATAAAAAGCAAATTACTTGTTCAAGAATGTAAAAGTGCGTATTAAGGGCTTCTGACAATAACAACTATTTTTAATTTTATTTGTTACTTCAAGGTGAGCGTGTCCTGAAATACTAAGGTTAATACCACAATATTGTAATAAGGGGAGAATTAAAGGGGTGGATTTTAGCTCATATTTTAAATTTTCGGCTTCCCACCTGGAACCTCTGGGGAGCGATAGCTGCGCATGAACAGCAGTTCAGGTAGCGGAAAATTTTGAAAAAGATTTGCTGGCAATCCATTAAATCATGGAAAAATGATTTTGGTAAGAACACTTGAGAGGGAGAAGCCTGTGGCAGGGAGGCTATGACTCCCCTTATGCTTCTCATAGGAACGGCAGACTAGCAGTAATGTTGATTTGGCTTCCCAGCTCCGACTGGAGTTATATTCCATTCGGGATCTGTGCCAGCCGCTAAACTGCAGTGAAGTTGGTGACCAGCTAGATCCCAGTGGGAATTGGGGTGGTAAGGCTGAAATTTGCCTCATTTCTGCTGGGTGGGCTTGTTAAGAATTCATCCAAGTTATCAGGGGAGGAATTATCCCAAATTTGCACTGTGCATGGTAGCAAGTGGGTAAAACAATGTTTTACCTGCCAGCCGCAGCAGTGGGTTTTGAATCCGTATCGTTCCAAACCCACCTCGTTATTTGTGCATTCCCGGGAAACACGCTGTTTCCATGCGGGCGGGCTCTCATTAGCCATCACCCTGCCGCCACATCATCCTGGGAGCCATGTTTAAGGTCCCAGCACAAGCATAGCGCTCGTTGCTTTCAGTTCAACCCTGCTGCCTGGGAGACATGGCCAGCAAAGGACAAAAGACCGTGGCCCTCTGCTTCAATGACGGGTCCCTCGAGTGACAGCTGGATGCCTCGGAGGCCCGCCGGGTTGTCCAGTACCCCCCGCTCTGGCCATAGGATGGGCAGTAACGTGACCAATCCAGCTTGGGAGGCGGTGGCAGTGCTGGTCAGTGCCAATGTCCTTCAGAAGAGGACAGCAACCCAGTGCCGCAAGAGGATGAATGATCTCCTCCATTCCGCCAGGGTAAGTCACTCTTCTCATCACTCTCAACTCACACTCATAAACCCATCACACATCCACAAGGCCCTCACTCACTGCCAGTTCAAGGGACATCACCATTCACTCTCTCACACACACCGTCACTGTCCTCATCCTGTCCATGGGACCACTCACCACCCACACAGGCCAGGCATACTTATCATCTGGCCTGGCAGGCATCTTGCTTACTCTTTTTCCATCTCTATTCATGCAGGACAAGCTGGCACACTACAAGAGGGAGAGGTCGCAGACCACTGGCGGAACGTCTGAAATCAAGGTCCTCACAGAGGATGTTGAGAACGGAGCCATCCAGCTGGCTGGTGAGGATCTGGACCATTCCTGTGCCGACGATGAGGTCGGTGATGCAATACCAAGTGAGGGTCCAGCAGTGCAACATCCATCAGAAATCTATGTGATGTGTCCTCTTTCTCAGGCCACTGCCCTGCACTAATTATCTCCCCTTGCTTTCGCAGGAACATCTGCCAAACAGCCAACAGAGTCCATGACCCAGGACCTCCAATCAAGCCTCGAAGAAACCTCCAAAGAGGAATCTGGAGGCACCCTCCCTGAAGTCCCGTCGCAGCACTCACCCAAACCCTCCACCAGCGCAGAGACACACCTCGGTGGGACCCAGCTTTAAAGTAGCCTCTAAAGTAGCATCACTGTCTGGTGAGCACGTCGCACTGTCTGATCCACAGCAGGCGGTGGCAGGGACTTCCCAGGTGTCCGGCACTCAGAGGACTGCTGGAGACCAGGATGTTGCTGAGTCCGAATCAGGTGTGGAGACTCTGGACCTGGTCATGTCACAATTGCTGGAGCTGCAAAGGCAAGCTTGGGAACATCAAGAAGGGATGTCCGCTGCACTCCTCAGATTGCAAGGCACGATGGAGGATTCCATCTGTCTTCAGGCTGAGGTGATAGTGCAGGCATGCCAATGCACTCAGGTCAACACTGGTAGGGTGGCAGCCGCCATTGAGACCTTGGTCCAGGATGTCGCTCCTACACTGCTGCGCGGGCTTAACCCCATCGCTGATGCCATAGTTGGCCTCCGTCAGTCTGTATGCGAGAGGGGTGCCGGGCAGCGCGATCTCACTCCAGCAACCCCTGCTCCTCAAGGAGTCAGCCTGGGGCCCCAGGGCACCCTTAGAGAGGAGGATCAGCAGGTGCACACTCCGGGCCCATCCACCCAGGTGACTCCGAGAGTGTCCGGTCCATCCAAATCCCTTCTTCCTGTGAGCTCAGAGGCTCCAGCTCCACAGGCCGAGGAGGGTGTAACTGCCACACAGCAGGAGCCTGAAAGCAGGCCGGGGTTCCCCAGGCCTCGGCCCTTCAGAGGACGCCTGTCAAGGTCATCACAGACAGGGCGTCACAGTCAGCTGGCTGCCTGCACCTCTGCTGTGAATGTCCGAGGATCAACAAGAGTAGCAACAGGGTTAGGACAGTTAAGGAGAATTAGTTCTGCAACCTGGGCATGGGTGTTAATCATTTGTACACACTGTTCACTGTTGTCAATAAACTCCCAAGAATGTCTCCCTGCCTGTGGCTCCTTATTCTGATGAGCAGTGTTCGTGTCACTCAGATGTGAAACCTTTCTGCACAAGATAAAGGCAGGTGTCGCAGTCCAGGGCCTCTTCCCTGTGCTCTGTGCAGCCTTCAGACCACTGATGCTATGCTCCTGAAAGGCTCAGGTGCTGAAGGCAGACAAAGTATCAGATGCTTCTAAAGTTTCATGGCTGCGTCTACATGATATGACCCTGATCATGGAGCGCAAGTGAGCTGACCTCGGCCAGACAGGAATCAAACATTCTCAGGGGCTATGTGAAGGTTTATGGAGTGAGCTCACTGCATGTTGTCATCATCCTCCTACAATCGAGCGACTATTAGGGCCTCCACTACATCATGCCAGCCGCATTCTCACAGAGGATATTCGCACTGTCATAAGCCAGACTGCAGTCAAATGTTCACAAATGTAATGTGAGGACCTATGGGGTCACCTCACTGCACGTTGTCATCATCCTCCACAAATGTAAAGCTATGAGGGCCTCCTGACGCCTGCCTTGTTTAGCCAGTGCAAGGGCCTCATCCCCATCATCGCCGCCTCTGAGGACCTCCTCAGCCTCATCCCTGTCAGGATCCTCATCATCCGAGGAGACGTGCAGTTCCTCCTCAGCCAGCTTGCCTCCCATTGCAGCACCAGGTTTTAAAGGGTGCAGCAGATGATGACGATGCGTGACACCCTCTGTGGACTGTATTGCCGGGCTCCACCAGACCCATGCAGGCACTGGAACCACATTTTCAGCAGCCCAATGGTTTGCTCCACCAAGTTGTGAGCTGCTGCATGAGCCTCATTATAGCGTCGCTCAGCTGCAGTCTGAGGCCGCTGCACGGGTGTCATCAGTCACAGCCTCTGTGGGTAGCCCTTGTCCCCAAGGAGCCAACCCTGCAGCTTCTGTGGACCCTGGAAGACTCCAAGGATCTGTGTCCGACTGAGAATGTAGGCATTGTGCACAATCTCTGGAAACTATGCGCATACCTGCAGGATGCATTCCTAGTGGTTGCACACCAGCTGCACATTCAGTGAGTGGAATCCCTTGCGGTTGATGAAGTCCAATGACACAAAGTTGTGTGCCCTTGTGAAGTTGGCATCCATGACCTGATGGATGCATTTTTGGGTGGCTGATTGTGATATCCCACAGAGGTCAACTATGGAGCCCTGAAAGGATCCACTGGCATAGAAATTCAGCGCTGCTGTCACTTTCACAGCCACTGGCAGTGGATGCCTTCCATGTCCACTTGGTGCCAAGTCCTATACTAAGTGGCAGATGTCAGCCACCAGATCTCTGGACATGCGCAGTCATTGGAGAAACTGGTTCTCGGTCATCTGCAGGAATGACAGGCAGCGTCTATAGAGCCTGGGCATCGCTAGGTGCTGGCCAGTGTTGGTGAGGAGATTGTACAATGTGTGCAGTCCAATTGCTCTGTGGTCCAATAAAGTGGTCGCGGACTCGAAGTCTGGGGTGTGGGATGGGTGTGGGGGTAAGGTCTGGAGTGCTTGGTGGCCCTTTGGTGCCACCGCGTTGCTTGTATGGGCGGGCAGGCTAGGAGACCGACCCCAATTACATCACTGTGGCTGCATCTGACCTGTCTCAGCTGCAGAGGGATGGTCAGTTTATAAAGGTTTCCCTACTGTGCGGCCAATTCCCTTGCCTACTCAGCCCCTCACCTCAATTTCATGTGCGCAGGATCCAACGCCAGGACAACAGTTGCCCTCCCCCCTCCGACAACAGTCGCCTCCGGGGCTGGGCAGCAGTTTCCCCCAGACGCCCCCCCACTGACAACAGTCACCTCCGAGACTAGACAGTAGTTGCCCCTGGACAACCCCCACAACAACAATCACCTCTGTGGCAGGGCAGCGCTTCACCCAGGCCCCCTGCTACCCTGAGGCCTGCAAAGCAACAGGCGACCCTGGTGAGCTCTGCAGAACAATGTTGTTCACTCACCTCCAGCGCCCACAAATTGAAGGCTGCCCAGTGCACGTTGCCTATGTGCTGTTGTATAGTGGGCTGACCAACAGTGTAGAAGTAACAATTTGATGCAACAAAGCTTAAAAGACAAAATTAAATTAATGTCGGTCAGAGCTCACCAAAGTAGGTGTCCTGGGCTTTGCAGGGTATTGGAGTGGTGAGAATTGGTACTGTCTGTTGGAAAAGTTGGTGCACTGCAGCAAGAGGATATTGCACACCTGGAAGAACAGGCTTATGGACATTTCCTGTGGGCTGCGGTTCAGTTTTCAGCCACATTTTATTTCATTCTTCAGTCTCAGTGAGGTTGGAGATCTGATGTGCTCTGTGACTGATGCTCAGTGCTGGGAATGTAGAAGCAGAAAATTTAACCCAGCAAGTGCACCACAGGTAAGCATGTCACAAACTGTAACCTTACAATCTTGTAAATCATTTTGTGCTTAGCTATAAAGTCATCAATAGAAGCTGTACATGTGCATAAGAGAGGAACTGAATGCTTACTATTCATGGCAATACTGCAATGAAAGATAATAAATTGAACAATTGTGTATATCAAATTACCAACATTGAAATGTCTTAAGAGATTTTATTCCTGAAGGAAATCCTTATAACCCAGCCTAGCTGCGTAATAACTGCTCATTTAGAGATGGATTTTCCAGTTACAGCTCTTGGGTGGCAGGCAATGATCCACAGGGCCAGTGCAGTCAATGCCTTAGGATTAGCTCTTATGTAAGCTTCTAGCATGAAATGTGCCGATCACTGGGAACTTGCACAGTGAAGGATGGGCATTATATCCTGTGCTGCATATCAGGCAGTACGCAGGAAAGGTTATTCCCTCTGGCTGAGGAGTCATCAATTTTAAAATTGGCATCAGGAGAGCTTTGTAAAAATTTCTTTAATTAGAGAGTTGTTGCAGAATCAAATGTGTTGCCAAGGGAAATGTTGGAGTAGAGATCATGCATCTATAGAAAAGGAGATCCATTTATTTAAGCGAAGGCAGATAGAGAACTAAGGAGAGAAAGCAAAATAATAGCATCAGCTTTGAATTGCTCAGGCAAATTGTTGAGGCAGATTTGATGTGTAAGCGGCTTCCTTGTGTGCTTCAAACTTCAATAGCCAAGTGCTCCTTTTGTCTTGTGTCCATGACATCTTTGCCATTCTCTCCTGAGCTCCCACCTATCCCTGAACTTCTACTTTGCTCCACCTGCTCCACCCCCTCTTAAACAGTATTTCTACATCCCTTTAGCTCTGAAGAAGAGTCATGCAGACTCAAAACATTAACTGTTTCTCTCTCCACTGATTCTGCCTGGCCTGCTGAGTTTTTCCAGCATTCTCTGTTCTTATTTCAGATTTCCAGCATCCGCAGTATTTTTCTTTCATTCAATTGTAGAAGTCCTGCCCAGCGTTAGTTCAATTCGTTTACGAAGGTGATTTATTTTTTTTGCAGAAGTGGGCTTCTAATGGCAGGTTTTATTTTACTGATTTCAAACCCGAAACTGCGATGGTGGGATTTGAATTCATGTTCTCTGGACCATTAATCCAAGCTTCTCGAATTCTAGGCCAGTAACATAATTGAGGGTTGGGGTGGGGGGAGGGGGGGTGGTGGTGGTGGTGGGGGGTGGTGGTGGCGGGGGGGTGGGTGGGAGAACTGGTGGGAGACAATGTAGTTAGCTCAGTTGGCTAGGTAGCTAGCATGTGATTCACATGCTAACATCCAACAGCACAGGTTCAATTCCCATTCCAGCTGACATAGACTTGGGACCTGCTGCCTTGCTCTGCCCCTGAGAGTGGGAGACAATGGTAAGTCACCACCAACCAAAAACTGCCAAGGAGCTGGCTCAAGATGAAACATCAGCAGACAATGTGCCAAGCTCAGGCAGAACACACATGACAATGACAAGTCAAGCATAAACAATTCCTTGCCACTATCTGTTAGAGTTAAAGTCCTGTGCCATCAGCTCTGAGTATACTGCAGTTTTCCAAGCAGGTGGGGACCTAGAGTAGTCAGTTTTGGATGTGCTCACCTCATGCAGCAAAACTTCCATTTAACTATAAAATGGGTGAGAATTTTGGACACTGTGCTGCTCTCATACTTGTCCAGAGAGTCCTCCCCTTACTTGCATTCCTCTTGTTTTGACAGCCACGAATGTCTTCTCCACATTTGATCTGCTTACTGTTAATTGACTGCACCTTTCCTATATGTATGTCCAGCAGCACAGGATATAATGCCCATCCTTCACTGTGCAAGCTCCCAGTGATCGGCAGATTTCATGCTAGAAGCTTACATAAGAGCTAATCCTGAGGCATTGACTGCACTGGCCCTGTGGATCATTGCCTGCCACCCAAGAGCTGTAACTGGAAAATCCATCTCTAAATGAGCAGTTATTATGCAGCTAGGCTGGGTTATAAGGACTTCCTTCAGGAATAAAATCTCTTAAGACATTGCGATGTCTGTAATTTGATATACACAATTGTTCAATTTATTATCCTTCACTGCAGTATTGCCATGAATAGTAAGCATTCAGTGCCCCTCTTATGCACATGTACAGCTTCTATTGATGACTTTATAGCTAAGCACAAAATGATTTACAAGATTGTAAGGTTACAGTTTGTGACATGCTTACCTGTGGTGCACTTGCTGGGTTAAATTTTCTGCTTCTACATTCCCAGCACTGAGCATCAGTCACAGAGCACATCAGATCTCCAACCTCACTGAGACTGAAGAATGAAATAAAATGTGGCTGAAAACTGAACCGCAGCCCACAGGAAATGTCCACAAGCCTGTTCTTCCAGGTGTGCAATCCCCTCATGCTGCAGTGCACCAACTTTTCCAACAGACAGTACCAATTCTCTCCACTCCCTGATACCCTGCAAAGCCCAGGACACCTACTTTGGTGAGCTCTGACCGACATTAATTTAATTTTGTCTTTTAAGCTTTGTTGCATCAAATTATTGCTTCTACACTGTTGGTCAGCCCACCATACTTCTGTAAATAATAATACTGGGAGTCAAAAAATTAATTCTTCCAAAATTAATGCCCACAATGAACTTCCAAAAAGTGAGCCAACACCTATTTCTAGGCTCTCATTTCCCACTAGCAATATTTATACAAGTTAGATTATTTATGCTTAACTGTGAAGATTAGAATTAATTTGAATCTAATGCTTCAATTAAGGAAAGAATGAGCAAGTTTAATTGGTGATGTTGTATTTTGCATTGATAGAGAACATCAAAAACCCTCAAGGACCATCAGTTTGTTACTAATTCCTGGCAATATATATCACAGATGGCATAAATCATCATCTGGTCCTCCTGCTTTGTTGACCTCTCATTTGACATGAATAGAAATGAATATAGCACTGGTTATACTAGGAATGTTTTTGGTATCTGTTTCGGTCGACATCAATTCTATTCTGTTGGTGGAAAAGAAGAGTAACAGAAAGGGCTCTGCTGGGTTATCTTGGGCCAGGGAAGGGCCAATTAATTTAAGTACCAACGCTGGGTGCCTGTGACACCCTGGGCACCTACTAGAGGAGGCAATGGGAGAAGGAAGGTCACTAAAAAAGCTGGCATCATTGGTGAGGCCATTTTTTTAAGGTTGATCCTTTTAACCTTTCTAACCATTTTTTCTTCCTCTCTGTGTTTTCTATATTCAGTTATTTTACTATTAGCTGTAAATTGATCCAATGTTTTTATTTTAAATCTTGTTTTAATTTCTTTATTACTTCAAGACATTCCCATTTTTCCTATGCCATCATTTCTTTGAGAATATGTCTATTCTGCACTATAATCATCTCCTCTTGAAGTATTTACCCTTGTTTGCATATGGTTTTATCTGCCAGCTTCTCTTTCTGATTTATCTTGGCTCACTTTCTGTTTGTCTCTTTTTTTTATTGGCTTTTTCCCAGCCTAGTATCTTTTACCTTTTAATGGTTCCCTCTCCTTTTCAATTTCTGTATTGACTCTTCAACTCCATAACCTAGCAAATAATAATTCTGAATATATTTGAAGAGTTTGAAATGGATCCTGAGAAACAGATTTGTTTTCTAGTTTGGTTTCCCAGTGAAGAACCTCTTAAAATGGGTGCACACTTAAACTTGCATTTTTGTCTCTAACAGCTGACTGTCATTGATGCCTCTGAGGGCTCTTGTTGCTGTAACCCCAGCAACAGGTGAAAAAAAGCAACTTCCTTTTTTGAATGTTAACTTAGCTATTTTGCTGCAACAATTTTCTTCAATTGCCTTCACTCTTGAAGGAGCTTGTCACTGGAGTACAAAGCTATGGACATCAGACATCCTATGCCATAGGGCTTTCATTAATGTGTGGGCCCAATATGAGTGCTGCTAGGATATTCTACTGTGGGAGTACTCAGAGATCAATCCAGTCATGTCCAAATCCAATATCCACACTTCCAGTAGAGATCACTGATCAAGTGTGGCAATCCCAGTATTCCTTTTTACCTGGATGAACTCAAGCATCAAGGCAAATTGTAGAGCACCTAGTAATACCCGAGGTGAGATCAGCTGACTTACCCTCCTCTCCCTTTGCTCTCCCCCAACCCACAACCTCCTCCAATCAAGGATCGAACCTAGCACTTTGGAAATGTACATTTATCTATCACCATGAGTCCTTTAATGAATCTTTACAGAAAACAAAATCACTTGTTTATGAAGTTGATGAAGACTATTTTTGTTTGTTTTATGAATCGAGGTTATAGATTGTATTGCCTGACTTTGCTGCACATTTTAAAAAATCAATACAGCTTCATTACACTGCGCGCATGGTCTGGCAAAAACAAAGGTTACATGCTGTTTGGTGAATTTACTTCCAACCATTTACTTCATGCATTCATACATTGACAAATAAAGATGATGATGACTTCACTGTATGACTTCTTCAGACATAATGATTGAGTGCAAATGCATGCCTGATGGTAAAAATCAAAGAGTAATGTACTACGTGGTCAAAATAAATGTAATGATCAATTTGTTTCATTTCAGTTAATATGCTGGAAAAATTCAGCTGCTTCTTAGCCTTGTTCGACTGCTGTGCTGATAATAGGATTGCTAAGAATTTTGTCTCTTGCAGACATCATGCAAACAGTGCAGATATTACAATGTTAGGATTTTGCCTTCAGCATTGTCTTGGACACAGCAGTCAGCAACAATGATGTGAATTTATATAGCACTTTAATGCAGTAAGAGGCCCCATGACATTTCAGTGGGGCATTATTGAACAAAATTTGACACAAACTTATAAAGAGCCATTGGAACAGATCGACACCACCTCCTCAAGGGCAACTAGGAACATAGAAACGTAGGTCTTAGGAGTAGGAGTAGGAGTAGGCTATTCAGCCCTTTGAGATTCAATGAGATCATGACTGATCTAGTTGTGACTCAACTCCACTTTGCCATCTGCCCCCATAACATTTGACTCCCTTGACTGACTATTAAAAATCTGTCTAACTCTGCCTTGAATAGATTCCTTCATTGCTTTCTGGGGAAGAGAATTCCACATACTAATGACCCTTTGAGAGAAAACATTTCTCCTCATCTCTGTCATAAAGGATAGACATCTTATTCTTAAACTGTGTCCCCTGGTTCCAGTCACCCCCATGAGTGGAAATATCCTCCTGGTATCTACCCCAACAAACCCCCTCAGGATCTTATATGTTTTGATAAGATCACCTCTTAATCTGCAAAACTCCAATGGGTATCGGCCCAACCTGTTCAACTTTTCCTCATAAGATAAGCTCCTCGTTCCATGAATGAATCGAGTGAACCTTCTCTGAACTGCTTCTAATGCAATTATGGTTGGAATCATTCCAGATTTGCACTAAGTGCGATAGCAGGTGAGAAAAGGAACATTTTAGCCATCGGCTGCAATGGCGGCTTTTCACGCCGTATTCCCCTAATCCCTCCTCATTAAGTATGTATTCCCAGGAAACACATCATTTCACAGCTGGGCGGCCTCCGATTTGCCCGCCACACCATCACCTCGCCGCTTCATCACACCGGGCACCATATTTGAAGTGCTGCCATGCGCACACCTCTCAGTGCTTCCAGTCCAGGACTAATGCACAAAAGACATAGGCCCGAAAGGCTAGAAGACTACAACCCTCCCAATTCAGTGACATGTCCCTGGAACACCTTTTGGATGCCTTGGAGGCCTATCATTTTGTCCTCTACCCTGCTCTGGCTGCAGGATGGCCAGCAACATCATCAATCCAGCTTGGGAGGCATGGCAGTGGTGGTCAGTGCCAAAGCGCTGCCAAAAGAGGATGAGTGATCTCTTCCGTTCTGCCAGGGTAAGTCACTCTTCTCCTCGCTCTCAACTCGCACACTCACAAACCCATCACACACACACACACACACAGGGATCTCACACCTCAAGGGACAACACCACTAACTCTCACACACACCCTCACATCTCCATCAGGCTCATATCCTCACAAGCTCACATCCTCATCCTGTCCATGGCTCCGCTCACCACACAATCATTCCACGCAGTGCCATGTGTCCTGCTCATGCTCTCTCCATCTGTTTCCATGCAGGATAAGCTGAATTACAATAGAAAGGAGAGGTCCAAGATCAGGGGTGGGGTTGCCCACATTAGGCCCCTTACTCACTTTGAGGAATGTGCCATTGCATTGACTGGTGAAGATGTGGACTGTGTCTGTGGCGCAGGTGAGGTTGGCGGAGAATACCCTCATGAGGATCCTGCACTGCATCATCTCCCTCTCAACACAAATGTCCGTGCTCTGCTTTTGACTCTGCTGCCATGCACTAATTATCTCTACTTTGGTTCACAGGGAGCTCTGCCAAGGGACCGACACCCTCAGCCAGCCAGTCCCTCAGCTCCATCCACGTCCTCACCTCCAGCCTAGAGGACACCTCCTCCAATGAAGAGCTGGAAATAAGCAGCCTGGAAGACCAGTCACAGCTCATACTCACACCCTCCACAGGCGCAGAGACACACACCTTGGTGGGACCTAGATCTAGAGCAGGCTCAGGTTCACAAACTGGTGGTCACCACATGGACACGTGTCCGCAGGAGGAGGAGGCAGGTTCAGCCAAGGTCCACAGTGTTGTGAGGACTGCTGGGGAAGAGGCATCTGTGAGGTCGGAGTCAGATGATGAACTTCTGGATTCAGCCTTCCAACTCATCCTGGAGAGTCAGCAGAAGGTGGGGAACATCGTGTAGAGCTGTTGGAAGTCTTCAACAGTGCAGCATGTGTGTCGGAAGAGTGCATCTGCCTGCTCGCAGGTAAAGGCGTTCCCATATGTGTGTGTATGGAGGTCTCTATGGGAAGGATGGCAAATGCCATGGAGACTCTAGTCCAGCAGAACACGAAGATGCACACAGACCTGCGCTTCATCATGGTAGCCATGGGCAATTCCTGCAGTGGCAATGCATAAGGGAAACGGGGCACCTTGACATCCGTCAACGAGTCAGGCCGGGGCCCTCGACCACCTGAAGGGAGTTGGAGCAGCAGCTGGACTCCCCTGGGTTGTCCACTCAGGAATCTCAGAGTCTTTCCTCTCCCACTGGGTCCCCTTTGCCTGTGACCCCCTCAACCTCATCCTTTGTCACCGCAGAGTGAGCGGCTGGCCCACAGGAGGACAGCCAACGCAAATTGGGGACCCCAGGGCCTCGGCTTTCCAGAGGACCCGCGTCAAAGGCATCAGAAGCAACAGGACCAACCATTGCACAGGCTGTCTCCACCCCTGCTGCGGATGTCAGGGCAGCACCTAGAAGTGTGAGGCCTAGAAAAGTTAAGACATTTGGTTGCACAGGTTGCACATTATTCAGTGAAAAAACATATTTTTAGATTATAAAGTGACATAATGTGTGATGATGGTTTTCCGCTTCATTGACAGGCTTCTCGAGTCCTCCCCCTGCATCCCCCACCACTAGCACTTCAGTTGCACAGAGCCACCCCAAAGAGTGATTCTGGAGGGAGAAGTGTGTGTGTTGCAGGGCCTTTCAGAGCCCTGTGCAAGCACTCTCCGCCCACACAGATCCTTCACGTATCACACTCGCCTCAACGTCCTGAGCATTTTCAATGCTGCTTGCTGGGGTTCGCTTTCAGTTATCCATCTGAGCTGACCTGCATCTCCACCCACCCACTGATCACAATCCCATGCAGCCCCTGTGCCCGCCCAACCCGACGCTCCCTTCACTTTCGGTTTTTGAAGCATGTTACATGTAACATTTGTCTTTAGCTCCCCCATTATTTCCCCTCCCCCAGTCACCCATTTCCTTTCCTCCATCACTGTTGAAACCCCTGGCATCGTCTTCCACCTCCCTTCTGTGACCGACCAGCCAGAACCATTTTCTTTTCGGGATGGCTAGGTGAACATGCACATCCCCTACCTTCCCGAAAATCCCACCCTCATTCACATTGACCTCCCTGGCCTCCTCCTTCCTCCAGGGTCCGTGTCTGTCTCTGAGTCCCCACCAACCACCCTCACCATTTGTTCTACCGCTATCATCACACCCTCACCCTCCCACCCTACTAGCTCACTCCGTCCACTCTCATTTCATTCCCCAGGAGGCTGTCATCAACTCCACAGACCACCCCCACCCCTCCTTGCACATTCACCTGGACATCACGGCCTCCTTGCTCTTTTCTCGCTCCTGGACTCCTTTCTCCTTTGGACTTCTTCCTCCCTTCAGATACCATTGCTGCTCCTGGACACCTTTCTCCTCTGGACTCCTTCCACCCCCCAGGATTCATTCGCCCCCCCCTCCTGGCTCTTTCCTTGCCCTTGACTCCTCCTGCCCCTACCAGACTCCTTCCCCCCTCTAGACTCCTTCTCCCCTCCTGACCCATACCCACCTCCTGACTTATTCCCCCCTCTGGACTCCTTACCCCCACCAGACTCCTTCCTCCCTCTGGACTCCTTCATCCCCTCAGGGCTCCTTCACCCCTTCTAGACGCCTTCCCTTACAACTTCCTTTCCACCTTATACCGACCTCCCCAGTGGCCGTATTCTCCCCCATTACACCTATCTCCCACTGTACTCCCTCCCCCTCCCAACCTCACCCCCCATTGACATAGCTTCCTCTCCCCCACAAACCTACACCATTCTCTTCACTCCCTTGACAATCACCCATTGCAGACCATAGCCAAGACACTGAAGTCCTGAAGCAGACCTTCAATGGTGACCTTCCACCTTCTGTGAGCTGCTTCACAGCGGAGCTATGTCCATGAATAGCCACTCAGCATGCAATGCACATTCCTCCAGTGTGCTGTTGCTGTCCGGCCCCAGCATCTTCTGCTCCTCGGATGTCCGTGATGTGAGCAAGGGGTTGACGGTAAGACTTGAGTTCTGCACGTCACACCTGTCAAGATGTGTTGTGCACCGGCGTGTTTTCCCACCGACCTGGGTGGATGACCCAGACACCATTGATGGGTGAAGTGGATGACTGCAAACTGGTTTCACAAAGTCATGAAACCGATTTTTGGCCTTCCACCATTTTGTCCACTCATGCCCACCATGACCCCCAACACCAACCGGCACAGAAAATTCCACCCGTGGTAGAACTTCCCTATTTTTTTATTTCATTTCCCTTGCAATAATGCCAACATTCATTTGCCTTCCTAATCATTTGCATATTAACACTTTGTAATTCATTTACCAGGACATCAAGATCCCGCTGTACCACAATCTCTCTCAGTTCTACAATCTCTCTCCATTTAAATAGTATTCTGCTTTTCTATTCTTCCTGCCAATGTGGACAAGTTCGCGTTTTCCCATGTTATACTTCATATGCCAATTTTTGTTCCCACTCACTTAGCCTATCTATATCCCATTGCAAACACTTTACCTCCTCTTGACAACTTATTTTCCTATCTATCGTGGTGCCATCAGCAAATTTAGCTTCCATACATCCTTCATTCAAATCATTGACATAGATTGTGAATATTTGAGGCCCTAGCACTGATCTATGCAGTACTCCACTTGTCACAGCTTGCCAATCTGAAAAAGATCAAATTATCCGTACTCTCTGCTTCGTGTTAGCCAACCGATCCTTTATCCATGCCAAAATGTTACCCACTATGCCATATAATCATATTTTTTGTAGTAACCTTTGATGTGGCACCTTATCAAATATCTTCTGGAAATCCATGTACATCACATCTACAGGTTCCCCTTTATCCACCTTGTTTGTTACTTCTTCAAAAAACTCTAAAAAATTAGTTAAATACAATTTCCCTTTCACAGGCCCATATTTACTCTGCCAGATCACATTATGATTTTCTCTGTATCCAGTTATAACCTCTTTAATAAGAAATTCTAGCAATTACCCTATGACAGATGTTAGGCTAACTGGCCTGTAGTTTCCTGCTTTCTGCCTCCCTCCTTTCTTGAATGAAGATGTTGCATTAGCTATTTTCCAATCCACTTGGACTCTTCCAGAATCTAAGGAATTTTGGAAGATTATAACCAATGCATCTACTATCTCTGCAGCCACTTCTTATAACCCTTGGCTGCAGACCATCTGGTCCTGGGGACTTGTCGGCTATTAGGTCTAATAGTTTCCCAGCACCCTTTCCTTGGTGATGGTGATTGTTTTAATTCCTCCCTTCCATTCACCTCTTAATTTTTAAGTGTCTTTGGGAAATTTTCTAAGTCTCCTACAGTGAAGACAGACTACAAAATTCAACATTTCTGTTCTTTCTTTGTTTTCCAGTATCAATTCCCCAAACTCACTCTCTAGAGGACCAACACTAGCTTTAGTTATTCTTCTCTTATTTAAATATTTGTACAAACTCTTTCTCTCTGCTTTTATATTACTAGCTAGCTTTCTCTCATGTCAAAGAAAAATACTGAAATAGCCAGCGATGCCCATATTCTGTGAAATAATAAAGAACATGGCCAAAATGGGAGAAAAAGAGGTTGGCTTTAAAGAGCATCTATAGGCCAGTTAGCCTAACATCAATTGTTGGGAAAATACAGGAATCTATTATAAAGGAAGTCTTAACAATGCACTTAGAAAAGCATAGTATGATTAAAGCAATTCAACATTGTTTTAATAAAACAAAACACTGCTTAACAAATTTATTACAGTGTTTTTGAGGCTGTAACCAGGAGGGTAGATAAAGGGGATCCAGTAGATGTAGTCTTTCCAAAAGGCATTTGACAATGTGCCACTGAAAAGGTTATCAGGCAAGATAAGGGCTCAAGGAGTTTGAGGTAATATATTAGCGTGGATAGCGGATTGGTTAACATATATAAAGCAGGGTGGGCAGAAATAGGGCTTTTTCAAGTTGGCAGGTGGTGAATAGTGGAGTGCCACAAGGATCAATGCTGGGGCCTCAGCTATTTACAATCTACATTAATGACTTAGATGAAGAGACAGAGAGTAATGTATCTAAGTTTGCTGACGATACTAAGCTAGGTGCAAAGGCAAGATGTAAGGAGGGCACAGAGGCTGCAAAGAGATATAGACAGGGCAAGTGAATGGGCAACAAGATGGCAGATAGAGTGGGGAAATGTGAAGTTATTCACTTTGGTTGTAATAATAAAAAAAGATTTTTTTTTAAGCTGAGAAATTTGTGGGTGTTGATCTTCAAAGAGAATTGGGTGTTCTCGTACAAGGAATGCAAAAAGTTAGTATGTAAATGCACCGTGCAACTAGGAAGGCAAATGGCATGTTGGTCTTTATGCAAGTGGATTGGAGTACAGGAATAAAAAAAGTCTTGCTACAATTGTACAGGGTTTTGATGAGACCACATCTGGAGTACTGTGTGAAGTTTTGGTCTCCACATTTAAGAAAGGATATATTTGCATTGGAAGTGGTACGGCAAAGGTTCACTAAATTGGTCCCTGGGATGAGGGAGTTGTCCTATGATGAGAGGCTGAGTAAATTGGGCTTATATCCTCTGGAGTTTAGAAGAATGAGAGGTGATCTCATTGAAACCTGCAAAATTCTGAAAGGGCTTGATGGAGTGAACATTGAGAGATTAGATACCCCGACCGGCAGAAAACATGAGGGCACAGAGTCAGGATAAGGCGCTGATCATTTAGGACTGAGATGAAGTGAAATTATTTCATTCAAAGGGTTGTGAATCTTTGGAATTCTCCACCCAAGAGGGTTGTGGATGCTCCATCATCGAATACATTTAAGGCTGCGAAAGACAGACTTTTGGTCTCTTGGCGAATTAAGGGACATGGACACTGCGAAAATGGAGTTGAGCCCAAGATTAGCCAGGATTGTATTGAATAGCGGAGCAGGATTGATGGGCCATGTGACCTACTCCTGCTCCAATTTCTTGTGTTCCTGTGTTAATGGAGAACGGAGACATGTAATGAGATGTAGAGATTTAGGGATTATGCAGCTGAAAGCCTGGCAGACGACAGTGAAAATCGAGATGCATAAGGCCTTAGAATTGGAGGAGTGCAGAGTTTTTGGAGGTTTGTAAGGCTGGATGATGGTAGAGTTAGGGACGTTTGAGGCCATTAGGGCTTTGAACAAAAAGGTAAGATTTTTATAGTCAAGGTGTTGCTGGACTGGAAACCAATGCAGGTAATGATTCAAATTGAGCTATTTTCTTGGTCTACCCTCGAACAAATCAAAGAAACACATTCATGCAAAAGACAAGGGTGACATTGTTACAGCCCTGGGTTACATTATTGTATAGTTAAATATTGAGTGGCAAAGGCACACCTCCAAAATGGATGAAAAAGTCTTGTTGCAAATCATATAATTGCTGTGCACCTTGTAATTAGAGGTGTGCCTGCACTATCCAATAGTTAACCATACAATAATGTAACCAGGGGTGTAACAACAGTATACCTTGTTTGTATAAACTGTCTTCTGCATGAGTGTTTTTTTTAAATTTGATGATGGATCAAGAAAGCAGGTCCAATTCAAATCATTAATTGTTTTTCACAGTGAATAAACATACCGAGCGACAGTTATGATTAGTATATGTTATCTTTGCATAATAATACAGGATAATAAATACTTATTTCCTCTTGTCATTGAGTCACCTTGCTTGGCTCAACTAAAGTCTAATTACTTTCCTATATTTTAACCTTTTTGTGGTGTTTGCTCAACTTGGTTATCCCAAGCTTTAAAAAACCCTGAATTGCCGTGCCTCTTTTTAAAAAAAAAAACTACCCTTGTTCACAGTCAAAAGGAACCCGAGGCTTCCCAACAACATAAGCATGAAATGTTTACTGGTGCCCAAGACACGCTAATAAATTATTTAGCATTTATTATGTATGGGGAAGTAACATCAAGGCTTGACACATTAGTATTTTTAATAGGTTTTAACCATAACATATTCACACAGCATCTAAAAGTCATTTTTCCAAATCCTTCCCCTGGAAAAATAGTCAAAAACTCCAACATGTTGACAATAGAAATTTGATGCATTAGGAATTTTGAATGTAACTTCTGGTATTTTAAAGGCATAGCTTTCCTACGAACATTATTCTGCTTCATTAAACAAGATGGAAGAAATACTTGCATTTCAGTGCAATTCATGATCTGTAATATTTTGATGGGCATCAATACAGTTTTACAAAATATCAACATAATATTGGCATCCTTGAGGTCCAGAAGGAATTACACTAATTAAAGCAAAAATAAATTAAATCACAAATGTAGGCTGAGCCAATGGGAGTCCTACCCGTTAGTTGGAGAACTGGCAGGGAATCCATGTCCCTAAGATTGAGGTTCCCGGTGGTGGAAGTCCCAACAGCCAAGAGCTGCCAGCCAATGAGAGATCGGTAGTTCCCCATGCCACCAGCGCCAGCAGGAACAGTGGCAACTAGTGGCAATGCACCCACCAGAGATCCAGGATCATCATCGGATCCCAGACCAATCGTGAGTGAAATTGGGATGAGGGTTGTAGGGTGAGGGTTTCCTGGGTGGGGAGGGGTGGGGTGGGGGGGTGGGGGGGGGATCAGTAATGAGGTTGGATGCATGGGCGAGGGACTGGCTTTCAGCGGTCGCCTTCTGCCTAATACCAGGTCCCTTGATCAGGCACAGGGTACTTGATAGCAGGAGACCCTCCCCGGAGGCCACTGGCAAACTGGCCTTTGGGAGGTGTGGGAAAGCCATCCATTTAATGTCTGAGCCTTCACTGAATTCTGGTGGGCTCAGGGACAATGGGTGTCAGTTGGTTCATTAACAAACTTAATTGACATCCCATCAATGGCGGTTGGGGATCAGCTCCCTTCATCCTCTATTTTAATCAGGGGTTTGGGTGGGGGGGGGGGGGAGTTTTGCCACTGCCGGGAGACTGATGTCAGGCCACAATTACATGGATGCAGCCACCATGTTTCACGCCGTGATCGGCTGCATTAAATCCAGCCAGTAAAGTGTGAATAACAATATCAAGTAATTGCAAAAAACCAAGTCTGTGTATATGTAATACATACATTAATGTATGTGTGTGTGTATATATATATATATATATATGTCTAGTGTGTATTGTTGTGTATATGTATACGTGTGTGTATGTATATGTATGTGTGTGTGTGTGTGTGTGTGTGTGTATAACCTCAGAGGGTTATAGGGGAGGAAGACGCTGAAGAGGCCCAAGTTAGGAAATGAGCAGAAGAGTGTTTTTGGATGACCTCAAGGGGCTGATTTTTGCCCTTGACAGGCAGGCAGTCGATCACCGCCACCAAAACGGGCCCCGCCGCCATTTTATGTGGGCGGGCCAATTAAGGCCCGTCCAGCGTGACGCCTGACGGGAAGCGCTATGTGCTCCCTGTGTGGACGGGGGAGGGGAGGGGATTCCCCAACTGCGGAGTGCGCTCTTTCACACATGCACACGATCGAGCGCACATCTCCCTGTGGCTAAGTGGTGCCTCAGGGAAATCGCTGAAAGGCTGTGAAAGATTAAAAATAGAACAATTAAACAAATCATTAACATGTCCCCCTCATGTGAAAATGTCGCACGAGATGGGACACGTTAATGAAATCCCCAAAAACTTTATTAAAATTTTTAAATCCGATATCAAACCTCATCCTGCCACTGGATGAGGTTTGTTAAAAAAATCACCTACCTGCCTGCCCGTTGGGCCGGTGTGTCGAGCCGAAATTCGCACGGGCTCCTCAAAATCCTCATCAATTGTGACTTAGTGGCCTTAACAAGGCCTTTAATTAATGGTGGGCGCGCATCACGCTGCATAGCGCACCCGCCGACCTAAACATCGCGATGCCGCGCACTGTCATCGGGAGGCTCGCGCTACGTCAGCGCGTGACATTTTAAGCGCTGACGTGTGGGTCCCGCCACTCGCACGTCAGCCAAAAAATTCATCCCAAGCATTTTTAGCAAGGAATATGGGAGGCCAGCTGAGGGTACATTGGAATAGTTAAGTGTAGAGGTAACAAAGGTATGGATGAGGGTTTCAGCAGAAGATGAGTTGAGGAAGGGGTGGGGTTGGCCGATGTTACACAGGTGGAGGTAGACATCCTTGATAGAGCACATAGATGGTCAACGTTATACATGACCAAAATGGAAACTGATTGCTGTTAAAAATAGGTGCAAAAAAAATGATGACAAGACAAATTCTGGCAAGAAAAGGGACAGAAGCTGAATTAACAAGCTTATGCAAATTAAATTTCATGTGCCACAATACTGAAGGATGGGATTTGATTGGACCAAGACACCCTGCATCAATCCTCACAGGTCCTGTGTTTAAAGGGTAAACTTTTATCATTGGAAAATATGGATCTTTCAGTAATTGGGTGAGTGGTTAAAAAATCATGGGGCTGGATTTTACAGCCTCCTGCTGGGCGTGATTTTGGCGGGGGGAGGGCACGTAAAATACAAGGGGTGCCCAGCCCTCAACATCATACCCACCCTCGAGTGGTCCCCCATAATACTGAAATCACCAACCGACCCTGAAATCGGCACCCACCCACCATATTTAAACAAACTGATAAAGGCCGTTTGAGTTTGTTACCAAGTTAATTGATTGAAATATTACACTGCCTGTGCCATAATAGAGTTAACGTGGGCAGGCTGGCAGGAGTGAGCAAACCGTTTTTTGAAGCTAAGGCGAGAAAAAGTGGGAGGGAAGGAAGGGGGGGTGGGGGCACATCATTTGAGAGGGTGCTCTCTGCACGTTGGGGGCATCCACCCAAGCCCCCTTTGTTTCTCACCACCTGCCCTCCAATCCTAGCCCCCAGACCTCCCTCCCTAAGCTCTCGGATCCCTCCCCGCCCTAGAAACGTTGGGTTTACTGGTCTCCACAGCCATCACTCTTCTACCTGTTCCCCTGGCAGTCCTGGCAGTGCCCATGACTGAGCTCTGGTGCTATTGGGACTGTTCGAGCTGGTGGCCAATCTGATTGGCTCTCGAGGGAGGGACTTCCTACAACTGAGGGGCGGATGTCCTAAACTCATCCAGTTTTGCCCACCGGCAGCGCCCTGTGGCTGCAGGGTGGGTTTCTTCCAGATGTATCAGCAGCCGGATGACTTTCCATTCGGGGAAAAGGCTGTGGGCAGTTTGCACCCCTGTATAATCCAGCCCATGACGTGCACCATATTATTCAGATACTCTATCCTTCATTAATTGGTTACATTATTACGTGCACACATGGTACATGAAAGGACAATAAACAGATAAATATACTTATTTACTGATAATATACAATCTGCTATCATCATCGATGAATTCTGGGAGCTCAAAGCTTTTCACTGTTATATAATAACACAGGTATGTGGGTTTTGTGACAAGATGCAATTCACCAATTGCAGATGTATAGCACAGCAGCTCCCAATAAATATTTCTGTCAATTACAATTCTGTGCTAGGATGTGGCAGTAGATGCTGCTTCAACAGCAATACACCTATAGTGTAGGTGAATTCCATCATCAGGGTAGGTATGTCAACATTAGTCACTCATGCAGTCAATGGGCTTTATGTATCTAATACAGCTCACTAGTAGTTTATGCCATTACCTAATACCAATAATATTCCTTGCACCAGTAAAGCACATACCAGTATGACACATCCATATTGGCAATCAAAAGATCATATTACACTGTGTGCAATAACATACAAGAGCACCTACTGTCCAACAGTAAACATACAAGACACAAGGACCTAGAACACATATGTTATTAATGTTCAAACAATGCATTCATTTGACAACGTGTTGCAATATTTTAACACTCTTACTGTAGCCTGAACAGTATACTATGCAAAATTTTCCTCTGAAAATTTTGGTATGGAACTTATTCGAATATTGTAACTTGTCTAAAATCTACCACAGGAAGGAACACTTTACCCAAATTAATTAATTAAGGCAAGTACATGATAATATCAGACAAAAGCATTTAAGTTGCATTCTAATATTGTACACAGTAATTCCAGCCTTTGCTGTTATCTGAAAGTAAATAGCAGATCAACCACACAATTATTCAATTCCATAATGTCATGGCAGACTTGAAAACAAGGAATTTCTAGTATTCCTTTCAGCCTTGCATAGGTAACATAGCCAAGATATAACAATTAATCCTGATTATGGAATATTGATGCTGAAATGTTTGGAAGATTCCTGATAGTGAATGGTAAATAATAAAAGTCCCACAATATAAACAATGCTGAGAACACATAGCATGTCAGACAGCAGTGAGTCAGAAAGAGAGCAATTCAGGTATAGCGCCTTCACCAAACATGAAACTGTGAAGGATGAGGCTCGGAGTAAGCTGGAAGAACCCGCTCTGGACCTGATGTTACAATGACGGTTAGAATTGTGAATGAGTGGTAGTATACAGGCCATCACAAGTTTTACACACAACATATTTGCTCTTTTACTGCCTGTAATCATGGGAAAAATATTCCCCCCCCCCCGGTTAGGGGGAGAAGTGCGGGAGCAGGCACGGGTGGGCACACCTCCGATCAGCACCCCCGATTGGGGGCTCGCTGCCATTTTACGTGGGTGAGCCAATTAAGGCCCGCCCAGCGTGATGTCCGCTCAGAAGCGCCATGCACTCCCTGTGCGGGTGGGGAGGGGTTTCCTCAGCTGGGAGTGCGCTCTTTCGTCCATGCACGTGAAAGAGCACACAGATCTCCCTGAGGAGATTTTTAATACAAATGATGAAAAAACTTCCCTGACATGTCCCCTCATGTGACACTGTCACGTGAGTTGGGATACGCCCATAACTTTTATTGAAAGATTGGATAAAAATTTAAATACCCTCATGAAACCTCATCCCTCCGGTGGAACTCTGAAGCGTGAAGGTCAGAGTAAATTGGAAGGTCCCAGACCGGCAACCAAAGGTGCATCCAAAGGAGTGTTTATAGCTACCTGCTCATGTTAGTAATGGCCCAAACTTCAGCGCTCACCAGTGTTGGATTTGGGGCCCAAAGAGGCACTTGTAATCCCTCTGGGCAATTCACAGGTAAGGGTTTGCACAGCAATTGCCCAGAAGTGCACACTTCCTCTGGACAATTGCACTGTGCTGGGAACCATCCGAAAATGTGGTTTAAATTGCAAACTTTGGGTGGTTCCACCAGGGTTACACCAATAGTTACTCAGAAAAAGTTAGAAGAATTAAAACCTCTTCTAATCTCTGAGTAATTATTGTAAAGACCCAGGCTGATGTCATGGGACTACCCCCACACTCCCAACCCCCGCCACCCCTTGCCACCCCCCCGCCCCCAAATGGGACAACCCCCCACTCCCTGACACCCCTCCATCCCTGGACCTCCAACATCCCCCACCCTCTGACCTCCAATCCCGCATCCCCCAACCTCTGACCTCACACCCCCAGACCTCAGACTGCCCTCACCACAAACATCTGACCCCCCCGTCACCCCCATCTCCTGGACCTTCGAATGACCTCTGCCCCCGACCTTGGATGATCCCTCACACTCCCTATGGATTATGACCTCCTCCCCGACCCAATCTCGGACCCTCCATTGAACACCCCACCCCGCCCCCTGGACCTCTGACACCTCCCCACCCCCCCACCAGAACTGCGACTCCCACCCACTCATCCCTGATCTCAGACCTCAAGAATCCTCCCATTATCACACACAGTGTGGCAAGATCGATACTGAAAAATGCCATTGTACATCTTCCCACTGGGAACTTTGGGAACTTCTATTTAAAGCCTCAGATGCAGTCTGTCAGCTGGTACAAGGTACAATATTTCCCACTGCTGAGTGCAATTCATTACCATCAATAGCCAAGAATACATGATGAAGCTTGGCTGAGAACCAAAAAGTTCTTTAGCTTGTTGAAATCCCCGAGTCCCAGGAAAAACATTGCTGGATTGACAGCCCTAACTCTCTGATCTAAGCTGTCAATTTCACAGTATTTATTTACACAAGACAGAGGTTTCAACTGCTTGCAGTTTCTGTTACTGATATTTTCAAAGGTCTGAGTGCTTGACACTTTTATTGGGCTTAGTAAAAAGGATATTTTTTAAGAAACTGGGAAGTTATCAATGAGTGTTTTTTTTTCCGAAAGCATTTTTATGCATCCTGCTGTCACTATGGCACTAATTGCTTCCAGATAATGGGTGGATGGAAGCTTGGCATGGGGGCATGAGGAGGCCAAAGGGGTGGGCAGGGGGCATGAAATGGCATAGATGGAGCATGGACAATGTGTGGGGGATGAGACTGTGTGGAAGCAAGGGCTGGAGGGCCGTTCTGTTTTTATCATAATTGGGACATAGTGCCACAGCAATGAGGCTGGCCTTTTAAACAGACCACCTCCACACCCAGTAGCCCCTGTGGCTGCCTCCAAACTTACTCCAAGGTTGGCTGGCCTGAATGCAGCCCACACTCGCCACCCGCAATGAAAATCCTGCCCTTCAGGTGCTTTTACCCAAGCAGAACGGCTTTGGGCTTGGAATTTTCCTGACTCCCAGTACTTACTTCGAATGGAAATCCAGCCCAGTAGGCCTGCGACTTTTCATTAGAATTGGGGAAAAATAGAGGTGCAATGGGTTTAAAACAATTAAAAGGGGAAGGTGGGGGTAAAGAACTAAAGACAGGGTTTGTGATAGGGTGGAGGGCAGGAGAAATTAAATAACAAAATGTTTCCTGCCACAAGGCCAAAGGCAATGGGATAAATAAAGAAACAAAAGATCCATCCGGAGGAGGTGTGAATGACAGAATGACAGGACCCTGAAGAGCTGCCACCCGAAAGCAAAGGGAAAAGGGAGAGAAACAAAAGGAAAACAATCAAAAAAGGTGGAAAGAAAATGGGGCCAGAGGTTACAATCTAACTTTTTGATGCTGAATATTGAGTCCGGAAGGCTGCGGGGTGCCTATTTGAAAGGTGAGGTGCTGTGCCTTTAGCTTTTGAGCTTTGTGGGAACACCACAAAAGGCCAAAGAAGAAATAAAAAAGAGTGGGTGAGCGAGTGGAGAATTAAAATGACAGGCTAGTGGAAGCTTAGGGTTACATTTGTGGACTGGATGACGGTGTTCCACAAAGCAGTCACCCAATCTGTGTCTGACCTGCCCAATGTGGAGGAGGTGACGCAGTAATCAGTGTATACAGAAAACTAAATTGAAAGAAGTACAAGCAAATCACTGGAAGGCACGTTTGGGGCCTTGAACTGTGAGAAGGAAGGAGGTGAAAGGGCATCTCCCGTGCTTGTATATAATGGTGTCATAGGAAGAGTGTTGTGGGTGACTGAGGGGTGAACCAGGGTGTCTGAGGAACATTTCCTTCAAATGCAAGGCATGAGGGAACAATGTGTTTGCTGGTGACATCCCACTGGAGGTGACAAAAGTGGCAGCAAGTGTCCAGTTGAAAACTGAAGCTGGTGGGGTGGAGGGTGAGGACAAAGGGCTCCATTTAGATTCTGGTGGGGAGAGAAAGGGAAAAGACCAGAAATGCGTGAAGTAGAATCAACATGTTCGAGGGTCCTGCCAACCATCTGGAGATGAGGAAAAAGAAGAAATAACAGGGATAAAAACAAAAAACTGCGGATGCTGGAAATCCGAAACAAAAACAGAATTATCTGAAAAACTCAGCAGGTCTGGCAGCATCGGCGGAGAAGAAAACAGTTGACGTTTCGAGTCCTCATGACCCTTCGACAGAACTAGGTGAATCCCAGGAAGGGTTGAAATATAAGCTGGTTTAAGGTGCTGGGGGGGGTGGTGGGGGGGGAGGTTGGGTGGGGGGAGAGGGAGAGAAGTTGGGGGGGGCGTTGGGTGGGGGGAGAGGGAGAGAAGTGGAGGGGGATGTGGTGTGGTTGTAGGCAAAAGCAGTGATAGAAGCAGATCATCAAAAGATGTCACAGACGGCAGAACAAAAGAACACATAGGTGTCGAAGTTAGTGATATTATCTAAACGAATGTGCTAATTAAGAATGGATGGTAGGGCACTCAAGGTATAGCTCTAGTGGGGGTGGGGGGAGCATAAAAGATTTAAAAATATTTAAAAATAATGGAAATAGGAGGGAAAAAGAAAAATCTATATAATTTATTGGGAAAAAAACAAAAGGAAGGGGGAAGAAACAGAGGGGGGTGGGGATGGAGAAGGGAGTTCAAGACCTAAAGTTGTTGAATTCAATATTCAGTCCGGAAGGCTGTAAAGTGCCTAGTTGGAAGATGAGGTGTTGTTCCTCCAGTTTGCGTTGGGCTTCACTGGAACAACGCAGCAAGCCAAGGACAGACATGTGGGCAAGAGAGCAGGGTGGAGTGTTGAAATGGCAAGCGACAGGGAGATTTGGGTTTTTCTTGCGGACAGACCACAGGTGTTCTGCGAGGCGGTCGCCCAGTTTACGTTTGGTCTCTCCAATATAGAGGAGACCGCATTGGGAGCAACGAATGCAGTAGACTAAGTTGGGGGAAATGCAAGTGAAATGTTGCTCCACTTGAAAGGAGTGTTTGGGCCCTTGGACGGTGAGGAGAGAGGAAGTGAAAGGGCAGGTGTTACATCTTTTGCGTGGGTATGAGGTGGTGCCATAGGTGGGGGTTGGGAAATAGGGGGTGATGGAGGAGTGGACCAGGGTGTCCCGGAGGGAACAATCCCTATGGAATGCCGACAGTGGGGGTGAAGGGAAGATGTGTTTGGTGGTGGCATCATGCTGGAGTTGGCGGAAATGGCGGAGGATGATCCTTTGAATGCGGAGGCTGGTGGGGTGATAAGTGAGGACAAGGGGGATCCTATCATGTTTCTGGGAGGGAGGAGAAGGCGTGAGGGCGGATGCGCAGGAGATAGGCCGGACAGGGTTGAGGGCCCTGTCAACGACCGTGGGTGGAAAACCTCGGTTAAGGAAGAAGGAGGACATGTCAGAGGAACTGTTTTTGAAGGTAGCATCATCGGAACAGATGCGACGGAGGCGAAGTAACTGAGAGAATGGGATGGAGTCCTTACAGGAAGTGGGATGTGAGGAGCTGTAGTTGAGGTAGCTGTGGGAGTCGGTAGGCTTGTAATGGATATTGGTGGATAGTCTATCACCAGAGATTGAGACAGCGAGGTCAAGGAAGGGAAGGGAAGTGTCAGAGATGGACCACGTGAAAATGATGGAGTGGTGGAGATTGGAAGCAAAATTAATAAATTTTTCCAAGTCCCGACGAGAGCATGAAGCAGCACCGAATTAATCATCGATGTACCGGAGAAAGATTTGTGGAAGGGGGCCGGAGTAGGACTGGAACAAGGAATGTTCCACATAACCCATAAAGAGACAGGCATAGCTGGGGCCCATGCGGGTACCCATATCCACACCTTTTATTTGGAGGAAGTGAGAGGAATTGAAGGAGAAATTGTTCAGTGTGAGAACAAGTTCAGCCAGACGGAGGAGAGTAGTGGTGGATGGGGATTGTTCGGGTCTCTGTTCGACGAAGAAGCTAAGGGCCCTCAGACCATCCTGGTGGGGGATGGAGGTGTAGAGGGATTGGATGTCCATGGTGAAGAGGAAGCGATTGGGGCCAGGGAACTGGAAATTGTTGATGTGACGTAAGGTGTCAATAACAGGAATGCTTCTTGGGCTTTCACCTACTTTCTGTCCTTGATTAATCAGTCTTACCTCATCTTTTTCTTGTCATAGGTCAAGCTGTTATCCTCGACTAGTTTCCTCCTCCTCAGAAACATCCCACCTTGGGCATTATAGGGGGTGGTGGCGTGTGTCAGCTTCACCTCTGACTTCTGAGCGGTTTGAATCACTCCCACTCCCTGGGTTCTAGACCTTGGACTTATTTGGGGGTTGTGACAAAGTGCAGCAGACAACTGGTTTTGCTGCAAGAAAAAAACTGGGTTTATTAAAGTCACAAATGAATTTATAACATTAGGATTACACTGAGATTATACAGGCCTAGAAAGTACACTTAGTTAAGAATAGGGAACACACGGCTTAACGAGGGAAAATCACGCTACTGATCCCCTTACCCTTGTCCCACCCCCAAAACCTAACTAACTTGAACTAGGAGAGGTCAGGGATCATGCTCACCAACCAGGGTTCCTTGACAGTTTGAAATCCGGCCAGGTAAGCCGGTTGCAGTTTTGGGAAACGCTCTTTGTGTCCTCTGGGGTCTGCCGTCCCCAAGTGGTCCTGGTCTGTGGAATCTGCGAAGGTTCTTCAGTTGGGTGGAGGGGGTGGTTGTGGGTGGTCGATCTTCATGGAAGGCTGTGGTTGCGGCCTTGTTGTCTTCGGTTGAGCCTGCCACCCTGTGCCCCTCACCGTGATGTTGCCTGTGGGCCTGCAAACCTCCAGATTTCCTTCCTCCGCTTGGCTCAGCTCCCTGTTTAAACTCTGCTTCAACCCATCAAAAACTGCTTAAACTGCTCACTCCCCAGAACTGCTCCCCTTTAATAACTGGTGGCCCAGTTATACTGTTTTTTTTTAATTTCTTATCTGAAACCAAACCAAGGTTAATTCTTTGTCTAATTTGGGCTTCTTCAGGTGATTGTTGTTGGTTGTTTTTAATGAGCTCACATGATGTTTATTGCTGTCTTCCTGTACCCGTAACTAGTCTTGAACTGAAAGCCATTGTAAAGTGGAGTATTGATGGGTTTGCATAATTACATTGATTGTGGCCTTCCTGCCTTAGTAGTTAGTAGTGATTATTTATGCAAGATTTTGATGGGCTTTAGTTTCATGGAAGATGAAGTCTTTCTCTGGGTTGATTGTTTTAAGGGGAAGAATGCGTATTCTGTCTCCTCTCATTCTAGCCTCCTGTCTGCAGGGTTCTACACTTAATCCAACAGTTGGGTCCTCTGCCATAAAAGTCCAAAAGTCATATCCTTGTTGATGATATGAAAAATGTGGGAATTTTGAGAACCCTTCAGGCATCAAACTAACTCCCAAAAGTTCCATTATTTGTCTATATTCAATTACCAGTTGCCTATGTCTAAGGCCTGTTAACAAGCTAATCTTAATGGCCATTTGGTTCGGTTGTTCTTATTCCTGATCAGACTATTGAACCATAGTGTTGCTTTCTAAAATAACTGTTATTCTACTTCCACACACTAATGAAGTCTCATATTTCAGCAAACATCTTAAGGTTAACTGAAAAGCCTAACACAGCTTTGCACTATGGTTGTTTTTAAGTATCTAACAGTTAAGGGTGATGATATGTCAGGTATGTAATTTGAGGTGGTAAATGGATTTGGTAAAAAGACATGCAACAGTTGTTCTAGGCCTCGTCTGACATGGAAACCTTTTCTGGGCTAGGCCCCATTGTTGCTATCTAAGAATAACCATTCCGTTAGCTTTGTTTCTATGCAAATGAAACTTTAAGCAATTTCCAGTAAAATACATATATTTTCTACCCCTATTTCTAATGCTAACAACTCAAAATGATCTCATTAATAAATATACAAAGATCATTATTATTATGAACAGTTGGTGTTCTTCAGTATTCTATTGCCATAAACCACCTAAGCAGAACTAGTATAGTTGATCATGGTGTATTATTGTGTTATTTTTCTATGGCAGTAAATTTGATGTTAATCATGACTTGCTGTCAACAGGAATGTTAATGTGATCCATAAATTCTTCATATATCAATTTATTTGGCTGAGCAGTAATCCATAACAATTATTTGTGTCAAAAGTTATTTTTGTGCAGCTGGCTGAAATAAGAATAGAAAATGCTCTGCTGAGGCAGTTCCAGAATGCTGATTCATAATACTGCTCAGGTGGCTTGTGGGCAACCCCAAGCAAAGCTATTACTTTAGACATTGAAGGCTGAACAGTGCTGGAATTCTCCACATCTGGTCAGGACATCCATCCAACTCTCCATACCTCTCAAAGCTGACCTTTTCCTTCTGTCCATGCCTGTGAACACACAGTCAAATGTATGATTTTTAATTATTTCAGCTCTTTACAATGAAATGTAAAACAGTCAGAGGATGAGAGCATTTATTAGTTCTGCTGCACTGGTGGAGTCAACAGCAGACCCTACCAAATGCTAAATTAATGATAGGGGATATTCCAGCACTTTGTTTCAGTGAATAGCTCTGTCTTTTCTCAATAGGCATGGCTTGCATGCCCCAAATATTACAATATTGACAACCTAGGCATCTGGGAGAAGATTAAAAGCCTCTCCAAGAGACAGATGGAAGTCCTAGCTTGCTACACTTCCAAAGCGGAGTAGAAACCCAGCAATTTGGGTTGTGAAAAGATTTAGCAACTTGAACAAAGTGGAAGATGCCCATTGCCTCAAGTGACTGTTGCATGTCTTTTTACCCAATCCATTTAACACCTCAAATTATGTATCTGACATGTAGTCATCCTTAACATGACGTGGAACTTAGGTGATCAATGGGGTGTATCCCATCTTTCTTCCAATCACTGGAAATCATTTATGTTATCTCCTCTATCTTACAGAGGAGGTTTCCCACGATCATATGTTACATTGTGCACTTGAAAATGCTTGAATTTTGCTTTTAAACACAATGATAGTCAATTGGGTTGAAAGGGTGATTGGCCCATGATAGTTTTTTTTTTCTCCTGCAGTACAATTTCTTTGTCAGAATGGCATGAACAATGCAATGTGCATAAGCCTAATGTTTCCAGTTCTATTACCTACTAACACTTTTTTCTGCCAGTATAATGGCATACCTACACAATCACCCCGTTATTTGCACAGTAGAAACCCACATGAATTTCAATGGAAGGTTTAGGTATTAGACTGGGAGCTCAATACATTGAGTCCTGGCTGGTCTCCACTGGAAATTTCGATGTCAGGGGTTCACTCATCCCAATCGCAACCTAATTCAGAGGGGGTGTAGCCTGGTATGAGCTACCCTGAAAGAAAACTACTATCTGCAAAGAGATAGTGCCCATCTTTAAAAGAAGACTGGATGCTGTAGCCATCAATGAGGCCCTGGCCTGGGGAAATAAGGCTACAGTGGCTTTTTTGATGCATGGGCAACCGACAGATCTGGCAATCTCACCAGGAGCTTGAAATGGACAGTTAACAGAAAATTATGATAATATTACAACTTTAACACAACAGCTGGGGTTATCCCAGTGACTGATATCATCTAAAATCACACTCAGCATAACTTGAAGATTGCATCCTGACTGAAACGTTGCAAGATAAACCAGGTCTCTTCTGATATGCTCACAGTGATTATGCATGGATGCTGAGCCCCTGTCATGTCAGCAGACCCACCTTTTCCTCATCAATCAATTCTTCTTCTTCTTCTTCCAGTCAGCCGCCAGCAATGGGTAAACCAGTGGCAGCACACAATACAGGATATGTGCACCAAATAGGAGTTGAATTTGTATCTTCACCTTTAAATCTTTGCCTTTATCTTTAACTAACTTCCACTATCTCCTCACCTTATCTCTGCACTGTCCTCCAACGCTGCACCCCAAAAGAACTCTCCATTCCTCTGATTCAAACTTCTCTTTATTCCCAGCCACAGGCAATCGCAGCTCAGCCAGCTGAGCCCTACTCGCTAAATTTATCTCCCTAAACCATTCCATTTCTCGACCTCCTGCTCTCCTCCTTCAAAAGTCTTTCAAATTCAATTATTTAACCAAGTATTTGAACACTCTTCCTGGGTTAGAGTGCACTTTCCAAGTACCTTGCATTGATCAGCAGGAAAGAAGCAGCTGGTCTGTCAAGCCTGCGCTACGTTCGTAGCCACAGGATCCTACTTCCAACCCCTCCTCCTGCCAGCCATGTAATCTCCTGGGAAAGGCAAAAAAAAAATCTATGGACAATTAGGGAAAACAATTCCAAAAAATTCCTCCCAGGAAACCATTGGCCAATCCAAATCCAATCCAAATGTGTGCCTTTGGGATTTGATTCTTGCATCGAAGGCTTTCTCTTGTTAAGTTGAAAGAAAACAGCAACAATAAGTGGCAAAAAAAAATGCCACCAGCAATAATGCATGAAGCTCACTTATACAAGTCAAAAATATCAGACAGAATTCAAGTCCCATTAGGATAACCACCTAGCTTGAAATGGTAAAGATTTTCAAGGTGGTGGTGACCGACCTTCTTGAACACCTTGTAGCCACAGTATTTATATGGTTGAATTTCAAGTGGAGATGGTGAGATTCTCTTTTTTGGAGATGTTCAATGCCTGCCATTTGTGTGAGAATGTTACTTGCCCCTTATCAGCTGAATCCTGAATGTTGTCCTGGTCTTGCTCTATGTGGAGACAGACTGCTGAGGAGTCATGAATGATACTGAACACTGTGCAGTCATCAGCGGACATCCCCACTTCTGACCTTATGAACAAGGAAAGGTTATTGGTGAAATAGCTGAAGATGTTTGGGCCTAGCAGAGTAGGCTGAGGAACTCTTGCAGTGATGTCCTGGGGCTGAGATGATTGGGCTCTGATCTGTATTGTGGCAGAACATATTGGCAAACTATTCATTCTCCAGGGGTATCAGAATCAAGCATATTTCATGTCCTCAGCCGATATTCCCATAAGCACAGTTTCAGCAAGGATTGCTAGATAACAATGAGGAGTTGGAGCCCAATCCAGTTTCCCTGATTCTATCATTGGGATACTGTAACATCCATTCTGCTGACCTGAATGAGATGCCCTAATGCAGAATAGTCCAAGGATCTAGTCTGGAGTTATCTTACCCTGTGAGACAGAGCTACTCTCTGGATAAACATACTGACCTATTAGAAAGTCCTATCTCTATATATCTACAATATTATTTAACCCTCTTCAACAATTAATCATGAAAACATTTTTCTTTCTGTACTCAGACAGTTGAAAGTGTTTTATTTGAGCTGATGGAAGGCTAGTTCATCAAAATATGCTTTCACATGAATAAAAAGGATCTATACTGAATGAAATGTCTGAACATTGGCGATTGCCATACATTTTTTCATCTACTGTAGCTAAGAGCTTTTAAAGTTATAAACATACCTTAGAACGTTGTACTTATTTCTCCTAAATAAAAATAGATTTGAAATTTTGATTGGTATTAACTAGGTTACAGCATGCAATTCACTCATGTCTGAAAGATACCATGACAGCAGATAAACATGTCAAACCTTCAAGTTAATTTCTCACCTGTTTAGAATTTCCAGATCAAGCATAACATGGAGATACATTATTTTGATGTAGACATAAACTATCCTTAACTTCTCAAGTCCAGACTGCTATTGCTAATCCATTGTCCAAAGTCACTTAGTACACAATAAGTATAGGTGAACATGATTTAGATTAAGGAATAGATTGACTAATTGAATGGGGTGGATTACATTTTTTATACTCTATATTAATGAATAATAATTCTATACAATTTTTCTTTGCATTTTACAGCTCCTCACAAACTAATTACAATTTGTTTTAATGACATTTGCCTAAATATCAGAAGCGATGGAGATTTTTTTCCCAAAATGAGCATAACTGGCAGCCCCAAGGAAACTGTTCTGCCTCCAGCTAAATTAGATAAGCAGGTTGTGTAAGAAACATAAAGGCTTGAAAATGAAGGTTAAACATTGATTTTGTGGCTGTGATAAATGTTTTAAATTGTTAAATGTTTACTATTTTAAAAAGCTTTGAGCAAAGTGCAACAGTGCATTTCAGGAGTAGAAAGTAATTGTATTTGTTCAGCGCAAGTCAGGTTATTAAATAATTTACATTGTCTTTCTTCACCTTGCTTTTACTGCGCCAACATAGAAAGTGAATATTAAAGGACACGGTTACAATCTGATTCTCTTGGGGTATCCAACGATAAGGTGCTCTTCCAGCACTGAAACCTGTAACTGATTTCAGCTGTTGTTGAGTGCATCAGAAAGAATAACATCTTTCAATCTGTACATGTAGGTCTTCAATTCTAACTTATCAGGTTGCTAGGAGCTTGTGAGTATGATCACTTAACATGGTCACAGAGTGTTTAAAAAAAAAGGTTTTGTAGGAGGTCTATCAAAAGCATCAATTATCGCCTAACAATATTCACAAGTTAGCAATACAGAAGACTATGTGAGACAACACAAATTCTAAATCAAATAAATGTTTTTTAAAGAAACAAACATGCAACTCACAGCTTTTGAGACAGTAACTGCAACATTAATTGTCCTAGGAAAAGATAGAAAATACAATCTTATTTCTAATAGAGAATCCAATTTTAAAATCCAAATTGTTACTTTAAAATATTTAAGTAGGATATGTCAATTATTCAAATAACATTTACTTAAATCCCTGAGTTAGTAGAGAACTATAGAGTTAATGAAACACCTCTGACCCAATTAAGGGGAGGATTATCGTGCTGCCCTAACAGACATACCTTTGCTGTGAGAGATGCTCAAGCGAGTTAAGCAAATCTAAAGAATCGTCCAGATTTGTGCAGTAGCGGGCATAGAAAAGGATGTTTTCCCACTGGTGTAATGGTGAATTTTCACACCATATCGTCCCCTTCCTGCCTCATAAATTTTGCAGTCACGGGAAACACACCAGATCGCTAGTGGGCGGCCTCCAATTTTCCTGCCAGGCTATTACCTCACCGTTTCCTCACACTGGGTGCCATATTTAAACTGTAGCCAAGTGCACAGTTCTTGATGCTTGCAGTCCAGGACTGCTCCAGTGAAGACATGGCCCCAAAAGCCAGGAAGAGTGCAGCCCCCTGATTCAGTGATGCACCTTTTGGACATTGGAACACCTTCTGGATGCCGTGGAGGCCTGCTGTGATACCATTTACCTCTGCTCTGGCTACAGGAGGCCTATCAGTCTCACCACTTTGGCTTGGAAAGCAGTGGCAGTGGTGGTCAGTGCCAATGCTGCACAGAAGATATCAGCTATCCAGTGCAGAAAGAGGGTGAATGATCTCATCTGTGCTGCCGGATTCTGGCAACCATCTCATAACTCTAAACACACACACTCACAAACCCATCACACATTCACTGGTATCTCACTCACTGCCAGCTCAAGGGACATCGCCACTTACTCTCTCACACACACACCCTCATATCAACATCTGGCCTGATCTCTGCTGGAGACTGACTCCTCAGTCCTCACCACCTTGAGGCCACTTGCACAGGTAAACATGTGTCCCCACACAAACCCTGGGATACTCCCCCTTCCCCAGCACATCCCTCACCCTCCAACATCTCCCCTTGCTTGAGGCCTTTTCTCCCCATTCCCCAAGCAAACCCTAGCCCTGCAGCCAATGAAAAGCCATTGCTGCCTTACAGCTGGCCTGGGAGGTAGAGACCTGGCCATGAGCCCCCACTAAAAGTGATGTGGTGCTGTCTGTGAAGCCTGGTGCTAATGACCATGAGTACTTCCTGAAGCAAGGTAGGCAAACAAACCTCAAAGTCCCAAGAGAAGTACAGCTTGCTAGGTGCACGTCAATTATGTACAGTTATGAAACACATCAGCATGGTGTCCAGATGGTCCAATGTGGGGGGATGATTCCAGTGAGCAGGGTTAGTAATGAGATGCTAAAGTATTGAAATTAGATTCTTGACGTGTGGCAGTGGGAAACACAGTCCACCATTGATGAATGGAGCCAATGATCGCAAACTCGTTCTACGACAACGTAAAACCGATTTTTGGCCTTTTCGCCATATTGTCCGCTCATGCCCGCCACTGGCATGAGCAGACAATTCCGCCCAATGTGTGCTTCCAATACTTTTACTGTTATTCAAGTATAACTAATTCCTAATGTATGGTTGTTGTATCCCAGTTTGAAGTAAGCCCACTCCTCCTCTAGCCCCCAAATAAGATTGTGCGACTGCTAATTTTGTTTAGCGTTTGATTCCTTTGAAAACCAGTATAGCTATAATCACTGAGTGCCCATGATGGTCAATTTCTTGATTCATATAACCGTGTTTCAAGATTAAGGAGTTAGTTATAATTCAGTTTGGGCTTGATCAGATTTGTCAAAATTCATTTGACTATGGTTTAATGCTATTTGCAAAAAAAGTTGTAACAAATATTATACTGTGGTAGCTTTCATGACTGTTTGTAAAAGCATTTTAATCAATGTTTTACCCTGTGGTAAACTTCATGACTTTAGGATTGAAATCACCTTATCAGGAGTAACCTTCATGGTTTTAAGATGAGGTAAGCTTTTTCATGGGACCCATGATGATTAAATATTAGAGCAATGAACTTCTGTAACCTTTTAGGAAGATAAAGTCTTTTTAATTTTTAAGCTTCCAATCATAGAAAAATAATCCTTTTAACCTTTTAACCCCTTATTACAGCTGAATTCCTTCACCAAGTAGCCTGATGACCATGGTTTCCAACATGACAGGTTGCATTAAATCCAGCCCTAAGTACTTCATTGGCTATTAAGTACTTTGAGACAAATGGTCATAAAAGGGCAATACGTTTTTTACTACATCTGGGTCAATGTCAGAAGAACAAAAGTCATTCTTGACTTCTGCTACAAACTCCACTGGCGCACCACCAACTTCATTTTACATTTACGTACTCAAGGTTTGAACATTGTAGCTACTCATCCTGGAGAAATGTTTAATTATGGAGTTTGTTATTTAACCCATATTTATCAAAGCTCAGTGAATAGCTGAACATTTGTCGCAAACCTGCATGTTTATAAATTTAAGTTTAGCTAATTGGAACTTTTTTTCATTCTTACACAGGATGTGGACTTCGCTGGCTGGGCCAGCATTTATTGCCCATCCCTAGTTGCTCTTGAGAAGGTGGTGGTGAGCTGCCTTCTTGAACAGCTGCAGACCATGTGGGTCATGTACTTTTATGAATGGTCCAGTTCATTTTCAGTGATAACCCCAGAATGTTAATAGTAGAGTATTCAGCTATGGTAATGCCATTGAATGTCAAGGGACGATGGTTGGATTCTCCCTTGTTGGAGATGGTCATTGCCTGGCACTTACGTGACATGAATGTTACTTGCCACTTGTCAGCCCAAGCCTGGATATTGTCCAGGTCTTGTTGCATATGGGCGTGGACTACTTCACAACCTGAAGAGTTGCGAATGGTGCTGAACATTGTGCAATCATCAATGGGTATCCCCATTTCTGACATTATGATGAAGGGAAGGTCATTGATGAAGCAGCTGAAGATAGGACACTATCCTGAGGAACTCCTGCAGTGATGTCTTGTGACTGAGATGATTGACCTCCAACAACCATGACTATCTTCCTTTGTGCTAGATATGACTCCAACCAATGGAGAATTGCCCCCCGATTCCCATTGACTCCAGTTTTGCTAGGGATCCTTGATGCCATACTCGGTCAAATGCTGCCTTGATGTCAAGGGCAGTCACTCTCACTTCACATCTGGACTTCAGCTCGTTTGTCCATGTTTGGACCAAGACTGTAATGAAGTCAGGAGCTGATTGACCCTGGCAGACCCTACACTGAGCATCAGTGAGCAGTTTATTGCTGTCTGAGTACCGCTTGATATCACTGTTGATGACCCCTTCCACCACTTTGCTGACGATCACGAATAGACTGATGGGGCAGTAATTGACTGGGTTGGATACATCCTGCTATTTGTGGATCAGGCATACCTGGGCAATTTTCCACATTATTGAGTAGATGCCAGTGTTGTTGCTGTACTAGAACAACTTGGCTAATTCTGGAGAACAAGTCTTCAGTACTGTTGCCAGAATGTTGTCAAACATTCAGTATCCAGTTCTTTCAGTTATTTCTTGATATCACGTGGAGTGAATCAAATTGGTTGAAGGCTGGCATCTTTGATGCTGGGGACCTCAGGAAGAGGCTGCGATGGATCATCCACTCAGTACATCTGGCTGAAGATAGTTGCAAATGCTTAAGACTAAAGTGCTAATTTTAACTCTGAAAACTCTAGCATACATATAGAAAGTAAAGAATAGAAGATTTGCATTAAACAAAGACCATGAGCGGAATTTACAGCCCTTCCCGGCAATGTGATTTTCCAGTCCTGTCAAAGTCAATAGACTTTTGAATGCTCGCTGTATTTTACGGCACTGCCCACCCCCATGACAGTGCGGTAAAATAACCAAAACTTGCAAAAGACAATAACAATGCACTCTTTGGTCTAAAATAAAAGAATAAAACTAATTCACAGGCTCAAATATTACAGAATCATCCAAGATTATTACATTATAGGCATCTGGAGATTGCAAAAGGTGGAAACAGTATAGCCATTGGCATTGTTAAGTAATTAAACTGAGGATTTACAAGTCTATTGTCGACTTTTAAGACAAGATACCCATGTTGAAAAGATACTGAACATAAATCAATATTCTTGATTTAACCCCATCTCAGCCCTGACACTCTTATCCATGGCTATGCCACCTTAACTCAAATGTTCTTTGGCTGTTCTCCCACCCTTCACCCTTCACCCCTTCAGTTCATCCATAGCTTTGCTGCCCATATCCAATCCCACATCAAGCCCTGCTCACACATCACCCCTATTCTTAGTGGCCTACATTTGTTCTCCAGCCTCCCAAAACCTCCCACAAGTTACCATCCTTGTGCTTAACTCTCTTGTGGCTTTACTGATCTACTCCAGTTCTCCAGTCCCCTTACTAATGAACTCCCATTTTGACTGTAGCCTTTCATGCATATCCCCTCCCTTTGCCTCTCCACTGGCAGCCATACTTTAAGCAACCTCAGTCCTAAGCTCTATAGATATCCCTCTGCTGGAGGTTTCAACACAGGTTTCTAGAAGTGGGAGTGCAAAGCCAAGTTAAGAGAGGATAAGAAGCATGAAAAATTAATACAGTGTAGTTTATACTAACTAATCTGAAATTCTGCCGAGTATCTAGAAGTGATATTTGGCATATCAGAATGTTCCAGTCAGCCCTTGAGCTTCTCAATAAAGAAATGATTGTTGAATATCAGAATCCTGACAGCACAAAGTAATTGCTCCTGCTTAGGCCAAGGTTCAGTTTTCCAGCTGAAAAAAATCAAACATTCTATGATTATAAAAAGTGTAACCTGAGGATAGAAAATACATTGAATTGTTTACCTACTCAGCTCAAGTTGGTGCAGCAGTAACCACGCTGCATATGCTAGCTCGTAAACAATCTCTCAACAGGTTCACCTAGAGAGACTTCAAATATTCAGTGCTCAGAGAGATAAGTCATCTATCACATTCAATTTCCAGACAAAATCATCTCATTTTAGTGGTGATGCCCAACTCATTAAAATTGCATTGGTTGTGATTGTGCTAAAATATATACCAATTAGTTTTAGCCTTGTAGGGATCACTGGTGACCTGCTTTCAGAATATTGAGGTACTTTAGGTCACTGGATCTTCAAAATGACATTGATAAATTGGAAAGTTTATAGCGGAGCAACAGGGATGATTATACAATTTAGAGATTTAAATTCTAAAAGCAGACATAAAGTAGTGACTTGTTACAGAGAAAGGATTGACACAATCATCTTGCATGAGTTTAAATTGATGAGAGGCATAGATGATATTAGCATACTTAATTTGGAGGCAAGTCCAGAGTCTAATTCAGCCAGAATGGAGATTGAACCCTTTGCTGCTGATGTCAATCTAATCCACATGCTAGATCTGGCCACACATGTATAAAAATCTAATCTTCAAATGAAACTGTGCATTTGATGGTTCCCCAATTACCTACACATAGTAATAGAAATGTGGAGCATGTGTTAATCTCTTTAAAACAAATGGAGCAACAATAACATACAAACATATGAATCAAGAGCAGGAATAGACCATTTGACCGCTCAGGCCTGCTCCACCATTTAATAAGGTCATGGCTGATTTGATCATGGCCTTTCCTATCTACCATATAACAGCATCCCTAAACCCATTGAGAAAGCAGATAATACAATTTTGATCATCAATAAATAGAGAACTGGAAGAGATTGAGAGTTATAAGGATAAGGCAGAGATAATAAGGCAGATATTATTAAATACCATGGTTTTTACATTGTTGGAGCCATGGCATTGTCATGTTGTAGAAGTTGCATGTCATGGAAGGTTGTCAGGTTAAATAGTCCAGAAATTCACTTGATTTTCTAAGGAGCAAGAAGGAATTTTAGGGAACTTTGATTCAGGATATTAAATAAATTAGGCAGAATCCATAATAGGGCACATTTTCATTACCTGTGAATGGACTGAATAGCCTTTCCTTATGCATTATTTCCTGAAGGCCTTATGTAATGACCATGATGGATATGACAGAAGAGTTGCAAACACTTAAGCAAAGTGAGCTATGTACTTGCATGAGATCAATTCAGGAATTTTAATCACATGGTGGTTGTCACTTCAAAGCTAGCTGGTTTGGTACCATATACTTGGGTCTCCTTGACCCAAACTGTACACTAGGAATATCCCATGTTAAAGCAAAGGGCCACAGCCAAAGGCACAGATATAGTTTGGGGGCTTTAGCTCCCCAAAAAACCTGGCCACGCCCTGCCTAACACTAGAAATTAGGCATATATTTTGGTAGGTCATCCTTCTTCTGCTTCTTCTTCAGTTCTCTGCTTGAAGGCTGGTCCTTAACAACCATCTGCTGAGCCATATAAAGTGCCATGATCTTTTTTTACAACAGGTGGGGCAAGGAGGCAAGTCCAGAGTCTAATTCATAGGTTGGAGATTGAACCCTGTGCTGTTGATGTCAATCTAATCCACATGCTAGCTGTCTATCCAACTGAACTAATCACTTAATCACCCGCCCCGGGCATCATTAAGATCCCAAAATTTTTGAAAGTAAATTGTGCCTTACCCCCAAAACCCACCAAAGAACAATTTTCAGTGCTCAAACAGGCAGTGTATCTGAGATTTGCCTGCCACCTTGTTCTGAAGTAGACAGATTCAAAGAAAATTGTCAGTCACCAGGAGAGTAAAGTGTGTGTATGTGTAAAGCTAAGTGCTGGTTCCAGCATTTATTCATGGATAGATAATCATAGTAAGTAAATACAATTGTAGCACAGGCTGTTAATTGTGGGTGTTACAGGAACCACAGATGGTTGGTGATTGTGGTGTTGGAAGTAGATAAACTGCCTGTCTTCTTATTGCATCTTCCAATTCTGTAACTTGAATTGCTCCATAACATGATGCTGCTCTGCAAGCTATGCTGCCTAGAAGGCCACCAAGCCACCTATAAGGTTTAGCTAGTAGGTTAGAATGTTTTATATAGTGGCCTGTTTGCTAATGATGTGAAGAACAACTAGGGAAAAATGGAGGAACATATCTTCATAATAAAAGCTATTTATGAACTAACTTTTGAGCTTTATTTTAATTTAAAATGTTACAGACATCAGGGGATATACATTTGTCTTTTCAAATCATAAAAATAAAAGTTACATATGTAACTTCACTACAAGCTCCATTGAAACAAGGCTCACATTGTTCAACCTGCTGTTGTGTTGCACACATGAGATCAAGATTAAATGCAGTCTTCAGGTGATTGGAGTTAGGGGATAGGATAATTTCACCAAGTTACCCAGTTATAATTTGGTTGTCATTTTAAAGTCATGCATCCTGTCTTTCTTTTAACATAACAATTGGGTTTATTATTTACAGTTAAAAGCAACATTTAGTGTAATTTGGGAAGCAGGCAAGTGAAGTTTATGAGAGATTAAGGAGGTGCTTTTCTCAACTGTAGCAGCTGAAGTTTAGACATAAGAGTTTCTGAGATGGCCATGATAGGGTCTTGAGCTGAAAAGCCTCGTTAGCTTTTAGCACAAGATGTCATGCAGGAGTTGAAGCACACACTAGGAACAGCTGCCCCAATGATTAAATCTCTAATTACCAATTAAATTGGCTCCTAACACTCATTAAAGTGGTTGCAGACCATTTCACTGGCCAGTGTTGCAATTACCAACTTTTCCTAACAGTGAGCAGCTGAACAGGAATAAACAAGACTTGGTGAGGTTTGCAAGCACCACTTAAAGCCATGTTCAACTTCTGCTGGTCACTTGCTGATTGAGATCAACTAACTACAGCGTTGTTGAAGAGGTTTTTCTGGGACACCTTTTGCCAAGGCTTTGCTAACACCCTATCAACATTTATTCTGGAAATTCTCTGAGGAGTTCACCTGAAAAGAGTGAGTGCCTTATTACTGTACCTTACTGGAGACCTTACAGAAGTCACCAGAAGAAAGGAAATGCATGGGCATGGGGATCTTGTTAGGATCTTGCCCCCTTAATCTGGAGGAGGAATGGGAGGAGGAGAAGAGGACAGACAAAGCAGCACCAGGAGAAAGAGAGAGAGAGCGAGAGGGGAGGAGGGCCTCAGATTCTTGGTGACTTGCTGCATGCTCCACAATCCAGCGATCATGAGATATCTGTCATTATCAGCTATTGTACTGGAGCCACAACAGGAGAAGGAAGAAGCTGAAGAAAACAAAGGGACCAGGGAAGGACTGAAGGGTTCCACGTAAACTGTCTACATCTGAAAGGGATGCTTTCTGCCATGTAATTGAAGAGTGTTTTTGAGATATCCTCCATCATCACATTTTGGAGAGTTGTTGATGCAAGCTTTAACTTCCATGACTAAGGATCCAGAAAGAAGTCTACCATCTGTATTGAATCCTTTCAACCCCTTCCCATGAGGTACACAATAAAAAAGATCACCAATTCCAACTTTATCCAATTAACCCCATAATCACTTTTTATATTCTGTTGAAACTCTGATATTTCTACAAGGTTTGTCCCCAGTAGCAGCAGTAGGCATAGTGGACTCCTGCTGAGATTCAGAATAGGGCAGTTCAGATGTCCTTCCAGGACATGCACAAGAGGCTTTGGGCTGTGATGGCCTACCTCAGACTGCACTTTCTCAGCATAGGTCTCAGCTGTCTGGATCAGCTGGATGAGAAGCAACTGGAGGGGCGATGGTGGAGAGAGGGGGAGATAGTTAGAATGCTACCATCCAAAGAGAGGCCAGTAGGTTCCTGATCCATGATTCCCATGCCAATACATCAAGGCAACTGTTCCACCAGCTCAGTGATCTGTTGGAGGATCAATCTCTAGGCAGCCTAGTCACTTTGCAAGCCCCTTTCAATCAAAGAAGCCCAGAGCCACCATGGCAGATGCCTGAGCCTCCATTGCAGCACTGTCCAGTCCATGGAAGCTCTTTGGGATTCCATGGAAGCTGCAATGACTGTCCTGGAAACTACGATCTCTGTATTCAGGTGCTGCATGATGTTGGGGTTCACAGATGGCTGGCTGGAATTAACAAGCCTCTCTACTCTTCAGAGGTTGGGTTCCAGGTTCTGCATGAAGCCATGGACCAAAATGATGATGGACTCCATCATCAACACCCAAAAGCTTTCAGCAAATTATCAATTACATTACCCATTTGGTTTGTCAAATCAAACAGCCTTCTTCTGAAGCTTGGCTTGGCCCTTATCTGACTCCTGTACAACAGAACTAATGTGTGACCTTGTCCCCTGGTAGGCTGCACGTGTGGTGTCCATGCGAACTGGTGTGGCTGCTGCCCATTAGTGCCTTGTTTGTGCCACTGGGAGGATACCTGTTCCAGCCTAACCCCTGTGTTATGAAGGACGCCAATCTCTGAGCTGGTGCCTGCGACTGTGGTAGTGACTGACAGAATGCCATTTCCCTCCCCCTCCACCACCTCCTCCAGGGTGTAAGGTGACTCTTCCTCTTCTTCTGTCAGAGTCCATGGGGTTGAGGTGGAGGTTAGATTTTGCTCCTGCGAGAGCTGGGAGTGGTGAAGCTGGGAGGCATGGGTGCAGGTGTGTGTGTCTGTCCTGTGAACAATGCAATAGTCTGTGTTGTGTGAATTTTAGTTGGTGGATAAAGTGTGTTGAGCTTGCGATACTGGTAGATCTTACTTTGACCACTCGTGACAAATTGTTACATGTTTTTTGCCGCACTGAAGGCACACCTTGGGAGCTGCTGGCTGTGCACTCCTCAGCAATCTCTTTCCACATCTGTCATGTTAATTGCCTTTGTGGTACTTCTTTGGGTGGAGGGCCTATCACCTCCGAGGACCTCTTAATGCTGTCTGTGAGCTTCTGAACCCTCGCCATTTGGACATTGTTGAGCAACGCATGCTACACTTTCAGCGGTGGCAGATGCATGGAGGCTGCATATATTATTCCAGGAAGCTTGCTCTTAATTAACGCTGCTTGCTAAAGCTGCTCTAGCACCTCCAGACATGTTTAAACCACAGTGATCTGCAACTGGCCTCAAAACTGTGGGCTAAATATAGCCTTTTAAAGAGGGGAATGTTTTTACCACAACACCCACATAGTGCCTGATTTTAACCTTGCTCAAAATAGCCCCCTAAGATTTTTCCTGGAGTACATGCTGAGAAATACTGAACTGAAATGCTGCAGCACCATCACTGATGGAAGGTTGTTATTACACTTATGAATGTAGACACAGGAATTTATAATGGTAAAACTCAATGACAAGTGCATGTAGATGTAAGATGTTCAATGTCTTATGGATTGTACTAAGATTTGACTGAAATTCATTGGGGTTCCATTTGAGGAGTTCAGATCTTTACTGCTACATATTGGTTTGAAACTGTTACATATATAAACTATAACTCTGTATGTAGTTATTTATTAAAAAATATAAAACTAAATCAAAGAATACTAAATATCACAGCTGGACATTTCTTTGGGGCCGTCCCAATTTGGTAAAATCGCCTTTATGCATGTGTCAAGTTCCTGCCAAGCTTCCATCTAAGTTATGACAGTGAAATGGGAGAAAGCTCAGAGAAATTCCTAGTGATAATACATTGATTTGTTTGCAAGATAAATTTAACTTGTATATAAAGTGCTACTTTTTCCCTAATGCTTCACTGAACCAACTACTGCAGAGTTACAAGTGCTGCTAATGCAACCTCCCTGATATCATCTCTATGGATGGCTGCTGAATGAATTGTGAGCTTGCTATGATCCAGATAGTACCACTTTGGCTTAATTTATTAATACCAAAATGCACAGACTAACAAAATGCTCTTTGTCCTTTCACCAACCAATTAAAGATTCATTTTTGGCCCTTTATGATGTTTGACAGCTCAAAAATGACAATGACAACCAACAACATTCATCTTCATTACCACAGTAATGGACTTGAAAATGGAAGCTATGCTGAAGGAAACCATCTTTGTCGGACCTGTTCTCAAAGGGATTTTACTTGTTCTTAGCATTGTGGTTTTCATTAAATAAGAGTAATTTTCTTCTCTCTTTTTTTCTTTGTTAGCAGACTTGCAGAAATTCACAGGATAAGACCTGAAATTTCAAGACTCTATTCATAGGTTATAATCTGATTTGATAGGAACTTATGTCATAGAATTGAATAATTCATAAACAAAATTAATACAGTATTAATAAGAATTAGAAATACTTACTCCCATAAGCAATTGTTATGGATTGAATTTAGGTATTTCCTTCTATTGCCCATGATCAGTATATTCGTACATAAGAGTTGTGTGTTTTCTTACTTCCAGTGTCCCAATTAAATAATTCCAGCAGCAACCTTTTTGTGAGTTTAAACTTAAAGATAGTTATTTATTATCACACTTACCCTGAATTTATTGCAGTGTTTCATTCACTCATCTTACACACATACTTACACACACAAAGATTAGATAAGATTGAAGGTGATACAGTGTTACAACTTATAATTATTCCAGTCTATTTGTGGCAGGCTTGTAGTTTCATAGATGAAGTTAATGGTTTAATGTTGAAGTCATGGTCTCGTAAAGTGAGGGTTCTCAGCAGGCTGTGGGGTTCCCTGTAGTCAAATTTCTACAAGTTTGGTTCTCAGGTGAATTTTAACTAGAACAGGTTGGAGAACCTTTCTCTTTGTTAGAACCTGCTCAGTTTCAAGGTATTGGTGTTTATTACCTTAACCTTGGATGACCTGCATCCATTTTGATGAATTTTAGTGGAATGCCTTGACTGCAAGCAGCTTCTTGCTGGTGTTATAAGCAGACAACAAAGATGGTTCCTTCATAATGTGACTTTCACAAGTTCAAAGCCCTCTTTCCAAACAAAGGGTTGTATGTATGTTGATTCTAATCATTCTGTGTTATCGTTTCATGCCTTGATATTCATCCAGTCGAATTTGGGTGAGGGAAAAGTTTATAATACAATGGAAGGTTAATAGAATCTACTCACACACTGGGGAGGATTTTCCTCTTATTGAGCAGGCATGGCAGTGGGGGCCAGGGTGTAACTGTGCAATGGTCCGCTGACGCGATTGGGCTTTGACCATGATTTCATGCTGGCTGGCCAATTAACAGAGAGCCTCAGTACCGCCAGGGTGGGAGCGGGAGGACCATGACTGCTGAAGTTTGCACATGCGTAAGGGTGCAGTCATTGAAAGCTCCCTGAAGGCACAGAGCTGCCTCAGGGAGCTGAAGGATTTAAAAATTAAAAATAAAGATTTGAAAAATAAGAGAAACATGTCCCCACATGTGACTCTGTCACATGAACAGGGACATGCTAAAAATGCGTTAAATTGTTTTACTTTTTTTTAATTCACTGTTGGAAACCTCATCCCACCTGTGCAGAAGGTATCACTAAAAATGCAATGGCTGCCTGGCCTATTTGCCCACCCGCCAACCATAAGGTTGGATGGGCAGCGAAAATTTCAGATTAATTAATTGATTAATAGGCTTAATAGTCCTCTTAATAGTTGGCGAGTGCACTGCTGACACTCACGCACCCTCTGACTGAAATATTGCGCAAGTGTGTGATGACGACAGGACCCCCAGTGTCATTGCGCACTCTTTCATCCTCAATTGTGACTGGTGCACGTCCGCATGCTGAGCTGAAAATCCTGCCCATTGAGTTTTGATGTTCCCTTTTGTCCAGGGGGAAATCAGGTCAGGTCGGCTGGAATTCTATAGTCATTTGGTGTTGATCCACTCTGAAACAAAGGGGTATGTGAATTCTCCAAATGACTGTGAATGTTATATTTTCTTATGTATTTGCTTGAGACTTATGATTGCCTCAAGCTCAAAATGCCAGAGGTCACATGATTTGAAACAGCCATTTTAATAATTTGTTTTTGTCCAGTTTCAAAAGTATTGACTGAAAGTTCACAATACACAGGTTAGGCAAAAGTTAATGCCTAATCTATTAACGCCAATTCAGAAAAATATTGTTCTGTAATGTGCCATGTGTGTGTGCATATGTTGGTTTTAATGCACAGTTATTAAAACCCCAGTGACTGACTGAATTAGCTAGTTGCAAGCTAAATATAGTTTAATTGAATTGGAGTTGGCAAAACTTCTCATTTTTACACTCTTGTCTCCCTTCCTCTTTCCCTTCTATTGCTTATTTTCTTTCTCACAATCTGTAATAGATAAATTGTCTGCAAGGTTATTAAGCTAAGAAATGCAATAAGGTGGTAAACAAATCTTTAGTCCTCCATACATGTTGCATAATTCAACCCATTATAAATTCGATTCTACTCAAGTAACTTGTCAAGTAGTCAGCATCTGTCCTAATGTTACAAAAATATTTATGTTTGATAATGCTTCCATAGCCTAACCTATTATAATTACATGCGAATTAGGGAAGTAAATCATGCCACATGTTTTCTGGGTCATTTGGGTCCTAGAAATGTTGTGTGCAGGGTTTTTTTTTTGTTCATTCATGTGATGCGGGCATTGCTGGCTAGACCAGCCTTTATAACCCATCCTTAATTGCTCTTGAGAAGGTGGTGGTGAGCTGCTTTCTTGAACCACTGCAGACCATGTGGTGTAGATGCACCTGCAATGCTGTTAGGGAGGGAGTTCCAGGACTTCAACCCAGTGACAGTGAAGGAACGGTGATATATTTCCAAGTCAGGATGGTGAGTGGCTTGGAGGGGAACTTCCAGGTGGTCGTGTTCCCATGTTGTCTGCTGCTCGTATCCTTCCTGATGGTAGCAGTCATGGGTTTGAAAGGTGCTGTCTAAGGAAGCATAATGAGTTCCTGCAGTGCATCTTGTAGATGGTACACATGGCTACCACTATACACCGGTGGTGGAGGGAGTAAATGTTTGTTTATTGAGAGTTGTTGGAGCTGCCCTCATCCAGGCAAGTAGAGAGTGCTCCATCATACTCCTGACTTGTGCCTGGTAGATGGTGGACAAGATTTGGGGAGCCAGGAAATGAGTTACTCAACACAGGATTCCTAGTCTCTGACCTGCTCTTGTAGCTACAGTATTTATATGAATAGCCCATTTTAGTTTCAGGTCAATGGTAACACCTAGGATGCTGATAGTGGGAGATTCAAAAATGGTAATGCCATTGAATGTCAAGGGGCGAAGTTTAGATTCTCTCTTGTTGGAGATGGTCATTGCCTGGCACTTGTGTGGTACAACTGTTACTTGCCACTTGTCAGACCATGCCTGACTATTATTCAGGTCTTATTGCATTTGGACATAGACTGCTTCAGTATCTGAGGAGTCGCGAATGGTGCTGAATATTGTGCAATCAGTAGTGAGCATATCCACTTCTGACCTCATGATGGAAGGAAGGTCATTGATGAAGTAGCTGAAGATGGTTGTGCCTAGGACACCCCCCTGCTGAACTCCTGTGATGATGTCCTGTACCTGAGCTGATTGATCTCCAATAGCCACAATCATCTTCCTTTGTGCTGGGCATGACTCCAACCATTGGAGAATTTCCCCCGATTTCCATTGATTCCAGTTTTGCTAGGGCTCCTTGATGCCACACTCGATCAAATGCTGCCTCGATGTCAAGGGCAGTCGGTCTCTCCTCACCTTTGGAGTTCAGCTCATTTATCCATGTTTGAATTAAGGCTGTAATGAGGTCAGAAGTTGAGTAACCCTGGCAGAACCCAAACTGAGCATCAATGTGCAGGTTATTGCTAAGCAAGTGCTGCTTGATAGCACTGTCGATGACCCCATTCCATTACTTTTCTGATGATTGAGAGTAGACTGATGGGGTGGTAATTAGCTGGATTGGATTTGTCCTGCTTTTTGTGTACAGGACATACCTGGGCAATTTTTCCACATAACTGGGTAGATATCAGTTTTGTAGCTGTACTGGAACAACCTAGCTGGGGGCGCAGCAAGTTCTTCAGTACTATCGCTGGAATATTGTCAAGGCCTTTGCAGTATCCAGTGCCTTCAGCTGTTTCTTGATATCACATGAAGTGAATCAAATTGGCTGAAGACTGGAACCTGTGATGGTGAATGATGGCCTAGTTCATCTAGGCCTTGAGTTCTACCATGTCCCTGATGAGTGCACACTTAGCTTCATCCATCGAGAGGCTGGTGACCCTCATGGAGGTCAGATCCAGTAGACTAGTCAGTGGGTGCTGCAGGGGTGCAAAGACCTGCACCCCATCACTTTGTCCATTAGCCCAAGGCAAGAGGGGAAATGAGGAACCTTGATCCTTAATCAGGTCCTTCTCCTCTCAGGTCAGCAGGGTACCTTTCGAGGGAGGAAGAGCAGTTGTCTTCCATTTCTGAGGGCTCCTCTCAGGGTGATTCTGGTGTTACCAGTGATATCAGATCTCAAGTAGCTATGAGGACAGAAGAGGTGTAGAAGCCCCTCGGTATGCATAGGTCTTCCAGGCTACAGACCATCAGAGGACAGCCGCCAAGGTTATCCCTTGCCACAGGGCAGTATGATCAGCAGCCTGCCTCCATTGCAGCTGTAGCAGAAGGGAAGCACTGTGTAGGCACGGGCATAAGAAATATCGAAAGACCATCTAGCTCCACTTAGTGTTCACATGTAAATTGAGCATCTAAATGTTAGCCTCACGTTTGTTGTGCCACACAATAAAGGATTAATGTATTACATGCTCCTTCCAATTCTTGCTGCCCTTTGGTTACATCCTGGCTTCCTCAAGGGGTTGGCTGCGAGGGTCCACTCCATCTGTGGTTACTGCTTCATCCTTGCTGCTCTGCAACATACAACGGGGTGTTGGGCAATGGAATGGAAAATGAAGGGGGTGACAGCAGAGCTGCAGAAAGGTGAGGCTTTGTTGGTGTGGATCCAGCAGGTTGTTGGGTCACATGAAACATCTCTATATTAGCGCTTCCAGAGCCTCCCTTGTATGTATCCCATTATGCCTGGCCTGTGGTCCTTCATCTTGCATTGCCTGGTCAGGAAACTCCTTCACATCCTCACTGTCAGAGGAGGCCCCAGTTAGGCCCTTAAGCCTGATTGGCTACTCAAGGTGTGCAGGTGGATAGCTGTATCGGCCCTGATTCTGACTTTGCAGGAAGGACCCGGATGAGGGATGGAGTCAGAGAACTGAACAAGTCACCCAGTGGGGTTAATTTTCAGCCCTGCCTGCCTCCAAACTCCAGCCCCAGCAGGGGCCAAAAATTCCACCTTCAGTATATGGTTCGTACATGGTTCATTTTGAAATGTCATCCTCTTATTTGGTCAGCAATACCACTTCATTACACAATGGCTGGCCTTCATTGCTAAAACCCAACCTTCGGCTGAAGCAGGTGACCAATTTGCCCCTTTCATGGTTTCACAGTCTCCAACAACCTGATCTAGGTATTTGGGAAGGCATCAAGGATACATTCATAAGCAGGCAGAATTTCTATCCCAACCTGAATCCACCTCCAGTGTCCTCTCTGGAGGTTTTTCAGAGCCAGTGTCTTGAGAAGTTCAAGGTAGAATAGAAAGAAAAATCTAATGGTTCTGAGATCCACCTGGGCATCCACATTCACTCTTAAGCTGCCCAGGTGCATGGGAATGTGCCTTGCCGCAGACACACAGGCTGTGCACAGGCAGCAGTCCCCTTACAATGCTGTACATGGCTGTTCAGCAAACCTTCCATGCACAACATAGGGGAATTGGAGGGAACATCCTGGGCATCCAGGTTGAGATCAAGATCTGGGCACCTGAAGAGAAGCAGAATTTTTCTCTGAGTTTTTCAATGCCGGATGTTATCAAGTTGTCTCCTTTTAGCCATGAACCTTTCATTTGTAATTATTTTATTCAGAGTCAGCTTCTCAGCCCACCCTCATTTCTTGAGGTTTTTGAGGCTCTTTCTGAAACTTTCCTTTCTATCCAAATGGATGTAAGGAGTCCAAGCTGCATGCAGTACTTCACAAATGACCTTTCATTATAGCATAGCGAGTGGTAATGTTACTGGACTAGTAACCTAGAGGGCTGGATAAATGTTGTAATGCCATGCTAACTGGTGGAATTTAAATTCAATTAATTAATAAATCTGAACTAAAAATGACAGTGACCATGCAACTCCCGGACTGCCGTACAAATCCATCTAATTCACTAATGTCCATTTGAGGAGAGGAACTCCGTACCTGGCCTGGCTTATATGTGATACAGACTCACAGCCATGGACTTGATTCTTAACTGTCCTCTGAAATGGCCTCACTAGCCACGCAATTGTATCAAACAGCTATAGAAAAGATAATAAAGCTGTTGGTGTACCTACACCTCATGGATTTCTGAAATTCAAGTAAATGGCTCATCACCGCCTCCTCAAGTGCAATTAAGGATGAGCAACAAATGCAGGCGTTGCCAGCGACATTCACACCTCATGAAAAAAATAAAAAAAAATACTTTTTTAAAAAGTTGTTTCAACTTGAAACTGATTGTTGGCAAATTGTTCACTTTAAGAAGTTAAGAAGCTCCAATCCCCAAATATAAACAGTGTGAAGATAGTTATTTCAGTTGCACATCTGAGGAAAATGTCCCATTGATTGGATTTGATGCAGACCTGGACTGACATAAAAGCCCTAATGTGAATCTCAAATTGGATTTAACAAAGACACAACATTGGCTCAGGAACTGAACTGATAATTTAGCATCCCCTGCCACATTAATACACTTGGGACAGTATAAACCCTAGAGAAATCAGACTCAGTTTGGCTCAGTCTGACTCACTCAGAATCCAATCTTGTGGGACTCACAGTGTAGACAGACTATATCAGTTTAAATTCCCACTCATGACATTTGCACCGCATCTCTATTCTAAACAGGAAACAGTCGCTTGTTAATTTACACCATGCAAGGCAAGATGAGATTGGAGTGTTACACCAAAAATACCAATTGGAAGGAAACAGCTGTTTCATTTTCCTACTACTTAAACGATGCCTCTATAAACTGGATCAGACTACTGTTGTTAAATAAAATGAAGACATCAGCTATTACTGCAGTTACAGTGCTGTGCACACACATGTTTCAGATCTTAAGCTGGAAGTGTAGAATTTTTTTATTTTGCTATCACATGCCATTTGTTTAATAGCTAACCATGTGTCAGAAATTCTAAATATTTTTCGACATCTGTCATGTAATGTTTGATTGCAGGTTTCTTTGTTGGAGCTCTTTAATATTTTGTGACTGCGAGCATGTGAGAAAATGGAATAAACTGACTCCCCCCAAGCTAACAAAGTAACTATTGCCTGTTGTATGACAAACAGATTGTTAAGATATACAGTGAAGAATCTGCAATGACAGGTACCCTTTAGCAATGTAGAAAAATGGACAACACATAAAAAGGAGCCAGATCCAAGCACAATTCACTTACAAACAGTTGAAAAAGCAGTGATATTCTTATTACTGTACCATTTGTACACACACAGATGGCAATGCTATTGGAAACTGATTTTTCTTTTTGAAAATTTATAATTCTCAGTTTTGAGAATATACCATTGTGCTAAATGAGCCACTTTTAGTTTTAAAAACAGTTGAGCTGTTTATTCAACTCAGTAGAAGGAAGGCTGAGTGCACAATGGATATTACCATTCTGTAGAAATTATGGAATGAGAAAAGTCCATTGAATCCACCGAGCCTTTTTCTCTCCTAAGTTACGCTCAAGTTGTTCATTATGGGCTGTGTCCAATTTACTCACAAGGTCAGTCCTGTGAAAGATAATTCAGCAAAGCCTGGCAGTACTTTTTGGAAGATCCAACCTATATTATTGATTCATGGTTGGCTACTACTGATAGCATAGCATTTCCACAGTTCAACAATCAGAAGCCCAGATTTTCCGAGGGCCTGCCCTAGCTAATGGTGCCTTCCGCATTGCCAGTTAGGTCTTCAAGTTTAATGTTGCAGCCTGGGCCTGAGCAACCAATGATTTTTTTTTTTCCGAAGGACCCTTCTGTACCTCTTGTATAACAAAGAAAAAGAATAGGATCAAAATATTTCTGCAAAGATGCCAGGCATAATTGGCACCATAGGCAGCCTACAGCCTCTGCCAGCTGGATCCACATCTCTCTTTAGGCAGATCCAGGTAGCGCTTTTTCACTATGACTCTTGGCAACATATCTGAAGGGCTGTACCTCCCTCATAACATAGTAACTGAATGGTGGCAGCTGCCAGACAAATGTAGGCACAGCTTGTAAAGGCGCTCTTCAGCTACGATGCAAGCCCACTATCAATTGCGCTCTGCCATCACAGCCCTTTGCAACAATTCCAACTCCACCACTTGCTTCCGCTGAAAACTCTTCCACAAGTACCAAAGCAACCATTCGTAGATCATTATGTTACACCATCTACAGGCACTTACCTTGCTGTAAATTATTTCACACACATTCTATCAGTGACAAAATATGCCTCACTGAAAACTAATCTAACAACCTTCCTACCGTTAAAGAGTACTGTGCCTCACTTTGGTACTTATTGTCTATTCTTTCAAAACTTCTCCCTGAATCTGGGTGTCTTAGTTGGTGATTTACAGTAGAAGCCTTAAGACCCCAAAATGGTACTCTCTTGTCTTTGGTTGTGATCAATTTCCCCTTTATGAAGGAAGGAGGAGTGAAGGCACCCTGTGTGTCATCATATGGAATGCAACCCATGCTTCAGAAGATATTCCTTAATGAGAGTGAAAATAGTTATTGGCAATGAAACATCATGCGAGTCTTCTACTGCTTCTGTGTGTGTTTAACGGTGAATGAAAAAATATTTACAGGAGAAGAGAACCTGGTGGTGAGGTGCATTAATATATTTCTTACACATGACAAATTGCAGGTAGTTCTTGACACAATGAGGGCAAAGTAGTTACAACTGAAAAACACACTCATTACAGCGTACCTCCGCAAGGTTTAAGTAACTTTAGATGTTCAGGTGAGGTCTGTGAATTTCTTCCCTGCTTACTGAATAACCAGTTTCATGCTCTTTATATGCTTCATTCCTTTGAGGTCTGAAAGGTGGATTTTTCTTACTCAGATTACATAGAATTGCCCAGAAATTGGGTTGTACCAAATAGGGGTGCAGACTTCATGGCAGTAGTATTACAAAAAGTTAGAGCTCACCCTATATACTAAAATGGGACTGACCCCCTCCTTTGCCAGTCAAGGTTATGGCAGTATTTCATTTTTATAGCTTTTAGACACTGGGAGGATTTAAAAGTGTTGAACCATTTTGTAGCCAATGTGTTTTTTCTGTTGGCACTGATCTGCTCCTGTGTCTTTGTGCCAATAGTAGTAAGTTAGTTTTGGACCCAAAACCATAAATGTGATTCTCCCTGCCTGAGGTGTTTAAAAGCAGAAAGGTTCTTAGAGAGAAATAGCAGCAGGTCAGGTTGCACAAGAGGTGCTCTCTGACCATCAAAGCTAGCGCACCCACATCTGCTGACAGATGTAAACTCATCTAACTTTGGTGAGCAATGAATGTGGAGGCTTTTTCAACAAAGGAAGCTGGAACAGGAATCGCAGTGGTGCATTGAAGCATTGGTCAGCTATGGTTCAATAGCAGCATTCTTACCTCTGAATCAGAAGGTTATTGGTTCAAGTTCCATTCCAGGACATTTTTAAAAACTTCTTTCATGCGATGTGAGCATCACTGGCAAGGACAGCAGTTGTTGGCCATCTCTAACTGATCTTGAGAAGCTGTTGTCTTGAACCACTGCAGTCAGCCTGGTGCATGTATACCCATAGTGCTGTCAGGGAGAGAGCTATATGATTTTGACCCAGTAACAGGGAAGGAATGGTGATTTGGTTCTAAGCCAGGACAGTATGTGACTTGGAAGAGGAATTACATGTGGTAGTGTCCCTGTGCAGTTGTTGCCCTTGTCCTTCTAGGTGTTGGAGGTCACAGGCTTGGAAAGTGCTGTTGAAGGAGACTTGGTGAGTTGCTGCAGTGCATCTTGTATGTATACCCCTCTGCCATTTTGTGTCAATGGTGGAAGGAGTGAATGTTTAAAGTGGATGGGGTGCCGATCAAGTGAGCTGCTTTGTCCTGGATGATGTCGTGTTTTTTGAATGTTGTTAGAGCTCTACTCATCCAAGCAAGTGCAGAGTATTGCCTCACACTCCTGACTTGTGCCTTATAAATGGTTTCAGGCTTTGGGGAATCAGGAGGTGAATTACTCGTCACAGAATACCCAGTCTCTGAACTGCTCTTGTAGCCACAATATTTATAAGGCTAGTCCAGTTAAGTTTCTCATCATTGGTAACCCTCCAGGTGTAGATGGTTAGGGATTCAGCGATGGTAATGCCATTGAATATCAAGGAGAGATGGTTAAATTCCATCTTGTTAGAGATGGTTACTGCCTAGCACATATGTGTCATGAATGTTACTTACCACTTATCAGCCCAAGCCTGAATGTTGTCCAGCACTTGCTGCATGCAGGTATGGCCTGTTTCATTATCTGAGGAATTGTAAATATCACCGAACACTGTGCAATCATCATCGAATATTCCTACTTCTGACCTTATGATGGAAGGATGGTCATTGATGCAGCAGCTGAAGATGGTTGGGCCTAGGACACTACCCTGAGGAACGCCTGCAGTGATGTCCTGGAACTGAGATGATTGGCTTCCAACCACCACTAATAGACTCATAGACATTTACAGCACAGGAGAACATTCGGCCCATCGTGTTCACACCAGTCAACAAAGACCTGACTACACTAATCCCTTTTTCCAGCGCTTGGCTCATAGCCCTGGAGGCTACGGCAATGCAGGTGATTATCTAAATACTTCTGAAATGTTACAAGAGTTTCTGACTCAACCACCCTTTCAGGCAATGAGTTCCAGACTCCCACCACCCTCTCCTTTGTGCTAGATACAACTTCAATTAGTGGAGAGTTTCTCCCTGATTCCCTTTGGCTTCAATTTTGCTCGGGCTGTTTGCGTAACACTCCACCAAATATCGCCTTGATGTTGAGGGCAGTCACTCTTCCTTCACCTCTTGAATTTAGCTCTTTTGTCCATCTTTGGACCAAGATGGTAATGAGGTCAAAAAATAACTCTAAGCTGATCATCCAGTGCCGAGTCAAAGCTGATGTTTTTGAATGGGATATTAAACCAAGGTCCGTTTGTTGGACATGGCATTTATTTTCTCAGTGGCCTTTCACCATACTTTTCCTGCTGGTCTTTTTTGGTGTCACCCCTTTGGACTCAAACAGAGCTTTATCCACAGGCATTTTCACCAGCTCCATTGTGACCTAATCTGTGAGATGCAGCTTACAGGGATGATTCCCGCGAGACACATCTATCTGAAGACATGGTGCCATTATTTGGCAGAAGGCACTATTAGTGTTAGCCATGGCTCTGTTAGTAGCCATCTGACCTCTGTCAAAAGGTTGTGGGTTCAAGTCCCACTCCAGAACGTGAGGATAAAAATGAAGGCTGGTGCTCCAGTGCCGTGCTGCAGGAGAATGTGCAGGGTGATTAATCTGACCTGATGGCATGGCCAGTTTTGTTGGTGCTGCCAGCTCCCAGTGTCATGTTTTTAAACCAGTGTTAAGGACTTCAGAAATTCAATTAATGCTCCACATAACTTGCAATAATTGCACTGGTAAAATGAATGCAAACAAATGAAAAGTCTAAGCCAAGGTATCAAAGTTAAGTATGATCAATAGAAGTATGTAGCTATTCTCATCATATGGAAATACAACTGTTTCTCTGAACTCTCAGAGTGGAACTTGGTTAGTAGACAGATTGTAGACATAAAAACAAAAAAAAACAAAAAAACTGCGGATGCTGGAAATCCAAAACAAAAACAGAATTACCTGTAAAAACTCAGCAGGTCTGGCAGCATTGGTGGAGAAGAAAAGAGTTGATGTTTCGAGTTCTCATAACCTTTCTGTCATCAGCCTCCGTCTCCTACAACTAAGCCAATATCCCATGTGCATTTGCCTTCTTTATAAATCTCCCATGTGGGACCTTGTCAAAGGCTTTGCTGAAATCCATATAAAGTACACTGCACTACCCTTATCTACACACCTGGTCACGTCCTCAAAAAATTCAATCAAATGATTAGGCATGACCTCCATCTGACAAAGCCATGCTGACTATCCCTGATCAAACCTTGCCTCTACAAGTGGAGATAGATTCTCTCCTTCAGAATTTCCTCCAATAGTTTCCCTACCACTGACGTGTGACTCACTGATCTGTGGTTCCCTGGCTTATCTCCACAACCCTTCTTAAATAGCGGAACCACATTAGCTGTTCTCCAGTCCTCTGGCAACTTCCCTGTGGCTAGAGAGGAATTAAAATATTGGGTCAGAGCCCCTGTGATCTCCTCCCTTGCCTCCCTGTAGCCTGGGACACAAATCATCCGGACCTGGAGATTTGTCCACTTTTATGCGTGCAAACACCTCCAATACCTTGTCATTCCCTATATCAATTTGCTTAAGAACTTCGCAGTCTCTCTCCCCGAGTTCCATAACTTTATCCTCATTCTCTTGGGTGAAGATGGATGTGAAGTATTCATTCAACACTCTAGCGATGTCCTCTGGCTCCTCCCATAGATTGCCCCCTTAGTCTCTAATAGGCCCTACTCTTTCCCTGGTTATCCCCTTCCCATTGATATACTTATAGAATACCTTGGGTTTTTCGCTACTTTTACCAGCCAGAGCTTTTTCATATCCCGTCTCTGCTCTCCTAATTGCCTTCTTGAGCTCCACCCTGCACTTTCCATACTCCATTAATGCCTCTGCTGATTTGCTTCCCTTGTACCTGCTAAAAGCCTCTCTTTTTCTTCTCATCATAACCTGAATATCTCTGGTCACCTGTAGTTCTCTGAGCTTGTTACTCCTTCCTATTACCCGAGAGGCAACATGTTGAGCCTGTACCCTCCCCATTTCCTTTTTGAATGCCCCCCACTGCTCCTCTGTAGATTTCCCCACAAGTAGCTGTTCCCAGTCTACGGTGGCCAGATCCTGCCTTATTTTACTTAAACCGGCTCTCCCCTAATCTAAAACATTTTTCTGCAACTTGTCTATTTCTTTGTCCATAACAAGCTTAAGTTGTACCATGTTGTGGTTGCTATCACTAAAATGCTCCCCCCCCCACCCCGACCACCTCAGCCACCTGTGTGGCTTCATTCCCCAGAATTAGGTCTAGCACTGCGCCATCCCTTGTTGGACCCTCTACATATTGACCTAAAAAAATTCTCCTGTACACATTTCAAGAAATTCACTCCAAAAAAGCCCTTTAACTATGTCTATCCCAACTAATATTAGGAAAGTTGAAATCACCTAATATAATTACCCTATTGTTGTAGTTTTTACACACCTCCACAAACTGTGCACATATTTGCTCCTCAATTTCCCGCTGACTATCTGGGGTCTATAATAAACACCTAACAATGTGGCTGCCCCTTTTTTATTCCTAAGCTCTACCCACAAAGCTTCATTCAATGTCCCCTCCAAGATATCAGCTCTCCTTACTGCAGTAACTGACTCCTTAACTAATAATGTAATGCCTCCTCCTCTTTTACCCCCTCCTCTGTCTCGCTTGAAGATTCTATATCCTGGAATGTTGAGCTGCTAATCCTGTCCCTCCCTCAACTACGTCCCTGTGATGGCTACTATATCACAATTCCAAGTGTCAATCCTCACCCTTAACTCATCCGTTTTACCTGTAATACTCCTGGCATTAAAGTAGAGGCTATCCAGCCTTGCCTTACTCCCTTGAAACTTAATGCAGCTGTACTCCCTCTGACTTGATTGTTTTACTGTATTATGATGTGTCTCTATCTGCTAACATTCTGTGTCCCCTGCCGAATTAGTTTAAACTCCTCCCAACAGCACTAGCAAACCCACCCGCAAAGATGTTAGTCCCACTCTGGTTCAGATGTAGACCTTCCCGCTTGTACAGGCCCCACCTTCCCTAGAAATGGTCCCAGTGATCCAGAAATCTAAAACCCTCCCTCCTGCACCAACTCTTAAGCCACGTATTCATCTGTGCTATTCTCCTATTTCTGTGCTCACTAGCACGTGGCACTGGGAGTAACCCAGAGTTACAATCCGAGAGTTCCTTCTTTTTAGTTTACTGCCTAACTCCCTGAATTCTTGATGCAAGACCTCATCCCTCTTTCTACTTATGTCATTGCTACCAACATGTACCATGACCTCTGCCTTATCATCCTCCCCCTTCAGGATGCGCTGGAGCCATTCAGTGACATCCCGGACCCTGGCACCAGGGAGGCAACATACCATCCTGGAGTCACGTTGACAGTCACAGTAGTGCCTATCTGTTCCCCTGACTATAGAATCCATTATTACTATTGCTCTTCCTCCCCTCCTGTACAGACAGGCTGCTTGTGGTGCCAGAAGCTTGGCTCTGTCCGCACTCCCTGGAGGAACCAGTGCCTTTGTCAGCCTCTAAAATGGAATACCGATTTGTGAATGGGACTCCTGAACTATCTACCTGTTTCTCTTGGACTGCCTAGTAGTCACCCATTCCCTTCCTTCCTCAAGTCCTTCAGCTGCAGTGTGGCCACCTCTCAAAGCGTGCTTTCCACAATGCTTTCAGACTCATGGATGTTCCACAATGTCCCCAGCTGCCGTTCCAGCTCTGAAACCCAAGCTTCCAGGAGCTGCAGCTGGGCACACTTCCTTCACACATGCTGGTCCCGGGCATTGGAAATGTTCCCGTCTTCCCACATGGAGCACGAGGAGCACACCATGGCTTTGAGCTCTCCTGCCATGACATATCCCTTTAAATTAAACCTTTTAAATCAATTACTCTAGGGCCCTTCTTTCCTGATCTTCATTACTGTAGAATATACAAACTATAAACCACAAAAAAGGCCTTAAGCTATAACTGATAAAAGTAATAAATAAGTACCCGACCTTACCCACTACTTACCAGTCAATCCTCTCCCTTGTAGCCTCTACTGCTGCAGCAGGGCAAGACCACTTTCTGAAGATTTAAGAAGTTGGATAGCAAAGAAAAAATGCAAAGAGCAACTCTTCCCTTCTGCATCGAATACCCACTGTGCACCAAACTGCCAATACCCACACTGACATTGGCTGTGTCTCACTCAGGATGAGGCCTCTCCCCTGCTCCTGTGCAAGCTTACTGATGGTTTAAGACAGAGATGAAGAGGAGTTTCTTCTCTAAGGGGGTAGTGAATCTGTGGGATTCTTTACCGCAGAGGGCTGTGGAGGCTGGTTCGTTGAGTATATTCAAGGCTGAGATAGACAGATTTTTAGTCAGTAAGGGAATCAAGGGCTATGGGGAAAAGGCAGGAAAGTGGATTTGAGGATTATCACATCAGCCATGATCTCAATGAATGGCAGCAGCACTGAGCCTTTCAGCACTCGTTTCATGCTGTCTGGCCGTTAATTGAACAACCCAGTGTGAAATCGTGGTCGGGGGGCTGATCGCAGACTGTTTCTCAGCTGCTCCCGGGCCCACCCGACGGCCTGAAAATCCTGCCATATGAAAACCATTCATAAATGTCTAACCAATGTTTCTGCTGAAGTTAGAGCAGCCAATTGAGAGAACTCCTGAGGAAATTCAGCCATATATTTTCATACTCCAGTGATAAATAAGTTTTGCTGCATTAGCACAGTTACTTTATTCAAAGTACTTCATTGACGTAATCACAGGCATCGGAACGAAGCACTAAATGTTTGATTCTCCGCGATGTAGAGGAACAAAAAGATCTAGGGCAACATAAATGTAAATCTTCAAAAGGCAGGTTAAAAGCAGGATACAACAGATACCAGAAATCCAAATCGAAAATAGAAAATTCTGGAAACACGGGGAAGTTGGAATCTATGGAAAGAACAGGAAATTTAATATTTCGGGGAGGCTTCACACCTGTAATCATAGCTTTCTCTACTGATATGTTTCTACGATTATCTATTTTCTTTCAGAGCAGAACTGCAGGTGATACAATAAAGTAGGCGACTGGGGCTTTTGGGTTGCACATATAGGGTGATAATTGTAGAGAGGCAAAAGAACTGATGGTGAATCTGTACAAGACTTGATGGCACAGTTTGTCCAAATTTGGGCACACAGTTATAGAAACCATAGTGGCCTATGAAAAAGTGGAACATGGATAAAGGATAATATCTGCAATATTTTGTATACGCTTATCATTTTTAAATCCTCTCATCATAATGAGCAGAAATTATGGTGCAGCAATGCCTTTGGTAGGTATTGTAAGTAAAAAATAGGCAATGTCTCCAATCTCAGAAAATAATGGAATTATAAAATACCCATGAAGATTTTGCACAAAGAATCAAGTAAGCTGCAGTTCATAGTTTCAAGCTACAATAGATTAACAAAAGGTAAGTTTGTGAATAATCAACAGTACACATACACCCTCCAAGCTTCATAACCAGAGCCTCGGTTTTGTAATAGATTCCTGGAAGAGATATTGTATGGTCAAACATTTAACATTCTTTAGAGCCATAATCAACATTTTGTTGACATGGAATTAATGAAGTAGTTTATTTTCTCTTGAGCACCTTCAAAAGTCTTCAAACCTTAAATACTCAATCAAGTAGATTATTAATGTATTTATTTTTTATCTAAATATTCTTTTAAAATAATATAATCCAGCTGGGTAAAGTTAATGTCAGAGTAGTAAAGTAATGAAACATTTCTTCTCCCCTTCTCTACTTTGGAGAATAGGAATTTGTTCAGTTCTCGCTGGGGTATAGGCAACTGGTGTTCTCAGGTCGGTTGGATACTTAGTCATATGCAAATCTTGACAATGTATTCCTCACATCCACAGATGAGTCTAATTTATTGTCATCTGATATCAACACAGCATAAAGCAATCAGGAGTGGAAAGCATGAATGGAAATGTATTGAGCCATTTGTGGATTTGTAGCTTCTAACTAGTTTATTTTTATAATACTTTGGAGCAGGGGTGAGGGTCATTTCCATGTTATAAGAACCATGATTTTTTTTAAAGGCTAAGAAAAAGGTGGCAAACCTAATTCCCAAAATCTGTGGAATTGGATCAGCTGGAATGTTAATTTTTTAAAAAAAATCTCAATCTGACAAAGTAACTCCTCAGTAAATATATGTCACCTATTTTTAACGGACCATTAAAATTTAAAAAGAAAAAAAAAAAGACTTACATCGATATAGCACTTTTCATGACCGTCAAACTACTGAAGGTGCTTTACAGCCGACGAAATGCTTTTGATGTGTTATCACTGTTGTAATGTAGGAATTCTGGCAGCCAAGTTGCGCACAGCAAAGTGCCACAAACAGCAATGTGATAATGTCCAGATAATCTGTTTTTGTGAAGTTGTTTGAGGAATAAATATTGGCCAGGACTCCAGGGATAACTCCTCTGCTCTTCTTCAAACTGGTGCCATAGGACTCACTTCCATACACCCAAAGAGGCAGATAGGGCCTCATTTTTACAAGTCATCCGAAAGACAAGACCTCTGACAGTGCCATACTCCCTCAGTATTGCACTGGAGTGTCAGACTTTATTTTTGGGTTCCAGTGGAACTCAGAGGTGAGAGTAGTTCAAACTGAGCCATGGCTGACATTATTATAGGAATCGCATTGTCTAACACCAGGACAGTTTCACTTTTGGAACAGAAAGGGTCCTTTTTAATGGAGTACGAGATCGTATTAAAATTAAAATTGATGCCAAGGTGTGATGGAATACAAGTGCCACCAGCACCCACGGGAGTCACTGATGACAACAGGTTTTACATTGCATTGTTTGATATGAGGATAGAGAAAATTACAGTTGTTATTAGAAAAAAAATAAAGTTGTGATTTTACATTTTCTTAGATATAATTTTTACAACAGTTAATAGCTGCCAAGCTAGGAGAATATGGGGATGCTGAAATCTGTGACATATTCAGGTGACTCCAGATTCATGCCATAAGAAAGTCCTTCAACATCATCATCAGGATCTTGATAGGGGAGAAGAATAGTGAAGCATATTTATGTGTTGAAACAGCAAATGGAAAAGGATCAGAGGACTGACTCTAGCAGACATTCACTTTCATAAACTGATGATTATTTGGATGTACTTTTTTTCAGCTATATTTTAATCTTTGATCTAATGACTAACAACAGTTGAGAGCTTTAGAAACGATGATGAAAAAATGATTTTATGACTGATGGTCCTGCGCTTTATCAGTTCACCATCATGTCATTCAAACTCTGAATTGCAACAATAATCTTTGGGTCAAATTACCTTTCCATAAAACGCTGCTTTGTAAATCCAGACATTAGGATATATCATAGATTCTGGAACAATACAAGACCACAATTACAAGACAAAAGTATTATGAGAGTTTGTCAATTATGGCGAAAGAGCTGCAGCATGAGCCTCATTGTACCTTTGCTCTGCTGCAGTCTGAGGCTGCCGCATGGGTGTCATCAGCCATGGCCTCTATGGGTAGCCCTTGTCCCCGAAGAGCCAACCCTGCAGCCTCTGTGGATCCTGGAAGACTTCAGTGATCTGTGACTGACTGAGAATGTAGGAGTCGTGCACAGTCCCTGGAAGCCGTTAGCTGACCTGCTGGATGCATTTGTAGTGGCTGCACAACAACTGCACATTCAGCAAAAGGAATTCCTTGCGGTTGACATAGTTGACTGCGTGTTGGAATGGAGATCTGAGTGCCACAGGAGTGCAGTCGATGGCACCCTGCGCCTGTGGGAAACCGGAGACCTGGGTAAATCTAATCACTCTTGCATCCTGACTCTCCTGGGTCCCAGGCAAAATGCACAAAGTTATGTTCCCTCATGAAGACGGTGTCCGTGACCTCATGGATGTATTTGTGGGTGGAGGCTTGTGATATCCCACCGAGGTCACCTGCGGAGCCCTGAAAGGAGCCAGTGGTGTAGAAATCGATCGTCGTGGGCATTTTCATGGCCACTGGCAGTGGATGCTCTCCATGTCCTGTGGAGCCAAATCCTGCAGTAGCTGGCAGATGTGATCGACCAGTTCCCTAGACATGTGCAGTCTCCAGCGACACTGGTTCTTAGTCATCTGAAGGAATGAAACGCAGCATCAATAGACCCTAGGTTTAATGGCTCACTGTGGCTCTTCAGCGGCATATGCGAGAGCCCCAACCACCCCTTCTTCCAGCTTATGCTGCTCTCCCCTCTGCACAGCCAGACCCTCAGTCTCTCTCTTCTCTGTCATCTTTGCTCTTTATAAACCATGAGGCATACAGCCAGGTCACCAGGCTCCATGACCCTGATAAAAGTGAAAAAAGGCAGATCCTGATTTACTCCTCCTGCAGGATGAAAGAGAGAGAGACTCGTGGGTTGGCATCGATGTACCAAGAACATGTCTTGGTTAAATCTGAAGGCATCCTGGAGAGTGCTGACCACCAACTTGGATGGCCAGAGTTTAGTGCACTGCATGGCTGCCTGGAACCCCATCCACCTCCGCTCCACTCCACCTGACCTGTTGGTGGCAGCTTTGCTCATTGGACTGCCAGCTGTGCTCTCAGCTCAGGTGCAGGTATTCTCCTAACTCGTGCCACAAGGTTGCACTGATAGCTTGAACCATAGGGGATTCTGACATTGCAAGGGGCTGTGAGCACCTCCAGCAGTGGCTGCTCCAGGCCAGCTTTAGCAAGGAGATTGTACAAGGTGCTCAGTCATCCAACTGTTCTGCACTAAAATGCTCACTAGTTTGCAGTCTGTGCCTGAGGGGTGAAAAGCTCTGGAGTATTTGATGGCACTCTGATGCCTCTGCATTGCTTGAATGGGCAATGAAGCTAGAGTCCCGACTTCAATCATATCAATGTGGCTGCGCCTGAACTGTCTCAGCTGCAGAGGAATGCTCACTTTACACAAGGTTTACCTAATGTGTTGCACTTCCCTGCACCCCCGCCCCCACCTCCCAACCCGCACGTGCTTGTGTGCTACCTTCAACCGCAGGGTAGACCTTGCCCCTACCCTATCCCCCCCAATGTGCCTCAACCTTGAAGATCAACAGACGACCTGGGTGAGCACTCCGCAATGTTACTGTGTACTGACCTCTGAATTCCCCTCAAAGTATAGCCCGCCCAAGTGCCCACTTTTTACATGCTATTGTGAAACACCTCAGCATGCAATCATGCCAACCTGGGGTGGGGGGGGTACGATCCAGAATGGGGGACAATTGCGGTGGGCTGGGCTTATAATGATATGCAGATTAATTAGAATGAGGTCCCTGATGGCGCAGCACCATCGGCGTTTGGAGCAGATGATCACAAACTGGTTTCACGACGCCATGAAAACGATTTTTGGCCTTCTCACCATTTTGTCCGCTCACGCCACCGAACACGCCCGATGCCAGTGGGCACAGAAAATCCTGGTCCCTAACTTGAGTGGAATGACTTTGGTTATGATTATCACATTACATTCCATAACCCATTTCCTGATATGGAGTCACCAGGGTCCTGTTACCAGACAAAACAAATTCCTTCGATTTATATACACAAAGCTTTAGTATTATATATTACATCAAATTTCAAAATACATTTATACAAGAATAAAGTGAGTGCATGCTGATTCACCACACATAATTTTAGGTCCCAAACACCTGATATAAGTGATTGCTCCACTGTTAAACATTGTAAAACTCAAACTCTAGTAAATACAGAAGCGCTATCTCTTTCGTAAATGTATTAGCATTAACATTACTGCTAAAGTCACTGGGACGTTTTTGTTTTTGCCCATGCAAATTACGTCTCCAGAGGATGTCCTCCAAGCAAAAATAATGTGGATTCAATCTGAATACTAGGCATGTTTGTACATGCTTTTCTGTAATGAGGAAATGATTAGTTTTTGTAGCAGAGAGGGTGAAGATTTGGAGATTGTACCAGAGAGGCTCAGTAAAGAGATTGCGATAATAACCTGTTAAGATCTGATACACATAGCATATGATCAAAGTAATAAAACGTGCAATAACTGGGCAGCCCTGAACATGGATATTTTCTTCAGTATGTAATTATCCTGCTGCTTGAACTCCCGTAGGATGTTTTATTGCAATTGCACAATCTAGCCGTCATCATGTAACTGAAAGTATTGCGATTTCTATACAATTTATTTAAGAATTGTATGTTTATTTAATATTTTGTTTGGAATTTATACCAAATACATTGGAACTGAAACTCTCATTTGCTTCTGAAAATGTGCCCTGTGCTCTGGCTTTTCATATGACAATCAATATGCCAAGTTATTTAAGAGAAATAGAAAGATACAATAATTAACAGCTAAAGGATCATGGGCTCTATACTAATTTAACACTACTCTGGCAATTGCTTTTATCCCTAAATACGTTTATGAACATCAATTAAAGTAGGAACAAAAAGGCCATTTTTGTGTTAAGGGCTGTTGAAGACTGATCTTTAAAAACTCATAAAGAAATATGTAGGATTGCAGATAATCAGAAAGGGAATATTGAAAATCATTAACACCTGATCAGATTTGGGATTAGTTATCTCAAATGAAGTAAAGATTTTGAAGTGTTACTACAACTAGCACAGAATATTTTCTTTCAAGGCAGTAGCTGCAAGAGGACAATGTCACTCGGAAACATAGAGGGTGTAGGAGGTACATAACTCACAGAAGGGCCCAGATTTTCACTCCCAAGGTTGGGGTTGGGGGGAGGGGTGGCAGCTCCTGGCATCACCTAAGGTTGAAGGAAGCTGCATTTGATAAAAGTTTGCACTTTTATTTTGAGTATTACTCATTTCTAACTGGCACAGATTACTGAAATGAAAGAGATCAGATTAACCTTTTTTTGCGCACCGAATATCTTTTGAAACTTGCATGTTTGTTAACTGCTAAAAATGATTTTTCTTTAAAATCTCAGTCAGGGTATTAACTGGGCAGTTGCTCTGCAAAAGCAGTCAGCTACCTGGGCTTATTGGAGGATCAGAACATGAATAGACTCAGTAGAGACCCTGTGACTAAGATATGATGCCTGAGCAAAGAAAATTTAGGTCCATCTAGTTCACCTTCTATCAATGTGATTGTTTCATGATATGATAATGATGTGTTCACTAGCCACATCAATGAATCCCTATTTAGTCAGGCATGTCATGAGGAAACTTTGGAAACGATTGGTACAAAGTCAGCTATTCCTTCCCAGCATGCTACATTTAACTCATGTTATGTCTCAAACAACTCCCATATATAGTTTAGCCCCATAAAATATTTTCTGAAAGAATCCATCTAATTTGGATTTCAATGAATGTTTTAGGAAGGATGGAGAAGGTGCAGAAGAGATTCGTTAGAAAGAATCATAAAGAGAGGCTAGAGAAACTGGTATCAGTTCATTGAAAGAAATGTGGTGAAAAGGAGATTCAATATTATGAGGTGTTTTGAAGAAATAAAGCTGGAAAAGCAATTATTACTGGTTGGTGAGTCTTTAACTGTAGGCTATAAATTTAAGATTATCCAAAGAATGAGTGACAGTTATGTTCTAAATTATAGAATTAGGGTGGATGATATTACTCATCTCAAATTCTATGTCTTTTTCTTTCCCATGCATCCATCTGATTATATGACATTAAATTATTGGTGCAGCATCCAGAACCTGCTCATCAAGGTGGAAATGATGGGATTTTTAGGATGGTGGGGTTTCCCTTCCCGCCACCCAAAGAGTCAACGGGTAATACATCCCCACCAATGTTGCCTGCCCCGCAGCCACTTGATGCTCCAACAAGCATTAATTGAATGGAGGCAGGACTTACACCCCTTACTCGGGAGGAAGTCCTGCCTCAGAGATCTGCCAGCTAATCTGATTGGCCAGCAGCTCTCTAGTCCCTGCAGTGCCAAAAGCTGCAGTGGACAGGACTGGAACTGCAAGTGGTCCCCAGAGCCTAAGCCCTGAGAGTCCAGGATCAGGCACGTTTTAGGGCTCTCAGGGCAGGGAGGTGAGGCCTAGGGGGGTGGCGGGCAGAGGGGAGTGGGGGTGTTGGTGGAGAGGCCAGGGGTAGGGAGGACTTGCAGGAGCCAGACGTCCTGGGGGGAGTACCTGATGAGGCTGGTGATGGAGGCCCCCTCCCCCTCTTCCTGTCCGAGCTCTGAACAGGGTTCAATTTTGGGCTTCTGCTATGCCCCCTGAACTCCTCCCGTCAGCCTGAAAATTGAGGCTGGACAGGGAACGGCTCTGGAGTGTTCAATAATTAGCCACTTAAGGGCCTCAATGTGGGCAAGGGTGGGAAGGTTGGCCTGGGCTCAACCATCCAAGTGTAAAATTGTGGAGAGGTTGGGGCAGATGCGAGCTCAGTGAAGTACATCCAAGAAATTTTACAGCCACTCCTATTCTCAACTACAAACCTGCCATCGGGGGAAGATAAATTCTGCCCATGGCTTAACGGGAACCTGCTGAAGGTGAAAACAGAAAATGATGGAAAAACTCAGCAGGTCTGACAGCACCTATGGAGAGAGTAACAGAGTTAATATTTTGAATCGGTATGGTTCTTCTTCAGAGCTGAATGTGAGTTTGCTTGCCCAGAATTTTTTGCCATTTCCTGGAGCTATATGAAAAAAAAAAATTCCATTATTTTACCGAGGAAAGTTTACATTCTCTAATATATGTGGAGAGCATTATTGTTAAATAAAATTAAGGAGCAACTTTCTGGAGGCTTCAAAATGGGAACTCTGCCTTACATGATATGTAATTGGAGGAAGAGAGGCATGAGGAAAGCCAGATTATTGAGGCAGTACAAGAGGATGCTTATATCTTACAAGTGGTATATTTTCAGCAGGATGTATAAACACAGATTCACTTTGCAAGATCACATTTAAACTGAATGTTAGGACTGCAAGATGGAACTTTCTACCCTTGACAGTTGCTCTACATTTCGGATATGAGAATTTTGAAAAATAAAGAGACACACTCAAAGCTCAAGTTAAGCACTAATGTCTTTGCTAGGTATGCTAAGAATACCCGATAGCAATACAATACACCTGTTGGCCACAAATACGTTACAAGAGGTTATACATATGGTCACCCAGTGAGTGGTCACCTCCGGTTGATTGCACTCTTCAGCAACTGACCAAGTTGCAGCATCAAATCATTCTTTACAACAATATTTATACTGTTCTTTGCAAGGTGGGCAGGATATTCAATTGACAGGGTTACACTGTTATCTCAAATTCCACCTTAAACTACAATTGTCCAATGGAATGCCTAGTTCTTTGTTCAAACCATGATGTTAAAGCCCACCTTGATGTTGTTTCTACACCTTCAATATATTTTCCTTGTCACACATTCCAGGACCACCAAGGCAATTAAACAGTCAGTGCCCTTTAATTTACTGAACTCTGACAATCATCAGTCAATTGCAGCGTGTGTCAGTTCTTGAGACTTTCAGAGAAACGATGCACCTGGTTGGCTCTGGTTTCCCACAACATTGTCCACCAGTTTTCACTGGCATCCCACCATTGGGGATCTTCTCCATGGAACTGCGACCTCAGGAATGCCACCACTAGCAGTTATACCATTGAGACTGCTGAGCTACTGGTCCTCTGATTGGGCCAATTGTTCCTGGGGGGTGCATAGCCCCATGTGTGGCCTCTTAATTGGCCACCACTAACAATATGCCACCCGGGTCTTGCCACCCACCAAAGCACGGTCACCTCCCATTTTCTGCCTGGACAGTGAGACATGCCAGTAAAATTAAGGCCTTTATTTCCATCCAGTTTCATTTCCTTTCAGATTTATTGAAACATAAAGGCTGTGATTTAGTTTAGCAATGATATTGCCCTCCAGCTGGTTGGAGGATTGGTGGGAGACCCATGTTGCTTCCATGGGGGATGCCCAGTGCTATTTAAGTGCCCTCAGGCACATAACTGGCCAACACCAGGCCTTTCACACAAACAAGCCCCCAATGAGGCAGAAATACCACCCCTGAAAGCTGCTGGGCAGTCAGAGACCGACAGCTATCCATTGCAGGTAGAGTCACTGACAGTAATGGCTATTGCTGGTAATACTCCAAGGCCCAGCTTGAAGAATGCCTGGATCCCTGGGCACAGGTGAGTACTGTATATTAGAAGTCATCGCCAGGAGGTCACTGTAGAGAGGGGGCTGGGGGGTGGGGTTGTTGGGGTGAGGTTGGAGGCAAGGGCAGGGGCATATGTTTCATCTGCAGATGTTTCAGCTGCATTCCTCTTCCTGATGCTGGGTCCCTCGATCGAGCACTGAGCACCTGCCAACTAGAGATTCCATGCTCCCCACCGCCAGTTACTAAGCTATCACTGAATTCTGGTGGGCTCAGGGATAACTGACAGCAAGCAACTCATGGGCCTCATTGGCATCCCACCACCAACGGTTGCGATTCCCACAGTGACCCCTTTCTGCCCCCAATTTAATTGGTGACAGCTTTCCTGATATGGGGAATTGAGCACAGGTACTCTGACTTGATTCCCTGGCCCCTGCCATCATGCTTACTCTGGTGGGCTCAATTAAATTCCAGCCAAGTTCCACTAAGGTTCTAACTTTGAACCAAAACAAAATACAGCTCTTAAGTATAGCTACTTGTTTGTTTCAGCCTTATTTTATGAGCCTTGGGTCTCTTGCAGAACATTCCATGGCTTCAAATTTGTGATCTTCTTTGCAAACCAGTTGCTTTTCTTTATCTGTGGAAAAGCAGCCTGCAGATTCTAGTGGATTTTGTTTTACAGGAATCTCTTTTGGCCTTGTCAAACGTGGTAATAAGACTTCTGTACACCTGGCTAAAGCAAAAAGTACGTGCTTTTTATTTGAACTATCAATACCTTCATGGTGTTCCTTCCACAATTTTCACTTAAAGTATCTTTAAGTTAATCAAGAATTATACGTAAGTATGAACTTGTCCATTACGGTAGCAAGAATAGAAAAGCAGTATACTATTTAAATGGAGAGAGATTGCAGAACTCAGTAGTACAGAGGGATCTGGGTGTCCTGGTGCATGAATCACAAAATGTTAGAATGCAGGTGCAACAAGTGAATAGGAAGGCAAATGGAACGTTGGTGTTTATTGTGTCACAATGACAGAACAGCTATGACAGAGTGAGAGCTACCTACAACTTCACCAGCTAACCACAGACCCATTGAACTATTGAAAGATCTGTTTTAAAAAAAAAACACTGACCAAAGATGGATACCAGCAATCACCTGATGTAGGATACTGTAAGGTTTACCACTTCTATGGAAAATCTATATAAATTGCATTCCAGACCTGCTCTGAAATGTTACATGGAATTTCACACCTAATAAACTATTCTGTCTTTGACGTAAGAAAACCTGGTTTGATTGGCTGTTTGTTAAAAGGTAAAAACATTGGACCGTAACTTCTGATGGAGTGGCAGCTGAGTCAGATTGCCACACCCCTCGAAAATTCTTGCCTGAAAATCCATCCAATCCTATCTCGTCTAACCTTCCGACTCAGGCCGAGTGAGATCTGGGCAGTGCAGCGCGTCTCTCCAGGGCCTAGCGCTGTGGGCTGTAGAGTCAAAGGTTAGTAAGCCATTCCCCCTTTTATATGGCACCAGCTGCCATAAACCAGGTAGGTTTAAAGGTCCAACCAGGTTTAAAGGTCTTTGAGGAGGTAAGTGTATAAGGTAAATGGGTAGGATTTGGTGGGAACGGGCCTCGGAGGGGGTGGCATTGGATTGGGCCTTGGGGAAAGGGTGTCGGACTGGGATGGGGCTCTGGGGTTGGGGAGTTGGGCCAGGTCTTTAGGGGCGGGGTGAGGTGTTGTGATCAGGCTGGGCCTCGTTTGATGGGTCTGGTCAAGCCAGGGCTCCAGTCAGGGCCTTTGGCGTGGACCAGTCAGGTCCTGTTAGGTGGGGGGGAGTTGTGGTGGTGGTGGGGTGTGTGGGCATAGGGTTGGCTTGGGCTGGACCTTGTGGGAATGGATCGGTTCAGGTCAGGCCAGGCCTGGGGGAGTAGTCAGGGGTTGTGGGAAGTCCCTTGGGGGGCGGTGGGGAAGTTGTGTGCGGGGGGTGATGTGGGGGAATCCTGTGGGAGAGCATTCCCATAGAGGAGGGGAGGAGAGTTATGTGTTGTGGGGGGAGTCCCATGGAGGGGGCAGTTCCGTGGTGGGAGGGCGTGGGGGAGTCCCAAAGGAGGGCTGGAGAAGTCCCGTGGGGGCTTGTGGGGAGTCCCCTGGGGATTCAGGAATATGATGGGAGTCCTGTGAGAAGATAGTTGTAGGTCTGCTCAATAGTTACCTAGAAGCTAGAAGTGGCTTTAATTCTTCTGACTTTTTGCTCATTGCTATTGATAGCTATTGATGTAAGACAGTCGAAACCATCTGAAGTTTGCGATTTAAAGGGCGATTTTTGGCTGGATCCCAGTGTAGGACAATTGCCCATTGGAAGTTTGAACTTCCCAGGCAATTGCCATGCAGCCCTTACCTGGATACCTCCGGAGGGTTGGTTCCCCAGCACATCTTTAGGGTACCCCCCAAGATATGACACCCTGGGTGTCGAAAGTTACACCCCATTATATCATTTCAATATATGGTCCAGACTAGTAGCATTGAAACAGTCAATAAGCAGCTTTGTGTATTCATCACAGACTCAGAATCACAGAAACACACAGTGCAGAAGAGGCCCTTCGGCCCACTGAGTCTGCACCGACACATGAGAAACACCTGACCCACCTACCTAATCCCATTTACCAGCACTTGGCCCATAGCCTTGAATGTTAAGACATGCCAAGTGCTCATCCAGGTATGTTTTAAAGGATGTGAGGCAACCCATCTCCACCACCCTCCCAGGCAGTGCATTCCAGACCGTCACCAACCTCCAGATAAAAAAGTTTTTCCTCACATCCCCCCTAAACCTCCTGCCCCTCACCTTGAACTTATGTCCCCTTGTGACTGACCCTTCAACTAAGGGGAACAGCTGCTCCCTATCCACCCTGTCCATGCCCCTCATAATCTTGTACACCTCAATCAGGTCGTCCCTCAGTCTTCTCTGCTCCAGCGAAAACAACCCAAGTCTATCCAACCTTTCTTCATAACTTAAATGTTTCATCCCAGGCAACATCCCGGTGAATCTCCTCTGCACCCCCTCCAGTACAATCACATCCTTCCTATAATGTGGCAACCAGAACTGCACACAGTACTCCAGCTGTGGCCTCACCAAGGTTTTATACAACTCCAACATGATCTCCCTACTTTTGTAATCTATGCCTCGATTGATAAAGGCAAGTGTCCCATATGCCTTTTTCACCACCTCTCTAACATGCCCCCTCTGCTTTCAGAGATCTATGGACACACACGCCAAGGTCCCTTTGTTCCTCAGAACTTCCTAGTGTCATGCTGTTTATGGAATACTTCCTTGTCAAATTATTCCTTCCAAAGTGTATCACCTCACACTTTTCAGGGTTAAATTCCATCTGCCAATTATCTGCCCATTTGACCATCCTGTCTATATTTTCCTGTAGGCCAAGACACTCAACCTCACTGTTAACCACCCGGCCAATCTTTGTGTCATCAGCAAATTTACTAATCCTACCTCCCACATAGTCATCTATGTTGTTTATATAAATGACGAATAACAGGGGACCCAGCACAGATCCCTGTAATACGCCATTGGACATTGGCTTCCAGTCACTAAAGCATCCTTCTGTCATCACCCTCTGTCTCCTACAACTAAGCTAATTTTGAATCCACCTTATCAAATTACCCTGTATCCCATGTGCATTTGCCTTCTTTATAAGTCTCCCATGTGGAACCTTGTCAAAGGCTTTGCTGAAATCCATATAAACTACATCAACTGCACCACCCTCATCTACACACCTCGTCATCTCCTCAAAAAATTCAATCAAATTTGTTAGGCTTGACCTCCCTCTGTGAAAGCCATGCTGACTATCCCTGATCAAACTTTTTCTCTCCCACTGGAGATAGATTCTCTCCTTCAGAACTTTCTCCAATAGTTTCCCTATCACTGACGTGAGACTCATTGATCGGTAGTTCCCTAGCTTAACTCTACAACCCTTCTAAAATAGTGGAACCACATTAGCTGTTCTCCAGTCCTCTGGCACCTCCCTTGTGGCCAGAGAGGAATTAAAAATTTGGGTCAGAGCCTCTGCGATCTCTTCCCTTGCCTCCCCTCAGCAGCCTGGGACACAAATCACCTGGACATGGAGATTTGTCCACTTTTTAGCCTGCCAAAACCTCCAATATCTTGTCACTCTATCAATTTGCTTAAGAACCTTGCAGTCTTTCTCCCCGAGTTCCATACCTTCATCCTCATTCTCTTGGGTGAAGATGGATGTGAAGTATTCATTCAACACTCTAGCAATGTCATCTGGCTCCACTCATAGATTGTCCCCTTGGTGCCTTATGGGCCCTACACTTTCCTTGGTTATCCTCTTCCCATTGATATACTTAAAGAATATCTTGGGTTTTTTCCTACTTTTACTAGCCAGTCCTTTCTCATATCCCCTCTTTGCTCTCTTAATTGCTTTCTTAAGCTCCATCCTGCACTTTCTGTACTCCATTAATGCCTCCGCTGATTTGCTTCCCTTGTACCTGCTAAAAGCCTCTCTTTTCCTTCTCATCGTAACCTGAATATCTCTGGTCATCCATGGTTCTCTGGGCTTGGTACTTCTTCCTATCACTCTCACGGGAACATGTTGAGCCTGTATCCTCCCCATTTCCTTTTTGAACGCCACCCCCACCCCCCCCCACCCACAGCTCCTCTGTAGATTTCCCCACAAGTAGCTGTTACCAGTCTACCTTGGCTAGATCCTGCCTTATTTTACTAAACTCCACTCTCCCCCAATCCAAAACTTTTTTTTTTGCAACTTTTCTATTTCTTTGTCTATAACAAACTTAAACTGTCCCATGTTGTGGTCGCTATCACTAAAATGCTCCCCCACCACCACCGCAGCCACCTGTCCGGCTTCATTCCCCAGAATTAGGTCCAGCACATTAATGGTTTTGTCCTTTATTTTACTTGGCTGTGGGTCCAGAGTTTTTGGAGAGGGTTGGGCGAAGTGAAAACTGTCACACAAACCCATCTGCTGTATGTGTGATAAGTGGCATTAGCTCTCAACAAGGATGTGAATGGAAAACTAATTCTTAATAGAGAAATATTGCAGCTCAAGAAGACTGAAATTTCGTTAATCATGAATGATACTGAAACACAAAAACCATAATGAGCAGCACTCACATAATGCAATAAACTTTTCATCAAAAGCTAAAGTTCCTCACTGTCAGAATTATATATACATTGTTAATATTCTGCATTGCTTGTGCTTTTGCCTCTCCTCATTAACATGCCTTTCCAATGCTGTTCTGTTTTGTTTAGTTTTTGCTCCATGCCTTTCCATCACATTTTCCTTTTAGTGAAGGAAAGTGATCGACGTGTGAACATTTATCTGCTAGAAAAGGTTGGCCTATAAATTCATCACAAAAACTTGTTTGTATTCTAAAGGATGAAATATAACTTGGAACGTCTCGCACAAGACTATATTCATGTGTAGGGGGAGAGGTGAGCGCGCACTCGGTATCCTGACTTCCAGCTTCCCACTTTGGACCAGGGCCAAAGGCCGGACCTTGCCCACTGTGAGGCATTCATGGCGGGGCACTAGGTCACTGCCAGCAGGGGGCTTCGGCCCAGGAGGAAGCTGGGTGGGGGGATTCAGTTGTCCTGGGAGCTCCCCTTGCAATAGGAGCTGAAGTCCTCAAGAATCTGGGAACGGAACCTAAGCCCAGAGCGTGGGCTGCAGATAGCTGAGGGTGGGGCCTGAGCTGGGAGGGTGGGCTGATGTCCTGAATCGCGCAGAGATCTGAGGCCTCAGCAGCAAATATTCTCTGTAAATAGTTTGTTTCTCAGAGTTACGCTTTCCCATGAATGTTTATACAGTTTTCATGCTGGCGGAATGAAGGAGCCTTGTTTGTTTTTATCCTCTGTGCAGTCCATATGCTTAAATCACACATTACACCACATGGACTGCAGCAGTTCAAGAAGGCATCTCACTACTACCTACTCAGGGGCAATTAGGGATGGGCAATAAATGCTGGCCTAGCCAGTGACATCCACATCCCATGAATGAATTAAAAAATGATCTTGGTATCGGGAGTTGGACACCACAACATTGGTCTCAAGTTATGGCAGACGAGATGGAAAGGTGCCTGGTTTAAATGGAGCAGATGGTGGAAGAGTTAAAGCTGGTGATGTGCATGGGGGAGGCCTAAACTGCTCCAGTGTCAATGGGGGCTCAGGCGTTGGCAGGAGAAACTGAACCTTCAGACCCAAAACCAGGCAGGCGCACCTCAGGTGCATTCCATGACTTTGCAAAGGAAGAACACAATACCCTGGTCGGATATTCTGCCTGCCAATGGGTAGGAAGTTGGACAGATTCAGGGGAAGGCCAGGGACACCCAGCAAGCCACCAGCTGAAGACTGGATTGACGATGAGCCGTTGGCCATGGCATCCAGGGCTCTCAATGGGAGCGAGCTGGTGGCGTTCATAACAAAATATCTGTGTGGGAAAGCCCATTGGGTGATACAAGAAAGAGGTACAGATGTTCAAAAAGGTCCATAGCAGATCTTTGAGGTCCTGCTATGGGTTTTAGGGGATAACAGTCACTCACCGCAGTTACTATAGAAATTTCATGAGTCCAAGCAAGCCGAGGGAGAGGCCTGGTTCCTGTATCCTGGGATCTGGTGAAGTTGTTCAACCACATTGTCCTCCTCAATCCAACCCTTATATTGACCAGGGATGCACAGCTGAAGGACCACCTAGCTGAGCAGTGAGGGGTGAGACCACCCAGATGGAGTTGAGAAAGCTGAATAGTGACAAACCCCAATTGTCCTTCTTTGATGTGTGGATCATGGGGAAAGACAGAACTCCTAAGACCAGGAAAGAGGACACTATCAGGAAGGTTACTATTGGCACGGATGGGGATGTAGACCTCAGGCTGAGGGGACAAGTGGAACTGACCGCTGCACAACAAGCACAAATCCAGTCCTTTCTTTCCTATCTCCATGGCAAGCATTATGGCTGATCCTGTCTGAGGGTTAATCCAAAGAATGCTGGAATTGTAGCGGGGCAGGACACTTCAAATGAGACTGTCCTCAACAACCACAGCTGCCAGAGATGTCAGGCACATAAACAACATCCAGTGCAATGGCCTCCCCTTCCTGACAGATGTTAAGCTAGTTGAACCTCCCACCAAGAGCCAAAGTCAAGGGGCAGGGGGGGGGGGGGGGGGGGGGGGGGGTGGGGGGAGGTGTCACTGTTCTTTCAGGAAGCGGCTCAGTCTTATGGGCAGAGCAAAAAGGCCTTGCCCTACGGTGGGTGTGAAGTTTGGTATGGCGGAGATGTCATGCTCAATTGACACCAGGGCGGAGGTTTCAACCATTACCAGCTCTTCCAAGAGCATCCTGCTTAAGGGTATGAGTTAATTGACAACTCTTCCCACCTCCAAATCTCTGCTTTGCACAGGTTGGACATCCCTTATAATGGTTACATAGAACTCTCCCTATCTGTCCTCCAAGAAACATTTCAAAACCTGAGTCTCTGGTGGCTCAGTAGAAGCAAGTAGAAGTAGTGGTGTTGGGGTCTAATGTGTTAAGATGAATCCAGATGTCCTTGGAAGGCATGTATGCCGATCTGCATGAGCAGGAGGTTACGAAGTCGGCCGGAAGGAATCAAGAGTCCTCGGCCTTGCTCTATGCATTCTAGATGCATTAACCTGCGCAGGACCTTAGAACTGTTCGAGTAGCAGGGACTCGGGCTATTCTCTTATCCGCCTGCACCATCACTGTCCTTGAAGGCGCATGCCAGCGGTCCCCAACTGGCCAATATCAGGCCTTGCTAGAGCATCATGTTTCGCATGTAACAGAGCTACAACTTGGTGTAAGTCTGGGAGAAAAGGGTAGGATACCCATGCAAAGTGTCAATTTCAGCGACAAAGATGTTTACTTCCAACTGAAAATGCCCATAGATGTTCTTAAACCTGCCAGTGTCATGGAGAGTGGACCAACTGGGGAAGATATTTCTAACCTCATTGCAAACGTGGAATTCAGTGAGGTAGAGGAGGACCAGAGGAGACAGCTCATTTCTACTCTCACCAAGTGTGGGAGAGCTTTCAGTAAGGACGATGATGACACTGGGTATTGTGACCTGGTGAGCCACAGGATTGTGACAGGGCATGACTATCGAGTAAAGATTTCTCACCACTGGATCCCACCCCATGAATGTGAGGAAGTCATGAAGTGCCTGCAGCAGTCTCTGGAATGAGGTGTCATCTGGGAGCTGTTGAGTCCGTACACGTCCCCCATATCCTCCTGAGGAAGAAAGATGGAAAGTTGAGGATTTGTATTGATTACCAAACACTCAACGCAAAGACTCATAAGGATGCTTACCCTCTACCTTGGATTGAGGAAGCAATACAAGTCCTCAAAGTGCAAAGTATTTCTGCAGTCTCGATTTGGTTATAATCAGCTACCCATCGCTGAAGAAGACATTGAAAAGATGACATTCCAAATGGGCACCAGAGGACTCTACCATTACACAAGGATGCCATTTGGGCCCTGGCTACCTTCATGCATGTGATGGATAAGGTTTTTGGTGAGCATAGTTTTCAGTGGATCCTTATATATCTGAACGACATCCTCATCTTTGGCCCAAAATTCGAAGAGAACTTCAAAAGACTAGACACTGACTTAGACAACTTAGAGTCAAACCAGTGAGGTGACAACTTTTCTGGGCAAAAGTACTTTGGGCACTTTGTCACCAGAGAAGGCGTCACTTCTGATGATGAGAAAACCTTGTATGGGAATGACTCCAGCCTAAGATGGAGAGGAAACTGTATGTGTTTGTTGATATGGCTGGATACTTTAGGAGATTTGTGCAAGGCTAGGTACAGTTGGCCGCCCCACTCCACGACTTGCTGAGGAAACCTGACAAGGGAGCGAGCGGTGGGGTGGTGGGGGTTGGGTGTAAGGACACATGAAGTATGATACTTCATGAAACATCACAGCCAGATGGACTCCAGCATGCGAGGACTCCTTTTGCACTTTCAAGGATAAACTCATCTCATCTCATGTACTGACTACCAGAATTTCCATCTCCATTTCCATGCTGGAAACCAATGCCAGTTTACTTGGCCTAGGAGCAGTGCTGTCACAGGTTAAAGGGCAGAAAAGAGAGGTAATCACTTAAGCCAGTTGGAGTCTCAAGCCCAATGAGAGGGATATGCAGAATTATTTCTGTATGAAGCTTGAATTGCAAGCATTGAAGTGGGCTATTTCCCAAAAGCACAGAGACATTCTGATCAGGGCAGAGTTTGAAGTGTTTACAGACAACAATCCACCCAACTGCCTTCAAACATTCACCAAGCTTGGAGCAACGGAAACCTGATGGGCCATCGAATTCGCTCAGTTCCAATCCCAGATCAGGTATGGGTCAGGCAAAAGTAGTGCAAATGCTGAAGCTTTTAGTCGGAAAACTGACCATGGGAATGAACCCACCCTTGCCCGGTTAGGGGATGCTATAGCTGATGCTATGACCATGCCTCAAGTCAAAGGCAGCATTCAAATCCCGAATCCTCATTGCACCCAGGTTAGAATTCAGCAGAGTGTCACCGATCCTATTATGAGTGAGATTCAAACCAGATCCAGAGAGGCGGAACCATGTGTAGTTTCACCTTTGCCATCCATCTCAAAGGAGGACCTCCGGCAGTTCAGCTGGCTGACGCAGACATCGGTAAACTTCACCACTACTGGAAAGCCCAACATCCACCAACCTTGTGCCATCTGATAAGTAAGGGAAACCAAACAGGAATGAAAACTGTTGAAGCGCTGGAAGAGGATCGGGGAGGAGGACGTAGTTTTCTGCCGGTTGGTTCATGACAACCCAGAGAGATGAAGTAAATCATCCTTCCCGGACATGTCAACCAAAGACCATTGTGCTGACAAGGGAGCGGTGTTACTGGCCTGGGGTGATTGCCAAGATTGTGGACTACAATTGGAACCTTGAGAGATAAATTTTGGCTAAAGCCGGGAAGAGGCTTCACCACTGCATGAAGTACCTAGTTGTCACAAAGCCCCTAGAGATCCGTGTAATGGGCTTTACAATCCATGGCCCCAGCAGTAACAGGGTCGAGCATGTCCTCATACTCGTGGATGTCTTCACCAAGTTTAGACAGGCCATTCCCACCAATGACCAACAGGCCTTAATATAGCCAAGTGTTGGTGCGCGGTTGGTTTGTCCGTTTCAGATTCACAGTGGCCAAAGGTGCAATGTCGAGAGTCGGATCCTACAGCAGCTGTGCAACATGTATGACATTGCCAGGAGCCATGCTAACCCCTGCCATCCAATGATGGACAGTGCAAATGATTCAACCGTACTCTGCATGCCCAATTGTGCATCTTACCCCCTGAGAGTAAATGTAAGTGACCTGAGTGTCTCCCGGAGCTGGTCTATGCTCACAACAGTACCCCACACTATCTATTCTTTGGAAGAGACCCAGTCCTTCCTGTGGATAATCTCTTTGGGGCTCACCGTCCATTTAGATGGAAACTGCCAAGTTTGACAAATAGTTTGCTGAGCATCATGCGAGGCTAAACCAGGCGCTCGATATGACATCCAAGAGGACCGAGAAGGAAGCGCAGCAAAGAAAAACATTATAAAATCACAAAGCTGACAAAGTGGACCTTCCGATCAGTGCAAGAGTATCTTCCTGAGACAGGAATAGCAGGGGTCGGAGTAAGATACAGGGTGTCTGGGATCCTGAACGCCACAAAGTGATCATTGACATGGGGGGCCACAGTTGTGTGGTGGAACCTGTATCTTGTGGACAGCCTCAGAAAATGGTTCACAGAGGGAGTTGCTCGAGGCCAGATGTCTGGTGGATGAAGTGGCGGCAAGAAGCTCAATCAACAGCGTCGCTGAACCTAAAGTGTCGGTCGGCAGCGGCTCGAGCAAGGCAGACTTGGATAGCGATGGGGAATGACCTATATGTTGTGAACCCAGGGACTGTATCTGGTGAGAGGAGACCTACCCCGGTTTTGGAAGAGGATGCAGAGATAACCTGCGGAGAGGCTGCAGCTGAAGTAAGAAGTGCTGCTGATCATACGATCCCAGGATTCATTCCAAAGCCTGGGTACCATTGAAATTGTCCATACGGGTGAGGGGCTGAGAAGGTCATCTTGACTGAATGACGGATATCATCCCAACCCTTACTATTCTCACCGATCAGTGCTGCATGAAGAAAATGGTGCCACCAAAGTGGATTCAAATGTGCTAACAATCAGAACACAACTGAGCCTGCTGATCACGCGATTGCTTAGACACCAATTCTCAAGGATGGAAGCATGTCGCAGGAGAGGCGAATGGGGACTTGGCATCCCAACTTCCAGCTTCCGACTTCGGAGTGTAGCTGGAGGCTGGGCCCTGCCCATAGCAGGGCATTCCCTGTTGGGCACTAGTTCCTCATCAGCAAAGGTCATCATCAGACTGGGATGAGACCGGGCAGGCGGATTCAGTCAGATCGGGGTGCCCCTCAGATCAGGAGCTGAAGGCCTAAAGAAAGCTAGAGCTGGAGCCTAATCCCAAAGTGTGAGCTGAAGAAGCCTGGAGGCAAGGCCTGAGCCGGGAGGGTGGGCTGGAAGAGAAGAAGATACCAGGAGGCTTATGGAGAGGGAGAGAGTGCAGGACTGCAGCCAGGAGCTGGGGCAGCAGAACAAGCCTGGTGAGTCGCTGAATTGAGGAGCCGGGTTTGTGAATAGGCCAGAGGCCTGGAGCATCAGCTGTGAACATCCTCTTCTGTGTGTTTAAATCCCAAGTGTATGCAGCTGGTGGTAACCTGCACTACAGGGAAAACCTGGCAAAGCCACGTACGCACTCCAACTCCTTCTCTATGTTCAGGGAGAAAAAAATGAAGTCCACTCTCCTGGTGTGCAAAGCCTACGTGACTTCCCATATGCAGTGATGGATGGTGAACTATGAGAAGTTGCTATGTCACCTAATAGAGCCTGGAAGGATCTGCTGGTGGCAAAATTCAAGGCCAGGGTTATCTTGATGACCACTGGCAACACCATCCATTCCCTGCTCTGAGGCTGTTTCCAACAGTCTATGACCACTTCCTCGCAAGTATGGGTACTGAACGTAATGCTCCTGGCTGAGACATAGGAAAGGCAAGTGCTCCCTTAAGATCCTAGGTGGGTTGGGCCTCCAGCTGGGAGTCCTCATCTTCCTCCTGTTGCAAGAAACTTGTTTTCTGTACTACCTCTGCCCCATCTCCCTTTGATGCTGCAGCTCATTGGAGATGGGAACTATAATCCCAATGAGTGGGCGCAAGTTATGTACTGAGTGGTCTTGCAGTAGCAATGGACACTTTCCCAACATCCAGCACCAATCTTTGCAGGCCTCACCAACTTTTTCTGAACTCCTCCAATAAGCCAGCACTTCCACAAACTCAGAAAGAGCCAGTAGAAAGTAAAAAAGCAGCTAGACTGCAAGCTGGATGATGGAGGTTGTTAAATAGCGTTACTACAGCAGGCGAGGGGAGGAGTCTCTCATGCTGCAGAATGCATGTTCAACTGTGTGTGCCTAACTTCAACTAGTGTGGCAGGCTGCAAAATGATGAATTGGGTGTCAATTCAACAATAGAACTCACTGACATCACCATCTGCCTAATCTGATTATGTCTGGAGCGCACATGCAACACCCATGCTAATGCCCTTAACAACATGGCATTTGGCATATGCCATGCCATTAGTGGGCTGGAGTGGCACGGGCACCGATTTTCTCATAAAAGGGTACCCTTAACACAAAAAACTAGCAGTGCTATGGAGATGAATCTTGCAGCCTTTGCCTTCATATTCAGATTCTTCAATGCAGCATAACCTATCTCAGAACAAAGGGATACGATTCTTCTGTTAGCTGAGGAATTCAGTTGCAGGCTCTCATTATCTTGGACTGTAATGTTGTCAACATGTTTTGAAGCATAGCTAAAAATTAATAATGACTTACACAATGGAGGAGTGACATTTTGGAGAGTATTCGCACACAATTTTATCAGAGTCTTATTCAGCAGCATAAAAAAACTGCAGTCTCAAGGATGGGTAGACACAATAAAAGCTGACATATGTCTTGGTATTTATAGCCATCAACTCAGTGCAACACAACAAAAAAAAAACACAGCAATGAAATAATGTTGGATAATTAAACAAGTTATTAGCATATATTACGGGCCTGATTATGCACTCCCTGGGACATGACTGCGTGAGCGCTGCTGATTGTGCACAGCATGCACGTGGCAGATGATAGAGCTCATCATGCACTATAATGTGACTTTAAGGTTATTGGGGTAGAATCTGACCTTCGGGTGGTTGACTGATGGGTCATGCTGGTCTGTCACGCATTCTGGTGGTGAAGAAGCAACCTTGTTTTTGAGGCCCTGGTTTCATTTAAATTGACAAGGCAAGCTGTAGGGTTTCAAAGATGTGTTCCGACGCTGTCACCAGATTAAAGACTGGAAATTAAGCCCACACTACCTGCAGCAAGTTAACTGAACCTGTCACTGCTGGTTTAGAAAGAGCAGCAGTGAATGGCCTTTAATCAGACATTGACAAGCAAAAGACTGGTTTAATTCTCTTCATTCCTCAAGTGAACCTGTTTTCAGGACATGATCATAATTCAGACGCAAAAGAACAAATAGTCTGTTACGGTTTCCACCAGCTGTGCTTCCCCTGTGTATGTACCCCTATGTTTTTCATTAAAACTAATGTACAGAAGGAAGTCTGACCCATAACAACAATTCCCATCACAAGATCTAACTGGCTTTTCCAGGCCTGTCAGAGGAATCACACACTGCTAACAAGCAAATGACTCATCACTCAGTAGCTTCTGACAATTTTTGATGTATCTATTTTCTGCTGAGTGCTGTTAAATATGGAACAGATTTAAAGACATTTTCTTGACTTCTTGCAAGTCCCTTTGGTGCCTTGTGGTTTAATCTGAAGCGTTATTCAGCAGGTTGCCTCTGAGTTTGAGAGGCTAATGGAACTCCTACGCTGCGCCGGCTGACATGTTGCTCTAGAATATGAACAAATATCCTTGGAGTGTTTATAGGTCAGCAGTTCTGGTCAATACAAACATGGGAGATGGGATTTGAATAGATAGCCACAGCAGTAGAACTAGTAAAGGAAAGTGATGGTCCATACGTTCTGGTAAGTTTTTGTTTGACAACAGACTGGGTTAAAATGGATATTGTGCTTTTTTTTTTGCTCCAATCTTTTGTAGGTGGAAGAAAATGAAAGAAGCAAAGCCAGGAATATGTATTTTCATCAGAAGCAGGACCGCACACCCAATATTATCCAGTCAGACATACAGATGAGGCACATCTACCTACAGGAATCTCTTAAGCAAACAACCTTCACTAGTCAGGAAGGCAATCACAGACTTCTGCCAACTACTCCATTCTGACTTGTGAATACCGTCCACCATTGGAATTGTCAGTGGTAGTTAAGGCTAATATTGCACTGAAATGTTATGCCCAGCTTCTTGCAAGTTACCATAGGGAGCATTTCCAATATCAGTTAAGTGCACAGGGTGCATAGATAGATCAGACAGGTCACTGATGATTTGTTCTATAGGCTTTGCCACTTTTCTAATGGCACAGCAATAGGGCAATGCAATTATAAATTTACAGAATCATTGAAATTACAAAGCAGAAGGAAAACATTTAATCAATCAAATCCATGCTGCTGCTAGTTCTTTAGTTGGAGTTTCCCTTCGTTTTGCATTTAATCTTTTACTTTCTTCTTAATTCCTTTTCAAATTATGTTGCAAATGGGTGTCAAATTCAGCAGTCCCAGCATACTTCTGATGGAAGACTCAACACCCTCTCGCCCATCTATTTCAGGATCCTGGAGATGTTGTGCACTAGACACAGGTTACATTCATTTGGAGAATTTCTACATTGTAATGAAGTTGATGTATCAGACAGGTTTCTTTCTTGAAACAGATAACTTTATTACAAAGTTCTTTTAGACGCTATATGGTTGAACCTGGTCCACGACCAGAAAGCTCCACACTTAGAGCTCATTTGTCAGTACAATTACGTGACCCCTAAAGGCAGCAGGAAAGGTTATGCCTACAATCACTACATTTCCTCCCCCTTAAGTTTTTTACATTTTCTATTTACAAAGAATATTTTAATCCACAACATACACATATCTACATATATTTTTTCTTGTAAGCCTTTTATCTTTTCCAATTCGTCATGAAATACGCTGTTCCTTAACAGTTCAGGAATTCCTCCTGTTCTCACTTGAAAGATTCCTGACCGGTTGAACTTAATTTTTTGTAACCAATCGCAGTCCAGAAGACTGGGTCCTTCACCTGTAACGATGATCACTGGAAGCTGGGCTGCCTGTTACCTATAGGATACAGGGACAGTGGCAATTTCCTTTACCTGTATTGAATCTCCAGTGTATGTCTTCAGTTAAGCCATGGTTTACCCCAGAATCAGTAGCTGGGCACCTCCATTTAGGTATTTAAATGTTCTCCCACCACTGTGGCCGATGGTCCTGTGTCTACCTCCATGACTAGAGGCTTCCCATTCACTTGAAGCGTGACAGTTATTGGTTCATTTTTACTGCTTTGACATTGTATAGGGAACAGATATCAGTATCGACAGCTTCTGGTTCTGTTATATTATTCAATTCAATCAACTTGGTCTGCTGTCCGATTGGCTGTCTCGGTTTCACCCTGCATTTCTTTATGACGTGCTCTTTTTTATGACAGTAATGGCATTCTGCCTCCTTGGATCTGCAGGCTTCTGGCACATGGCTACCCCCACATCAGTAACAGATTAATTTCTGAATCACTGCTGTGATGCTTCCACTAGGCCTTTTTGTCTTTTGAGCAGCAGAGACAGTCTCCGGCTTTGCGGCTGCCTCTCTGGCTTTCGCACCTTGCCCAGTGGTAGGTTCCCACCCCAACTGAAGAACGGCGCCATGTTGCATACTTTGCCCTTATTCTGGAGGTAAACTTAAAGCTCTGCATAATTACTGATGCCTTCAGTTGAAAATGCATCTTTACAATATCTACCAGTTTGTTAAAAGGCTTAGAATTGGGTGATTTCAAGGCTGTCAGGCTACAGATGAGGTTATATATCTTGCTACCACAGCAACTTGAAACAGATAACTTTATTACAGAGCTCTTTTAGAAGATACATGTTTGAACTAGGTCCACGACTAGAAAATTCCGCCCCTAAGATTACCCATGCTTCAGACTCATTCATCAGTACAATCATGTGACCCCTAAAGGCAGTAGGAAAGGCTATACCTATAATCACTACATACACCCACGCAACAGTCCCAGCCAGCTCTTGCAGTAATGTCAGGAAGAAGCCATTGTTCTCTTGTACAGAAGAATTCTGTATTAGAACCTGATTTGAGGGCTCATTTGTTTGCTATTGTTGCCCTGTAGACACAGTTGCCATATAGACAGTGGGAATACAAAAGGTTATTGTAGTGAGGAATAGTTGTAATCTTACTTTTTGTAAATAGTGCCTTGCTGTGTGACCTGAATCAGGCTTTGATTGATAACCTCAGCCTTCAGGGGCTATTAGTGTGTATAATTGTGACACTGCATTGCTATCCTCGCTTCATACTTAACTAGGAATGAAAGACAGTTGCTACAGGATAAAGAATATACTTGTCACATTACCTATAGAAAATCCTTTAAAAGGAAACATGAATGGCATAGCCTTTATGTTTTTCCTCCTGCTTTCAGTCAGGTTCAGAGCTAAACGTAGGCCCCAACCATAAATTCAGCGTGGTATATAAAACATGCAACATGAATACTGACTACACAGCTGCAACATGTACACAAGACTGGAACTGATTTTAGGTGAGAAAATCATTGAAAATTTTGCTGAAATTCAGAAGAATTTTTAAAATCAATTCACCATCCAGAAAAAAAATAATCTATAACTTATGGCATGAATTGATAGAAATTGATTTTAATGATCCCTAAGCGTAAAAATACATGCTAACCGGTGAAAGAACTACAGTTGTCTGATTGCATTTTACGCAGGGGCAGAGAGAGAAAAATTCTTTGTGGGATTCATTCTTTTATTCGTCAAACTGTGATGTACAGGGAAATGCTGGGTTAGGTGTGGAGAACGTGCCAAGCAGGACATACAAACATACAAACATTAGAAATAGGGGCAGATGTAAACTATTCAGCCCATCGAGCCTGTCTCCGCTATTCACTAAGGCCATGGCTGATCTGTTTGTATTATTAATTCCACATTCACATCTACCCCCGACAACCTTTGATTCCCTTGCCTAACAAGTATCGATCTACCTCTGTCTTAAAGCTATTCAATGAGCCGGCCTCCACCACCTTCTGAGGCAGCGAGTTCAAAAGTCGCACAACCCTCTAAGAGAAAAAAAATTCTCCTCACCTTTGTCCTGAAAGGGCCAACCCTAATCTTAAAACAGTGCCCCCTTGTTTTGGACTCACCCACAAGAGGAAACATCATTTCCACGTGCAGCTTGTTAATACCATTCAGGATCGTATATACTTCAATCAGATCACCCCTCACTCTTCTAAACTCCAGTGGAAACCAGTGCAGTATGTCCAATCTTTCCTCATAAGACAACCCACTCATTCCAGGTATCAGTCAAGTAAATCTCCTCTGAACCACCTCTAATTTGTTGCCTGCTCACTTGACCTATCGATACCTATTTGCAACCTCCTTATGTCCTCTTCAAAACATACTTTCCTATCTATCTTTGTGTCATCTGCAAATTTAGATACCAAGCCTTCACTCCCCTCATCTAAATCATTAATATAAATTGTAAAAAGTTGAGGCCCTTGCACAGACCCCTGTGGGACTCCATTACATCAACCTTTGATGGTTCTCTAGCAGTAAGAGCTCCAATACTGGATTTGGCAATTTTAAAAAAAATATTGCTTCCATCACAGGTTTGCTTTAAAAGTTGCAGCTTGTACTCTCTTAAATTCTATAATAAGTGGACCCATCTTTGAATTGCTGCAGCTGTACACGAGATCCTGGCCCAGAACTTGTGGGGAGATGGTGGGATAGTGGGATAGTGGTAAAGTCACTGGAATTATAATCCAGAAGCCCAGGTTAATGCTTTGGGGGCATGGGTTCAAATCCCATGGTGGAACTTAAATTCAATGAATAATTCTGGAGTTGAAGGCTAGCCTCAGTGATGGTGACTACAACAACTTATCTGCTTCAAGGGAATCTGTATCCCATACCTGGTCTAGCCTGCAGGGGACTCCAGCCCACATTAATGTGGTTGATTGATAACTGCCCTCTGAAATGCCCTAGCAAGCCACTTAGTTCAAGGGCAGTTAGGGATGGGCAATGAATGCTGGCCTTGCCAGCAACACCCACATCCCAAGAATGAATAAAAAAAACCTTCCATTCCCTGGGGATGGGGGTGGGGAGTTGTACCCTGAAGCTACCCCAGGAAATACACTTGCCCCCCCCCCACCCCCCCAACCCCGCCCCCCCCCTCCCAACCCCCAACTCCCCGCCAAGAGTCCCAGGCAAGGACTGCATGGAAATTGCCTGCGAAGTGTAACCTATCATTGGTCAATTACCTTGCACCTGGAGCGGTCCATAACTATGATGAAATTGGAGACTTTGGATGATTTTGACTCTCTTAGCATAATCATTACCCAGGCAAAGTTAGAAGGATTAAAACCTGCCAACCCCACACTGAACTCCCCGACTACCCCATTCCCCAAAACCCCTAACTACCCCCTGAACACCTGGCCACCCCCGACCATCCTACTGCCCCTGACGACATGACAACCCTTGACTACATCTCCAGACACCTCCTCACCACCCCCTACTACCTCTTGACCACAGGCTACACCCCCAACCACCCTACCCAGTGACCACCCTACTCTCCTGACATCCCCAACTACACCCCCCAACCTCCAACTCTGCATCAGACACACCACACCCCCCCGCCACCCGCCCCCCCCACCCCCCCCCCCCCCCCCCCCCCGCCCCCAACCACTGCACACCACCACCGACCCATCCACCCACTTATAAGACCATAAGACAGAGGAGCAGAAATTAGGCCATTTGGCCCATCGAGTCTGCTTCGCCATTCAATCATGGCTGATAAGTTTCTCAACCCCATTCTCCCGCCTTCTCCCTGTAACCTTTGATCCCCTTACCAATCAAGAACCTATCTATCTTGGTCTTAAATACACTCAATGACCTGGTCTCCACAGCCTTCTGTGGAAATTAATTCCATAGATTCACCACTCTCTGGCTAAAGAAGTTTCTCCTCATCTCTGTCGTAAAAGGTCTTCCCTTTACTCTGAGGCTGTGCCCTTGGGTCCTAATCTCTCCTACTAATGGAAACATCTTCCCCACATCCACTCTATCCAGGCCTTTTAGTATTCTGTAAGTTTCAATCAGATCCCCCCTTATCCTTCTAAACTCCATCGAGTATAGACCCAGAGTCCTCAAATGTTCCTCATATGTGATACCTTTCATTCCTGTGCTTGTTCTCGTGAACCTCCTCTGGACCCTCTCCAGGGCCAGAACATCCTTTCTGAGATACAGGACCCAAAATTGCTAACAATATTCTAAATGTGGTCTGACCAGAGCCTTATAAAGCCTCAGTAGCACATCCCTGCTTTTATATTCTAGTCCTCTCGAAATAAATACCAACATTGCATTTGCCTTCCTAACTACCGACTGAACCGGCAAGTTAACCTTAAGAGAATCCTGGACTAGGACTACCAAGTCCCTTTGCACTCCAGATTTCTGAATTCTCTCCCCATTTAGAAAATAGTCTATGTCTCTATTCTTCCTACTAAAGTGCATGACCTCACAATTCCCCACGTTGTATTCCATCTGCCACTTCTTTGCCCTTTCTCCTAACCTGTCCAAATCCTCCTGCAGCGTCCCCGCCTCCTCAATACTACCTGTCCCTCCACCTATCTTTGTATTATCTGCAAACTTGGCCAGGATGCCCTCAGTTCCTTCACCTAGATCATTAATGTATAAAGTGAAAAGTTGTGGCCCCAACACTGACCCCTGCGGAACTCCACTAGTCACCAGCCATCATCCTGAGAAGGACCCCCTTATCCCCACTCTCTGCCTCCTGCCAGACAGCCAATCTTCTATCCATGCTAGTACCTTGCCTCTAACACCATCGGCCCTTATCTTAATGAGCAGCCTCCTGTGCGGCACCTTGTCAAAGGCCTTCTGGATGTGCAAGTAGATAACATCCATTGACTCTCCTTTGTCTAACCTGCTCGTTACCTCGTCAAAGAATTCTAACAGATTTATCAGGCATGACCTCCCCTTGATGAAACCATGCTGACTTTGCCCGATTTTACCATGCACTTCCAAGTATTCTGAAATCTCATCCTTAATAATGGACTCTAAAATTTTACCAACGACCGAGGTCAGGCTAATCGGCTTGTAATTTCTCGTCTTTTGCTCACTCCCTTCTTAAACAGCGGGGTTACATTAGCAATTTTCCAGTCCTCTGGGACCCTCCCTGACTCCAGTGATTCCTGAAAGATCACCACTAATGCCTCCACTATCTCTTCAGCTATCTCCTTCAGAACTCTGGGGTGTAATCCATCTGGTCCAGGTGATTTATCCACCTTCAGACCTTTCAGTTTTCCTAGCAACTTCTCCTTGGTAATGGCCACCATATTCACCTCTGTCCCCCGACTCTCTTGAACTTTGGGGATGTTACTCGTGTCTTCCACCGTGAAGACTGAGGCAAAGTACCTATTCAGTTCCTCTGCCGTTTCAGTGTTCCCAACTACTATTTCTCCAGTGTCATTTTCCAGCGGTCCAATGTCCACTTTTGCCTCTCTCTTACCCTTTCTATATCTAAAAATCTCTTGCAATCTTCTTTTATATTACTGGCTAGTTTACCCTCATATTTAATCTTCTCCCTCCTTATTTCCTTTTTAGTTGTCCTCTGTTGGTCTTTGTAGGCTTCCCAATCCCCTGGTTTCCCACTGCTCTTCGCCGCATTGTATGCTTTCTCTTTAGCTTTTATACTGTCCTGACTTCCCTTGTCAGCCATGGTTGCCACGTCCTCCCTTTAGTATGTTTCTTCTTCCGAGGGATGAATTTTTGCTGTGACTCCCAAATTACTCCCAGAAACTCCTGCCATTGCTGCTCCATTGTCTTTCCTGCTAGGCTCATCTCCCAGTCAATTCTGGCCAGCTCCTCCCTCATGCCTCTGTGGTTGCCTTTATTCAACTGTAATACCGTTACATCTGATTCCAGCTTTTTCCTCTCAAATTGCAGGGCAAATTCTATCATATTATGGTGACTTCCTCCTAAGGGTTCCTTCACCTTAAGCTCCCTTACCAAATCTGCCTCATTACACATCACTAAATCTAGAATTGCCTGTTCTCTAGTGGGCTCCACCACAAGCTGCTAAAAAAGCCATCTCGTAGACATTCCACAAATTCCTTTTCTTGGGATCCACTACCAACCTGATGTTATGAACTTACCTTCTCTCCTGTCAAAGTGGCTGAAATCTTTACCGGTTACAGCAGTTAGTGCCGTAAAAATGGGGTATGGCTTCGCTTTCCTGACACTGCTGCCCTGCACAGAAGAAACTCTGGAGCTGCTATGCTGAACATTACTCACCAGGCCCAGGTTGAAATTTGGGGCGGGAAATGGGCAGCTCCATCTCACTATAAGTAAAAAGGAGTGGAGTGGCAAACAGTGATTCCATGGAAGTTCTGGGTAATTATGTCCAAATGTAGGATTTAATGCAATGCATACATAGTTGGCAAAGTGACAGGAAACAAAGAGTAGTGGTGAACAGTTGATTTTCAGTCTGGAGGAAGGTATACAGTGGGATTCCTCAGGGAACGGTACTAGGACCATTGCCTTTCTTGATCTATATTAATTACATTGACCTGGGTGCACTGGGCACAATTTCAAAATGTGCAGATAATCCAAACTCGGGAGTATTGTGAACTGTGATGAGGATAGTGATAAACTTCAGTCCTAGACATGCTGGTGAAATAGACGTGGCAGATGAAATTAACACAGAGAAAAGTGAAGTACATTTTGATAGGAAGAATGAGGAGAGGGAATATAAAATAAGTGGTGCAATTCTAAGGGTAGTACAGGAACAGAGAACCCAAGGGGTATGTGGGCACAAATCATTGAAGGTGGCAGGGCAGGTTGAGAAAGTAGAAAGGCACACGGGATCCTGGACTTTATAAATAGAAGCATAGAGCACAATCATAAGGAAATTATGGTGAACCTTTATAAAAGTGTTTTGGCCTTAACTGGAGTGTTGTTGTCTAATTCTGGGCACCACATTTTAGGGAGGATGTGAAGACTTTCGAGAGGATGCAGAAAAAAAATTACAAGAACGATTCCAGGGATGAGGGTCTTCAGTTACATGGGTAGATTGTAGAACCTGGAGCTGTTCTGCTTAAAGAAGAGGAGAGGCTATTTGATAGAGGAATTCAAAATCATGAGGGCATCAAGAGAGAGCTAGATTGAGCAATACTGTTCCCATTGGCAGAAGGTAGAGGACGCTGATAAAGGCTGAATGGCAAAAGAAGCAACGGCAACATGAAGCAAATCTTTTTTAGGCAGTGAGTGATTAGAATCTGGAATGGACTGCCTGAGGGTGCCTTGGTGCAAATACAATCATGGTTTTAAAAAAGGGAATTGGATGAGCACCTGAAGACAAAAAAATTGCAGGGCTGCGGGAAAGTGGTTGGGAAGTAGTACTTGCTGATTTGCCCTTGTGGAGAGACAGCACAGATGTGATGGACCAAATGGCCTCCTTGTGTGCTGTAACCATTCTATGATTCAACATGCCAAATTTTGACAGGTGTACTATCTGTGTGACTCAGTTCCTGGCACTTGCGTGCTCACCATGGAAATCTTCCACAAGTTTGACCTGCCAACAAAAAGGAGCTAAACATGTGAATCAGTGGTATTACATCATGACTTACAATACAGTTAAGCATCTCATGTGGCATTGGGAGAGCAAAGTCAGCTCTATATTCTGTACAATTTCAAAAGAACTGTTGATTTAATTTTCAGGCCTGGCGCTAAAGTAATGGGCCTGGCTACAATCAATTTTATGCTTGCTCCCTTCCACCATTTGAGTTGAACATGTTGTGGACTATTTATTAGTCATTTTTTTTTAAAAAAACAGTGACGTGTCAGCAGATGTTTGATAACTTCTGGAGTAATGTTGGGGTGTGAGGAGCACCTTAAATGCATCTTCAATTAGTCCGGACATGTAAAACATTGTTGCAACATTCCAATACATATTTGGTGATGATTCCCCTGTAGCATGAGCTTCATTGTTTCTTTGCTCTGCTTCTATCTGTGCCTGGCCAATGAGTATTGTAAGCAATGCTTCTATTGAGCAGCCTTTCTATATCTGGTGTCTTCCTTCCACCCTTAATTCACCTTAAAATAAGGAGAGAACAAATGATTGCCTTAAAGAGAAGACATGAGGAGCTCAATTTTAAATACCCCAACCAGGCCTATTTTTGGTGGGTTGGGGACAGGGGGGAACAAGTGGTGAGTATGTAAAATAGGGCATGAGCCAACCCCACCATCTTCCCATCCAGCCCTAAGCTCACCCTCATAACACTGCCGTATTTAAGTAAATAATCAAGGGTCAACTGAGCTTGTTAACAAGTCAATTAGCCCTGATAATACACTGCCCATGTCATAACACAGCTGGCATGGGCAGCCAGGCATGAATGGGTAGGCTGTTTTATAAAAGGGCAGGAAGGAAGGGGGAGTACTATACTTAGAGCAGTGGGGGTGGGGCAGCCCCCCTAAGATAGTAACCCCCTTTCTTCCTGCTCTATAAAACACACAACCCCCCACCACCCCCCCTCCCTAAACTGCCCAAACTCTCCCTGCCCAAGACCCGGACTCACTTGGCTCTGGGATCCAGGGGCCTTCTCCTTGGGCTTTCTTGGGCCTGCTTGGGCTCTGCCAGGACTGCTGGATGGGCTGGCAGCTCCCAAGGAGGGGGTGTAAGTCCCACTGGCTGCTTGTTTAGCCCACCCGCAGCATGTTATGGCTGCAGGGTGGGCTGGTGTCAGCTCCATGCTGACTTTTCCTCCAGGGGTGGTGAGCCTTCTTTTGAGGAAGCATGCATCCCCTGCATCGTTCTGCGCTGCTGGTATTTTCCTAAATCTATAGCGAGGTCCAAAAATAACCCTTGGCCTCCTGGATTCTTGGAAAGCAGCAGTCCTGCAGAATTGTATCACCCTCTCAAGTTGCTGCTGTTGAGCTGTGGCAAAAGCAGTGAAGTTATTGTGCTATCAACTTTAACTTTAACACCTATGTGTTCTATTGTACTATTGTCGTTGACATCTTTTGATGATCTGCTTCTATCACTGCTTGTTTGTCCCTACAACCACAACCCCCCCCTCCACCTCTCTGTCTCTCTATCTCTCCGCCCCCCACACACACACCTTACACCAGCTTATATTTCAACTCTTTCTTGGACTCGAACTCAAGTTCTGTCGAAGGGTCATGAGGACTCGAAACATCAACTCTTTTCTTCTCCGCCGATGCTGCCAGACCTGCTGAGTTTTTCCAGGTAATTCTGTTTTTGTTTTGGATTTCCAGCATCCGCAGTTTTTTTGTTTTTAAGTTATTGTGCTGCTGTGTGGATCTGTGATCAGCAAACTCACCAACATGGAAGATATCCCCACAGTGCCAGCCTGGAAGGAAGTCATACTAAACATTGAGAACATATAGAATTTCATGGCCAGTGGCAGAGCTATGTAGATATTTCATATTGTACAGAGAAGCCATCTCCTTTGTGTCCTCACACAAACTGTACCCTTATCCTTAATTCCATTCTTTCCCCCAGCCACTGTCTTAGACTGAAGCAAACTTCTAACAACATCAAAGAAACATGTTTTTGAATTTATATAGCACCTCTCATGATCTCAGGCTGTCCAAAAGTGCTTTAAGCAATGATGTTCTTTTGAAGTGTACTCACTGATGTAATGTAGGAAACTCGGCAGTGAATTTATGCACAGCAAGCTCCCACAAAAGCAATGTGATAATAAACAGGTAACTTCAGCCATGTTGATTGAGAAATAAACATTTGCCAGGATAATGAGGAGAACTCCCCTGCCATAAGCTTCCTTTAAGTGTCCTATTTAACCCTGACCTGAGTTAACACAAAGGGTGGAATCGTCCCAGGTTTGCACTAAGTGCAGTAGCGGGTGGGTAAAATGACGTTTCACCCGTCGGCCATGATGGCGGGTTTTCATGCTGAACTTGCCTCATTATTTATGCACTCCCGGGAGACATGCCGTTTCCATGATGGGCGGGTTCTCATTCAGCCAGCCACCATCACCCTGCCACTGCGTCACACCGAGCGCCATGTTTAAAGTCCGGTTCAAGCGCACATCTCAGTGCTTCAGAGCACCACTGCTGCACGGAAGACACGGCCCTGAGACTGAAGAAGATCGCAGCCCCCAGCTTCAGCGACACATTTCTCGAGCGACTTTTGGATGCTGTGATGTCCTCTGCCCATGCTCTGGCCGCAGGATGGGCAGCAGCAGCACTAAGATAAAAACAATTAACTGCAGATGCTGGAAATCCAAAACAAAAACAGAATTACCTGGAAAAATTCAGCAGGTCTGGCAGCATCGGGGGAGAAGAAAAGAGTTGACTTTTCGAGTCCTCATGACCCTTCAACAGAACTGATTAAATATTAGGAAAGGGGTGAAATATAAGCTGGTTTAAGGTGGGGGTGGGGGAGACGGTGGGGGAAGAGAAGTGGTGGGAGGGGTGGTGTGGTTGTAGGGACAAGCCAGCAGTGATAGGAGCAGATAAGCAAAAGATGTCACAGACAAAGGAACAAAGAAGTGTTGAAGGTGGTGATATTATCTAAACAAATGTGCTAATTAAGAATGGTTGGTAGGGCACTCAAGGTACAGCCCTAGTGGGGTGAGGTGGAAAGACTAGCAGGGCATACAAGATTTAAAAATAATGGAACTAGATAGGAAAAGAAAAATCTATATATATTGGAAAAAACAAAAGGAAGGGGGAAGAAACGGAAAGTGGGTAGGGATAGAGGAGGGAGTTCAAGATCTAAATTTGTTGAATTCAATATTCAGTCCGGAAGACTGTAAAGTGCCTATTGGGCAGATGAGGTGCTGTTCCTCCAGTTTGCGTTGGACTTCACTGGAGCAATGCAGTAAGCCAAGGACAGACATGTGGGCAAGAGAGCAGGGTGGAGTGTTAAAATGGCAAGCGACAGGGAGGTTTGGATCTTTCTTGCGGACTGATCGCAGGTGTTCTGCAAAGCAGTCGCCCAGTTTACGTTTGGTCTCTCCAATGTAGAGGAGACCGCATTGGGAGCAACAAATGCAGTAGACTAAGTTGGGGGAAATGCAAGTGAAATGCTGCTTCACTTGAAAGGAGTGTTTGGGCCCTTGGACGGTGAGGAGAGAGGAAGTGAAGGGGCAGGTGTTGTATCTTTTGCGTGGGCATGGGGAGATGCCATAGGTAGGGGGTTGAGGAGTAGGGGGTGTTGGAGGAGTGGACAAGGGTGTCCCGGAGGGAATGATCCCTACAGATTGCCGCCAGCAGGGGTGAAGGGAAGATGTGTTTGGTGATGGCATCATGCTGGAGTTGACAGAAATGGCGGAGGATGTTCCTTTGAATGCGGAGGCTGGTGGGGTGATAAGTGAGGACAAGGGGGACCCTATCATGTTTCTGGGAGGGAGGAGAAGGCGTGAGGGCAGATGCGCGGGAGATGGGCCCGACACGGTTGAGGGCCCTGTCAACGACCGTGGGTGGAAAAGCTCGGTTAAGGAAGAAGGAGGACATGTCAGAGGAACTGTTTTTGAAGGTAGCATCATCAGAACAGATGCGACGGAGGTGAAGGAACTGAGAGAATGGGATGGAGTCCTTACAGGAAGCGGGGTGTGAGGAGCTGTAGGCGAGGTAGCTGTGGGAGTCGGTAGGCTTGTAATGGATATTGGTGGACAGTCTATCACCAGAATCACCACATTTTGCTTCCAATCTCTACTCCTCCATCATTTTCACATGGTCCATCTCTGACACTTCCCTTCCCTTCCTTGACCTCTCTGTCTCAATTTCTGGTGATTCCCCCACACCCCACCAGCAGTTGGGCAGGGCGGCACTTAACCCCAACTCCCCTCAGCGCCCCTGAAGCCTACAAAGCAACAGACGTTGCTGTGCACTCACCTCCAGTTCACCCAAAGTGCAGGCCGTCAAGTGCACATCACCTGCATGCCCTTGTGAAACACGTCGACATGCTTTCCCGCCGATGTGACGGATGATCTAGCAGGGGGTGAAAGAGGCTTGCGGGAAGGCCTGATAATGATATGCAGATGTATTACAACGAGGTTCCCAATGGCCGATGGTGGGAAACGTGACCTGCCGTTGGCAGGGTGAGCAGAAGATCGCAATCTGCCTTCCAGCCGTCGTGAAACCGATCATGCCATGTTGTCTGTTCATGCCACCTATCACACCCGCCGACAGTGGGCATGGAAAACTGCCCCCAAACTGCCAGCTCCGAAATTCAAGAGACATTTTTAGAACATATTCCCACTGATCTGTTGCGTATATTTGTGTTCTCTCCTATATCCTGCCCATCGCAAAATCCAGCCTGCATAACATTTGCCACTGATTCGGCTGCTGAAACACTCACCCATGTCTTTGTCACCTCCAGATTCAACTATTTCAATATTTTCCCAACCTCCCTCTCATTCTCCATCCTCTGTAAACTACAGCATATCCAAAACTCTGCTGCCTGTATCCTTTCTCACATCACTCTTCACCCCTGTCTTCACAGACCTGCACTAGATCTCTATTCCCCAGTGACTTATCTTTAAAATTCTCATCGATTTGTTTACAGCCCTTCATTACTTCACCACTCCCTATCTCTCTAACCTGCACCAGCCCTACAGCTCTCTCCCAAACTTTCAATTCCCATTTAAAATGAAGACTTCAGCTTTTTCTATGTATTCTTCTCTGAACAATTAATCCATAGCACCATTGATGCATTAATACAGCAATATCGGATGAGTGCAATGATTTGTCTGGCTTCTCAATTCATATTCTGCCTTATTGGAATACATTAGTGCTTGAAGTTCATTTTAACCCTCCAGCAATTTATTTAACATTGGGAAATATGTGGTGAAGGTGCATTGTACTGCACTGTTGCTCTCTGTCATCAATTTCTGTATAATACTTTAGCAACTTCTAGACTATAATCTTTGCAGTTTCTTTAGCATGTAGAGTCATATGATCTTTTCATCACCATGAAAGTATTAACTTCACTGGAAGCTTTTTTTCCTCCCGTTGAAAATAAAGAATTAAAATTAAATGGAAATAAAAGCAATTCAATGTGTTTGGCCTAGGACTTTCTAATCTATCCTGAAGGATGTGCACAGTATTATTGAAGACATTTTTCCCAGCTTGTTCTGCCCTGCATCTCCTATTATCTCAGCAGCAGCTTTTGTTTTGACGCACTCAAGCCTTGAGATTCAGGAGACTTTCAGGAAACTTTCCCACTAATCTGATGTGTATATCTGTGTTCATATTTATCTTTTTCCATCAGGTAATCATCGCCACTTTTATTGAAAGGTCTTACATAGTTGTTTCCTTGTTTACATGTGACATTACAAGTGGGTGGGGGCCCCTGGTACGAATTGGTTCAGGTGGCCAGAATATATTGCAGAAGGAAAATGTTTTAAAGTTTGAAGCTCCACAAATATTGGAATAATTCAAAGAAAGGCTGAAGTAAATCAGGATGAATTGACTTATTGATGCCACACTCGTATGTTAAAAACCTGGAGGTTGTTGGATGCAGAAAAGAATGAGGGAGGTAAGGATTCTACAACACTGAGATCCTGGCATTGAACACATTTAACTAACAACTCCTAGATATTACCACAGTGACATTGCAGGGAGAGAGAAGGACATGAGGGATGGTGTATTTACAGGTTAGCAGAACAAGAAAATACATTTCAGAAGATTACTGACCATGATCATGTCAGGTTGCAAAGGGCTGAGAAAAAGAGAGGGGAAGATGGGATTAGCGGTTACGATTGAGAGAATTACCTATCAGATCATTGTTTTTCCTGTATCCTGTCCAGATAAACATTTTGGGCAGAATTGTCCCAGATTTGCACTAAGTGCAGTACCGGGTGGGTAAAATGACGTTTTACCCGCCGACCACAATGGCGGGTTTTCACTCCGTCTCATCCCAAAATCGCTACACTATTTATGCATTCACGGGAAACTGTGTGTTTCCATGGCACGTGGTCTCATTCACCCACCTGCCGTCACCTCGCTGCTTCATCACGCCAGGCACCACATTTAAAGTACAGCCACGCTCAGGACTGCAGCAAAGAAGACATGGCCCTGAAAGGCAGGAAGACTGCAGCACTCGAACATCTTTTGGATGCCATGGAGGCCCCGCTGTGATGTCCTCTACCCCTGCTCTGAATGTAGGAGGGGCGGCAGGATTACCACTCCGGCTTGGTAGGCGTTGGCAGTGGTGATCAGTGCCAATGCTGCACAGAAGAGGTTGGCCATCCAATGCAGATAGAGGATGAATGATCTCACCCATGCAGCCAGGGTATGGAAACCAGGTCATCACTCTAAACTCACACACTCAAGCCCATCACACATTCACTGGCATCTCACTCACTGCCAGCTCAAGGGACATCACCACCCATTCTCTCACACACACCCTCACATCTCCACCTGACCTCATCTCTGGAGACTGTCTCCTCAGCCCTCACCATCTTGAGGTCATTTGCAAAGATCAACATGTGCCCCCACACACACGCCCTGGGATACCCTCCTTCCCCAGTACAGCTCTCATCCCGTAGTGTCTTCCCTTGCCCGAGGCCACTTCTCCCCCTTCGCCAAGCAAGACCTTGCCCTGCAGCCGTTGAAAAGCCACCCACATATGGCTGGTCTGGTAGGTAGAGACCTACCCGTGAGCCCCCCTAAAAGTGATGTGGTGCTGCCTGTGAAGCCTGGCACTGACGACTGTGAGTGCTGCCCGAAGCAAGGTAGGCAAACAAACATCGGAGCCCTGAGCAAAGTGCAGCCTGCCAGGCACTCGTCACTTATGTACTGTTGTGAGATACATCGGCATGTTTTCCCGTCGACATAGGTGGATGTTCCAGCGGAGGGGGGGGTGGGGGGATGATTCTGGCGGGCTGGCCTTATAATGATAAGCTGCTGTATTACAATGAGGTTCCTGATGTCCGATGGTGGAGAACGGGCCCACCACCAGCAGGCCGAGCAGATGATTGCAAGCTGGCTTCACGCCGATTGTCCACTCACACCACTGAGCACACCCAACGCTGACGGGCACAGAAAATCCTGGCTTTGGCCTGTCTTCCGGTACACTGGAGTGCCATTCAATTTGCTGAGGAAATGAGAAGTGTTTGGCACAAAAAAACAAAAACTTCTGCTACTTAACTCAGCTTTACCAATGGAGGAAATGTAAATGTACAAGCGCATGCATTCCATTAACTACAGCTTCGGTAAAAAAAAACAGGGCCATTATACTCAAGCAGCATTAGCTATACCGATGATTTAGACCTTTATCAGCAGACTCCTTTCAACTCACAACTAAACAAGGAAACTTACTTGAATTAAGTACTTACATTTTAGGAAGTACTTATATTTCTATAAAGTAGATCTTCAGTGCAGATTGGTTAACCTGACAATACAGTGTCAGATATATCTCAAAGTCAGGAAGTTGTGGCTTCATGTCCCACTCCAATCGCTCGAGTACAAATCAGTGCTGCACTTCCAGAGGGGCTGTCTTTCAGATGAGACGTCAAACTGAAGGTCCATTTCCCCTCTTAAAAGATCACATGGCATTATTCAAAGAAGGTTAGGTTAGGAAACTTTTCCCCATGTCCTAGACAATTTTTATCCATCAGCTAACATCCCTAAAACTGACTCTCTGGTCATTCGTACCATTGCTGTTTATGGAACTAGCCATGTGTAAATCCGCTGATGCATTTCCTTACAATATATCAGTGACTACACTTCCAACGTACTTCATTGGCTTTGAGACAATCTGAGGTTGTAAAAGGCACTATACTGATGCAAATTCTTTTTTTTTTTACAGTGTGAAAGTACAGCCTGCGAATATTAACAGGAAAATGCTAAATATGTTGGTATGACTTTCCTCATCATTCTATTTTAGTACAGGCATAGCCTATTTATTTTAAATGGGTTACCCCTTCAGAATGTCATTGTCTGCATTTATTCCATTAATATCACAGCGGTCATTTCTAGGTAATATCTTTACCATAACATAGCTGCAAATGGCTTGAAGAGGATGGTATTTTGATCTGGACGGTGACAACACTTTGGTTTTCACATGTACGGAGACAGCACTCAGCTCCACCTCAGCACCTGTCTTGACACCTCTGTTGCTCAGCCATCCAACTGCTTGTACGACATCTGGATGACCAGAAATGTCTTTGATTTAAGTATTTGGGAGGCTGAAGCCATTTCTCTGGTCTCCAATCCAAACTCCATTCCTTAGCTTCCGGCGCCATCCCTCTCCCTGGCAACTGTCTGAGGCTGAACCGGACTGTTCGAAATGTTAGTGCCATATTTGACCCAAAGATGAGTATCCGGACCCGCACCCATGCCATCATGAAGACTGTCAATTCCATCTCCATAATATCACCAGGCTCCACATCTGCCTCAGTTTATCTGCCTCTGAAACCTTCATTCATGCCTTTTTTACCACGAGGCTTGAGTATTCCAACACACCCCTGGCTGAATTCCCACATTTTACCCTCCAAAAACTTGAGGTCATTCAAAACTCTGCTCCCTGTGTCCTCACTTGCACCAAGTCCTCTTTGCCCATCGCCTCTGTGCTCTCTGACCTAAATCGGTTCCCAGTAAAGCAACATCTTAATTTTCAAACATCCATTCTTGCTTTCAAGTCCTTCCATGGCCTTATACCTCTCCCTAACTTTGTAATCTCCTCCAACCACACATCCCTCTGAGGTATCTGTGCTCACCTAATTCTGGACTCCTGATCATCACAATTTTAATCGCTCCACCATTGGTGTCTGTGCCATCTACTGCCAAGGCCCTAAGCTCTGGAATTGCCTCCCTAAGCTTTTCCATCTCTCTATCTTACTGTAGTCCTTTAAGATGCTCCCTAAAACCTACCTATTTGACTATGCGTTTGTCCATCTAAACTTATATCTCCTTATGTGGCTCGGTGTCATTATGGAACATTTTATTATATGCTAATGTATTACAATTCGCTCCTTTAACAATTAGTTAAAGGAGTTATATAAATACAAGTTGCTGTTGTTGGTAATTGGTGCAATAAGAATGTTAAATGGCTGTAAGTTATTAATCAAGCTCAATGTTTCTGGATTTCATTTGACTATTTCTCAGAAAATGGAGTTGGACAAAGTGTTACAATTAAGGCAGATTTTTAATGCCAAGTGTCTTCTCATGACTTTTCAAGAAAATAAGCATCAAGTAATTCGGTTACTATGCTAATCAGAAATTGCTTCTCCCAAGTCTAAACGATAGGTAATTTATTAGCTTGGTTAGCAGAATACCTCCCATCATTGCGTTGGAATAACTATTTATCTCTCTCAGTCTGTAAGAAGGACAGGCTGTTTAACAGTGAATGAAATTTTAAAAAACAGAACGCAGATGCCAAAAGCAGCCTGGCTTTAAGGAAAGATGTTGCACAAGAGGTCTTGCAGCTTCTGCCCGGGTCTGGGAGCCAGAAAATGGGAAAGTTAATTCTCTCCAGTTACGTAAGACGATCCATCAAGTTGGAAACACAGCAAGCATTCATTATTTTATCATATAATTACATGCAACAAAATTGATTTTGTCCAGTTCCAGAGAGTCTTTGCTGGACAGAATGGGTGGAATTTTCCGAGCCCACTGGCGGTGGGCCTGATAGGTGGCGTGCATGGAAAATATGGCCGGACCCACTTCACAACGGCATGAAGGCAGGTCACGATCTTCTGCTCAGCCCGCCGACAGTGGGCCGCGTTTCCCACCATCCGTCCTTGGGGAGCTAATTGTAATACATTAGCATATAACTGAAAGGCCATCCCACCAGGCTGTTGGAACCCTGCCGTATCGTCCTTCCACGTTGACGGGAAAGCACGTCAACATGTTTCACAACAGCACACAGGTGACGCGCACTTGGCGGCCTTCACTTTGGGGTCTTCACTGAGGTGAGTGAACAATAGCATTCTCCACAGCTCGCCTGTTGTTTACAGGCCTTAGGGGCACCGGGGATGGGGGGGGGTGGGGACTGATGCCTGGCCACACAGGTGACTGCTGAGGGGTGAGGTGGGGGGCAAGTGGTCAAGTGCTGCCCTGGCGCTACATCCCGTGCACAGGCAATCGAGGTGGGGGGGCAGGGTAAGTGAGGGAAGTGGCCGGGCATTAGGGACACCTGTATAAACTGACCAGGCCTCTGCAACTGAGACAAATCAGGCGCAGCCGCAGTGATATGATTGGGGTTGGGCTCTTAGCCTGCCTGCCCATGCAAGTAATGCAAAGGCACCAAAGGGGCACCAAGAACTCCAGACCTTACCCCTACTCCCCTGGCACAGCCTGCGACTTCGTGATCACTTTATTGGACCATGGAGCAGTTGGACTGCACACCTTGTACAATCTCCTCGACAACACTGGCCATGTAGCAGTCACTGCTGGAGGTGCTCACAGCCCCTTGCAATCTCAGCATCCTGGTTAGGAGCTGTCTCCCCCATGTTGCAGGTTGGCAGGGCTGTCATGCAGCGCACTCATCTCTGGCCATCCGAGCGGTGACCAGCATGCTCCAGGAAGCATTAAAGGCCAGGAAAGGTGCTAAGTGCAGCCATGATAACCATGTGTCTCTCTCTCTTTCTTTCATGCTGCAAGAGGACCATGTCAGGATCATGGATCCTGGTGACCTAGCTGTATGCCTGATGGCCGACAGAGACCATAGAAGATGGAGGAGAGAGTGACTAAGGCTCCTGGCTGTGCAAAGGCAGGAGCAGTAACCTCATGAAGAAGGGGCAGCAGGGGCTCCCGCACACGCTGCCCAGGAGTGACAGTGAGCTGTGGCTGGTCGGCGCCTATCGACACCCAGGGTCTATAGACGCCACCTGCCATCTCTGCAGATGACTGGGAACCAGTAGCGCTGATGACTGCGCATATCTAGGGACCTGGTGGCTCACATCTGCCACTTACTGCAGGACTTGGCACCAAGGGGACATGGAGGGCATCCACTGCCAGTGTCTGTGAAAGTGGCTGTGGTACTCAATTTCTATGCCAGTGGCTCCTTTCAGGGCTCCACAGGTGACCTCTGTGGGATTTTATAACCCGCTACCCACAAATGCATCCATGAGGTCACGGATGCCAGCTTCTCCATGGCACACAACCTTGTGCATTTCACCCGGACACGAACAGCCAGGATGTAAGGGCCATCGGATTCGCCCTGATCTCAGGATTCCCACAGGTACAGAGTGCAATTGACTGCACTTATTTGGTCCATCACTACACTCAGTGAACTTCATCAGCCACAAGGGTTTCCACTCACTGAATGTGCAGCTGGTATGGAACCACCAGAAACACATCCTGCAGGTATGCACAGGGTTTACAGGGTGTGTGTACGATGCCTACATCCTGAGTTGCTCGCAGATCCCTGCAGTCTTCCAGGGTCTACAGAAGCTGCAGGATTGGCTCCTTGGGGACAAGGGCTACCCACAGAGGCCATGGCTGATGACACTCATGCAGCAGCCTCAGACTGCAGCAGAGCGACGCTATAACGAGGCTCATGCAGCAGCTCACAACATTGTGGAGCAGACCATCGGGATGCTGAAGATGCAGATCCCGTGCCTGGACTGGTCTGGTGAAGCCCTGCAATAAATTCCGCAAAGGGTGTCACACATCATCGTCATCATCGTGTGTTGTGCCCTTTACAACCTGGCGCTGCAACAGGGAGAGGAGCTGGCGGAGGAGCCGATGCAGGAGCTGCATGTCTCCTCCAATGAGGAGGACACTGACGGGGATGAGGGTGAGGGGGTCCTTGGTGGTGATGATGATGGGGTAAGGGTCTCGCACTGGCTAGATGAGGCAGGTGCACTCGGGAGGCCTTCTTAGCTGCCAGATTTGTGGAGGATGATGACAACATGCGGTGAAGTGTCTCCATATCCGCACATCACAGTTGTGAATTTTTGACCCAAGTCTGGCTTATCTCAACGCCAATACCCTCTGAGTGAGTGCTCCTGTCATGGAGATGCAGTGGAGGCCTTAATAGATGCTCAGTCGCAGGAGGATGATGACAACATGAAGTGAGGACACTCCATAGACCTTCACATAGTCTCTGAGAATGTCTGAGTCCTGTCTGGCTGAGGGCAGCTCGCTTGTGCTCCATGATCAGGTCCATCTCAGAGACCCAGCCATGAAACTTTAGACGCATCTGATGCTGTGTCCATCATCAGCACCTCAGCCCTTCAGGAGCTGGTGCACAGCATCACTGGTCATAGAATGCTGGTTTGATGTGGGCCAGCCCCACCTTAAAGGTACTGGAGCACACAGAGAGAATGAGAGAACTCAGTGGCGCCTACCCACGACATTCTGGCAGCAAGGACCAGCACCGCTGAAGTGCGGGCATCAGTAGGCATCTCTCCACCTGTATGTGACCTTTTCCTCCTGTTGCGAGCCAGGTTGTCCTGCATGAATAGAGATGGGGAGAGTGTATCAGGATGCCTGCCAGGCCAGATGATAAGTATGTCTGGCCTGTGTGGGTGCTGAGTGATCCCCTGGACAGGGTGAGGACAATGACGGTGTGTGTGAAAGAGCGAATGGTGATGTCCCTTGCACTGATGGTGAGTGAGGGCCCTGTGGGTGTGTGATGGGTTTGTGCGTTGGGAGTGATGAAAAGAGTGACTTACCCTAGCGGAACGGAGGAGATCATTCATCCTTTTGCGGCACTGGATGGATTTCCACCTCTGCAGGGTGTTCGCACTGACCACCTCTGCCACCACCTCCCAAACCAGGTTGGTGACCTTGCTGCCCATCCTGCGACCAGAGCGGGGGTAGCGCACATCCTGACGGGCCTCCACGGCATTCAGTAGTCACTTGACGGACCCGTCGGTGAAGCGGGGGGCTGCAGTCTTTTTGCCTTTGCTGGCCAAGTCTCCCAGGCAGTGGCGGTGAGCTGGTGGTGATGAGCACTTTGCTGGCGACTGCCTTTTAAAGATAGTGGCCGGCGTGATGCAAAGCAGAGTGATGGCGGGTGGGTGAATGAGAGCCCGCCCGCCTTGGAAACGGCGTGTTTTGCGGGAGTGAATATATAATGAGGCGGGCTCAGGAAGACATGGCGTGAAAACCCGCCATTTTCATCGGCGGGTAGGACTCCATTTTACCCACCTGCTACCGCACTCAGTCCAATTCTGGGAAAATCCAGCCCAATATTTGGCTTTGCTTTTGTTGCTTTGTCCTATGTAGTTTTATCAATAAAATTGATCATTGCTATTTTTCTGCCCACTGCACTGCTGTGGAATAAACCAGCTCAATTTTTCAAAACCAGGCATCACCAAATACAGGTTCAAAGCACCTTTGAAAAGAACGAAGAGATGCACATGCAACAAGGCTCAAATGACCAGTCTAGATTGCAGGGCATGCTATTGTTACATCTGGATTATGCTATCATGCAATTAGAGACGTAGCGTGAGTCCACTGCCCTAACAGTAAAATTCCCAGCACATTAAGGGAATAATTGATGTCACTTGCAAAGATGTCTACAGCAACCCTGAATTGATAACAGTTGAACATATTTGGATAATCTTTTCAAAACAGTGATGGTATAATATGAGTGGAGTTTGGAAATAAGTTGAGGTAAGGAGCTAGTATTGGGCCTTGAGGATGATGGTTTCAGTTTTCCTCATCTTTAGCTGGAGGAATTTGCAAGTCATGCGAGACTGGATGGTAAGTAATCTCCCAGTACAGACGCAGTGAAGGGATTGAGAGGAGTGATGGAGAGTTTAAGGTAAGTAAATCCCCCATGATTAGTACATTGTAATGTTCCACAGCCCTCCTTATCTCCCTGTCCACCTGTTCACCTTATCCTGGTGGCGTCTAGCAGCTGAGTGATGAAACGCTTTGTAGGTTATCAGTCAAGCAACTCTTCCAACTTTCTTTAAAGGCCTATCTTTGTATATACCTCTAACTCTGAGCATTTAGAAGCATAGAAACATGGAAAATAGAAGCAGGATGTTGGTCATTCAGCCCTTCAAAACTCTTCCGCCATTCAACATGATCATCGCTGAGATCTTCTATCTCAACGCTGTACTAGTCAGCCCAATCTCTCCTCATACGACAACACTGCCATCCCAGGAATCAGTCTGGTGAACGTTCGCAGCACTCCCTCTTTGGCAACTATATCCTTTCTTAGGTAAGGAGACCAAAGCAGCACACGATACTCCAGGAACTCAATTTTACACGGATCAGACGGGTGTGCATCTGACCTGATTGGGCGTGAAGAAAACACGAGATGACGTCAGGCAAGAGCCCCGACATCATCCTGCGCTCGCGCAATATTTCAGTCGGCAGGTGTGAGCAGAAGTCGGAAGCGCGCCCGCCGACAATTAAGAGGGCAGTTAAGCCTATTAATGGCACAATTATCTTTGATTTTTCATGGTCCACCCAACCTTAATGTTCGTGGACAGATGAATCGGCCAGGCGGACTTTGCATTTTTCATGAAACCTCATCCAAGGGCAGGATGAGGTTTCCGTTATTAAATAAAATAAAAGTAAAAATCTATGCACAGCATTTCTATCAACTATCTGATCAGGTGCCTGATTGCGATGCCTTGACGCTTTTTCCTGATTTTCAAAGCTTTGCTTCATGGTTTGCGGGTCTGCAGCTCCCCGAGGCAGCTCTTTGCCTTCAGCGAGATTTCTCTCAGTGCTCAACCCTGCCCACGCCAGCGCAACTTCACTGTTGGGGGCCAATTGCGGTCGGCAGTCCATTTCCCGACTGCTCCCCGGCCCACTGATCTTGCCTGCCCGCCAAGCTGAAAATTCAGGCCTAGGCATGGTCTCACCAAGGGCCTGTACAGCTGCAGTAAGACACCCTTGCTCTTGTGCTCAAGTCCTTCCTCAATGAAGGCCAACATAACATTCGCCTCCTTAACTGCTTGCTTCACCTGCGTGCTTGCTTTCAGTGATTGGTGTTCAGGGACACCCAGGTCCCTTTGTACATCCGCATTTCCCAATCTATCACCATTGAAATAATACTCTGCCATTCCGTTTTTCCTACCGAAGTGGATTTTCCCACTCACTCGCTCATTGGTTCCTGCTGCTTCTTATTTGGATGGTTCTCCTGGAGGATGATCAATTGTTTAAGAAGAGTAGACAATTAAAGTGACCCTAATGCTCATTCTGAAGTTCTACCTCCAATTGAACACTAGATCACTTCAGCTTTAAGCCAAAGCTTTCAGGGCCCTTTAAGCTTTTTATTAGCAGAATTCAATGTCTCCACACTGAATTCAAGCTTCAGAATTGCTACTAGATGAAACAACCCTTCTATTCATAATTCACCATGGGCTCCAGACAGCTCGTTTCGAGAACACGGCCCAGATTTTCACTGCTGGGTTGGCTGCGCAGAGACAAGAGAATTCCCAACTATGTGAACCTGACCTTTAACAATGGCTTCCCATTATTTTGATTTTCATGTGGGACGGGCAGGCTGGGTTAGAAGTGGGGCCTGCTGCCCCTGGAACTAGAGCAGAGGCTGCCGGGTGCGGGGATGGACTGGGTGGGAGGCCTGCCTCTGTGCTCCGGCGCTTTGTTAAATTTTATTTTTAAAAATTATTTAAACAAAAAACGGGCCCTCCCCTCACACCCCCATCACGCTCCCCACATATGCCGTATCCATGCCAACCTAGGCCATCTTATGCCCCTGCCCACAATGGGAAATCATACCCCCATTTCAATCCATGCCCTGCGGAAATATGAAGTGCCATGTTCGAGGGCGGGAATTAAGATATCTAGGCTCATCCACCATTTTTGCCATAATGGAGAGGCTCTCCACTGCGGTTAAAATCCAGGCCCATGTTTTGCCATAATGGAGAGGCTCTCCATTGCGGTTAAAATCCAGGCCCATGTTTTAATAACTTTCCTTGTATGCTGGTGAGTTTGACTTCAGTGAGAGTTTGTTCCACCTTACCCTTAAACAAATCATTCTCACCAAAGATTCATTCAAAATGAATTGCATTGACAATCAGGGAGCAATTGAGGGATTTTTCGCTCCTCCCTGCCTCCACTGTAATCTTACTCTTTAGGAGGTTTTTACTACCATGTCAATGTCATAGTTATAGAGTTATCTCCCTGAGTGGGTATTCCAAGGTTGCATTCTGACTTAACGCCAACCATTTTCGGTTCATTCAAAATGAACCCTTGAACATGATTGCCCAGATTTCCCTTCATGGTCAACCAAGCCAGGAGGAAAAGAAACAGTTAAAAACTGGAAATAAGAATACAGTCCAAACTGGATTTGTATACCTTAAAATGGAACGCCAGTAAGACTGGAAAATAAGAAGACTGGTCCGAACTGGTTTTTCTTTCCGGGAAGGCACGCCATAGATGTTAGCATCTGACATGCCATTTCCGCCATCGATAACTTGCATGCTTTTTTTCCTGCAATTTCTAACTAGAAATACGAGCCCGACAGTGAATCAGAAGCAGTGTGGCCAATTCATGCAAAGTACATCGGGCAGAAATTTGAGCTGAGCAGGCGGGCGCTTGCCCAACCCGCTCAAGCGTAAAACATCACGCAATGGCGCCGGGCGAGCACCCCGGCGCCATCGCACACCCACGCGATATTTTGGTCGGCGGGCGCGCGCTTGATTCAACAGCACACCCGCCGCCAATTAACAGGCCCGTCAAGGCCATTAAAGCCATAATAGACTGAACCACCCGTCCAGCCTTAAAGGCCGGGGAGAAGGCCAAGCGGCCTTTGGGTTTTTTTTTAGGAAACCTCATCCACAGGTGGGTTGAGGTTCCCAACAGCAAATAAAAATTGAATCGAAATTTTAAAATTTCATTCATAACATGTCACAGAGTCAAATGAGGGGACCTGTTTTTATCAGTGGTAATTTTTTTAATTTTTGTATTATGTGGTTTATTTAGATATTATTTGATGTGTTTATTTAGCTCTGTGCCTCAGGGAGCTTTCACTGCGTGCACCCGCACACATGCGAGACCTTCCACATTCACCCTCCTCCTCTCCCCTGCCCCCTGCAGTGACGCTTTTCACGCTGGCCAGCCGTTCGTTGGCCACCCAGGGTAAAATTGATATCGGGGCCCAATCGCAGGCAGCGGTCAGCTTCACAACCGCTCCCGGACCCGCCTGCCGTGCCCATCCGGCAAGGTAAAATTCCTGGCCATAACCTTTAGGGGCACCGACGGAGGTTAACTGGTAGAAACAGGAATCTCACAGAGTGTGCAAATCTTCACAATCAATATAATTGTGGAAAAGAAATGGTGGATTCCAATTAATTGCAGGCATTTGCTAATGTTGAGCAAAAGTGAAACAAGTCTTATGAGATTAACAGTTCCAAAGAACTGGTATTTCATACAGATACAGAATTTTTGCGTTTAAATCTAAGGAAAGAGCTGAGGCCAGCATTGTCAAAGAGCCCTTCAACTTAAATTTAGGGGTCAATTTTCCCACTAACAACTATTGCTGCATCTTCCTTATTTGCGGAAGTATTTTTGCCTTTGCTGGACGCACCCAATCAGCAGGCGCAGGAGCCGTCGGGAAACAGACCAGCGTCCGCGATTGGCTCCGGACTGCCAATTAACGGCCAGCCAGTGTGAAACATGCAGCGATGCCAGGGTGGGGTCGGTAGGAGGGCGGGCAGTGGCATTCCCTTGGGCGCGGGTGAGCACTGTGAGAAAGCTCTCCAATGGCAGACAGCTGCCTCAGGGAGCTGGAGGCCTGAAAAGGCTGAAATGGAGGTTTTAAAAGCTGAAAAAAAAGTATCCATGCATCATAATCATCTGAAAATATAACTGTCCACAGAAATTTAGTTTTATTTTATCTTATCCCGGAAATTTCATCCCGCCCCTGGTTGAGGTTTGATGAAAATGCAAAGGCCGCCTGGCAGATTTGCATGTCCGCCAACCTTGAGGTTGAATGTGCAATGAAAAATCAGAGTCAATTGAGCCAGTGATGGGCTTAATCGTCCTCTTAATTGTCCATAGGCCCGCTTCCGACTTTTGCGTGCACTTGCTGAGCGAAATATTGCGCGAGTGCGTGATGACGTTAGGGTGCTTGCCCGATGTTTTTCCAAGTGATTTTACGCCCGATTGGATCAAGTGCACACCCACCCACAGGGCGTAAAATTCTACCCAATAAATGCTCTTCATAGTGACAATCAATGCTACAAAGAGACATGATTAAAATATAACAAAGAACCATTAATATGTTACTTTTCAACTGATGGGTCAATGGTATCTTCTCTCAACAAGTACCAGTCATTAAATGCAGTCAGAGAATGCACTGACAGTCCACTTAGGCTAGTATTGTTCAGGCTAAGTGACAGCAGTGCCAAAATTGGCTTAAGGGCAGGAAAATTGTGGCTGCTGTTGCATTTAATGAGGGTTGACCTACGATAATTACCTTCTAACCATTTTTGTTAATGGTAATGATGGAGTGTTGCACATGAAGAGAAACTTTTTGCGGGCTATGGGAAAAGGGCAGGGGGTATGGACCAGTTGAGTTTCCCTTGCTAAAAAGCTTGCACGATCACTACAGGCTGAATGGCTTCTTTCTGTGCATTCTTCAATTCTATGATAAGATCCTGAAAAATATGGAGTTGCAGAATTAATCGCGTAACTTAAGTCTATAATTTCCGTTGGTTTTGCACAGTTCAAGGGTCCCGATGATCTCGATGTATGACCCACATCAGCAGGAAAATCTGACCTGCATCATGACACAGTTAAACTAATTGTTCTCTCCTTACCATTTCTCTCTCCTTCTGAGAAATACCATAAAATCAAAATCATTAGTGCAAATACTGGGAACACATGAATGATATGACAGTCCCAGTGTCTAGGCTGCAGGGTGCAGTTAGAGGGGTTTAAGAAACTCATGACACTCTCAATGAATGTTGAGGGAAACAATACCTAGCACAAAGGAAGATGGTTGTAGTTGTTGGAGGTCAGTCACCTCAGTTCTAGGACAACACTGCAGGAGTTCCTCAGGATACTGTCCTCGGACCAACCACCATCAGCTGCTTCATCAATGACCTTCCCTCCATCATAAGGTCAGAAGTTGGGATGTTCGCTGATGATTGCACAATGTTCAGCACCATTCGCGACTCCTCAGATACTGAAGCAGTGCGTGTCCAAATGCAGCAAGATCTGGACAAAATCTAGGCTTGGGCTAACAAGTGGCAAGTAATATTCATGCCAGACAAGTGTTAGACAATGACCAACTCAAACAAGAGAGAATCTAACCTCCCCCTCTTGACATTCAATGGCATTACCATTGCTGAATCTCCCATTATCAACAACCTGGGAGTTACCATTGACAAGAAACTGAACTGAACTAGCCATATAAATACTGTGGCTACAAGAGCAGGTCAGAGGCTAGGAATCCGATGGCAAATAACTCACCTCCTGACTCCCCAAAGCCTATCCACCATCTACAAGGCACAAATCAGGAGCGTGATGGAATACTCTCCACTTGCCTGGTTGAGTGCAGCTCCAACAACACTCAAGAAGCTCAACACCATTGAAGACAAAGCAGCTTGATTGATTGGCACCCCATTCATAAACATTCACTCCCTCCACCACTGACACACAGTAGCAGCAGTGTGTACCATCTACAAGATGCATTGCAGGAACTCACCAAGGCTCCAAACCTTCCAAACCCATGATCACCACCATCTAGAAAGACAAGAGCAGCAGATGGATGGGAACACCACCACCTGGATGTTCCTCTCCAAGCCATTCACCACCCTGACTTGGAAATGTATCGCCATTCCTTCACTGTCGCTAGAATAAAATCCTGGAATTCACTTCCTAGCAGCACTGTGGGTGTACCTACACCACAGGGACTGCAGTTGTTCAAAAAGCTGCTCACTGCCACCTTCTCAAGGGCAATAAGGAATGGGCAGTAAATGCTGGCCTAGCCAGCAATGGCCCCAACCCGTAAACAAATAAAAAATATAAATGCTACAAAAAGTAATGCGATGTGAGTAGAATTTGGTAGACATGAACACGTACCCTTGACATAAAGTTAGCCAATTACATCCTGACAGAGGGGGAAGCCTTTGAAAATCCTACGTATACACATTCAAGCTGACTTGAAGTGGGCTGACCAAGTAGACAGTACGCAAAAAATAAATTGATTCTCATTCTTAGTTCCCTCATCCCTTTCAGACTGCCTGTCCACAAATTGTTGATCTACAATGGCTACATCCATTTCATGATTGAATATGCTATACCTGTATTGTATCCTGGCCTCGCACACATGCAAACTACCCAGATCGAAAGAATACAGAAGCATATGCTAAGATTTATCTTCGGCCATCAGTATCAGTCTAATGACACACCCTAAATGTCACAAAGCTCAAAAGCCTACAAACAAGAAGAGTTAATATTTGTACTGAATTCGGGAAATCCCTTATGTAATCCATCCAATTTTAGAACTGGTTACCGCCATCACACCCAGAGCAATCACTGCAGCTCAGAGGTTTGACTAAATTCAACCGTGTAAAATGCAGGATGGAAAGGCACCAATGTGCTATTCCATACATGGTTCAGGTCCTCAATGAAGTATGTAAATGATGAAATTCATATGTAATTCAGTGCCAGTAGAAATGGTGTAATGGTTTGTAATTTTAATTTATGTTTAATCAACATTACCCTGCTTTTAATGTTTCCCCTTAGCCACTGAATCTGTTGCTCTATTTTTGTTACTATATGATTGTTACATGTTTGCATGCTATTGACCTGATTACTTAGCCTTTATATGAACGTTGTGATGTAACTTGCACCGCAATCAACCTTCGGGCTGCGAATGCGTTTCTTCAATAAAATATCATTATTGTTATTATATCTGTAGAATTGAGAGTTCTAGTATTGTTTTCAATAATTGCAGATTTAGCTTTAAAAATAGTGTCGCACCTTAATTTCCAGTATTATATAAAGGAAATAGTATAATAAAAAAAAAGTTTTCAACTGTGGCTGAGGGAAGTCAGAAGATATTAATGAATGCTGTCACTTTATATTCATATAAATCAATCCCTCAGGTTCAAGGAGGCTGCCAAAAATAAATCCCTTTTACTCAAAGGGAATGAGATAACTGCAAGGCAAGCACTGCCATCAAAACTTACTCTGATAGGCTACGTCAGCCTGTGAGTGATAAATCTGATCACATCCCCAGTGTCCAAAAGTCTTTGCAGTTACTTTTGTCAAGCCAGGAAAGAAAGAAAATTAACTTGACAACAATCAGTAAAATTGCTTAGCTCCAAGGTCCAACCATATGTTAAAAGCTATTTTATTGATGCAGACTCTGAGGCAATGGAAACATGATGTAGAATAGATTTTAATGACAAAGCACTTGAGTAAATTACTCTGCTATTTGTTTGATTCAGTTCTAAAACTTGCTTAGGAGAGGGGGGATAATTCCAATAATTCAGTAGCTCATTATAAGGGTTATTTTCTCCTAGATGTTAACTACAATGAAAAACTGGATGTGAGCAAAACAATAAAATATGTAACTAGGCTTTTCATCCAGTTGTATATTTAGCTGGGTTTGATTTCTGTCTCTGAAATATATCGGGGATAGGGGATGGATGGAATAACTGCCCTTCTATTTTATATTCATTTATGGGATGTGGCTTCGCTGGCTGGGCCAGCATTTATTGCTCATCCCTAGTTGCCCTTGAGAAGGTGGTGGTGAGCTGCCTTCTTGAACTGCTGCAGTCCATGTGGGGTAGGTACACCCACAGTGCTGATGGAAAGGGAGTTCCAGGATTTTGACCCAGCGACAGTGAAGGAACGGCGATATATTTCCAAGTCAGGATGATGAGTGGCTTGGAGGGAAACATCCAGGTGGTGGTGTTCCCATGTGTCTGCTGTCCTCGTTCTTCTAGATTGTAGCGGTTGTGGGTTTGGAAGGCATTGTCTACGGAGCCTTGGTGAATTCCTGCAGTGCATCTTGTAGATGGTACATACTGCTGCTATTGTGTGTCAGTGACGGAGGGAATGAATGTTTGTGAATGTGGTGCCAATCAAGTGGGCTGCTTTGTGCTGGATGGTGTCAAGCTTCTCGAGTGTTGTGGGGGCTGCACTTATCCAGGCAAGTGGGGAGTATTCCATCACGCTCCTGACTTCTGCCTTGTAGATGCTGGACAGTCTATGGGGAGTCAGGAGGTGAGTTACTCATCACAGGGCTCCTTGCCTCTGACCTGCTCTTGTAGCCACAGTGTTTGTATGGCTAGTCCAGTTCAGTTTCTGGTCAATGGTAACCCCCACAAAGTTGATAGTGGGGATTCATTGATGGTAAAGCCATTAAACGTCAAGGGGCCATGGTTAGATTCTCTCTTGTTGGAGATGGTCATTGTCTGGTATTTGTGTGGCATGAATGTTACTTGCCACCTGTCAGCCCAAGCCTGGATATTGTCCAGGTCTTGCTGCATTTGGACATGGACTGCTTCAGTATCTGAGGAATCGCGAATGGTGTTGAATGTTGTGCAATCATCAGCGAACATCCCCACTTCTGACCTTATGATGGAAGGACGGTGATTGATGAAGCAGCTGAAGATGGTTGGGCCGAGGACACTACCCTGAGGAACTCCTGCAGTGATGTCCTGGAGCTGAGATGACTGACCTCTAACAACCACAGCCATCTTCCTTTGTGCTAGATATGACTCCAGCCAGTGGAGAGTTTCCCCCCTGATTCCCATTGACCCCAGTTTTGCTCAGGCTTCTTGATTCCACACTCAGTCAAATACAGCCTTGATGTCAAGGGCAGTCATTCTCACCTCACCTTGGGAGTTAAGTTCTTTTGTCCATGTTTGAACCAAAGCTGTAATGAGGTCACGAGCTGATTGACCCTGGTGGAACACAAACTGGGTGTCAGTAAGCAGGTTATTGCTAAGCAAGTAGTACTTGATAGCACTGTTGATGACCCCTTACATTACTTTACTGATGATCAAGAGTAGATTGATGGGGTGGTAATTGGCCTGGTGGGATTTGTCCTACTATCTGTGTTCAGGACATACCTGGGCAATTTTCCACATTGCTGGGTAGATGCCAGTGTTGTAGCTGTACTGGAACAGCTTGGTTTGGGGTGCAACATGTTCTGGAGCACAAGTCCTCTGTGGTATTGCTAGAATGTTGTCAGGCCCCTTGGAATTTGCACTTTCCAGTGCCTCCAGCCATTTATTGATATCATGTGGAGTGAATTGAATTGGCTGCAGACTGGCATCTGTGATGCTGGGGACCTCCGGAGGAGGCTGAGATGTATCATCCACTTGGCACTTCTGGCTGAAGATTGTAGCAAATGTTTCAGTCTTAACTTTTGCACTGATGTGCTGGGATCCCCCATCATTGAGGATGGGGATATTTGTGGAGCCTCCTCCTCGGATGAGTTGTTTAATTGTCCAGCCGACCACCACTCATGACTGGATGTGTCAGGACTGCAGAGCTGATGAGTTACGGGTTCGCTTAGCTCTGTCCATCACTCGCTACTTACGTTGTTTGGCATGCATGTAGTCCTGCGTTATAGCTTCAGCAGGTTGATACCTCATTTTTAGTTATGCCTGTTGCAGCTCCTGGAATGCTCTCCTGCACTCTTCATTGAACCAGGGTTGATCCCCTGGCTTGATGGTAATGGCAGAGTCGGGGATATGCTGGGCCATGAGGTTACAGATTTTATTTAAGTACAATTCTTTTGCTGCTGTTGGCCCACATCACCTCATGGATGCCCAGTCTTGATTAGCTAACTTTGTATGAAATCTATCCCATTTAGCACAGTGGTAGTGCCATACATGCAATGGAGCTTATCCTCAATGTGAAGGCAGGACTTCGTTTCCACATGTACAGTGGCCACTCCTACTGGTACTGATACATGGACAGATGCATCTGCAGCATGTTTTTCCCTCTTGTTGGCTCCCTCACCACCTGCCACAGATCCAGCCTAGCAGATATGGAAGAACACTGATTCGTCAACTAAGGGAGGGTGGTACATGGTAATCAGCAGGAGGTTTTCTTGCCCATGTTTGACCTAATGCCATGAGACTTCATGAGGTCTGGAGCTGATGTTGAGGACTCCCAGAGCAACTCCCTCCTGACTGTACACTACTCTGCTGGGTCTGTCCTGCCGGATGGCGATGGTGGTGTCTGGGATTATCTGTAAGATATGATTCCTTGAGGATGACTGTGTCAGGCTGTTGACTGACTCATCTGTGAGACAGCTCTCCCAGGCATTAGTTAGCTCCCAGATGTTAGTAGGGAGGGATGAAATGCTAGGCATGGAGGGGATGCGGCAGTGGAAGTGGGGGCGGGGGGTTGGGGGGTGGGGGGCTGGGTGGGAGGTGGGGGGGGTTTGGGGTGGGGGGGGTGGGGTTGGGGTGGGGGGGTGGGGGGAAGGGGCCACAAGGCATAGCACTAACAAACTTAAGCTTAAGGTACTATGAGGACAACAGGGACTGGTCACAGGTGACCTTCTGTTCTGTAATGTTTTGTTTATATTTACTGATCTGGGAATGAAGACCAGAGAAGGTTATGTTAATTTGTTTGGATTGCGAAAATGACATAAACTTTGTTCTTGTCATAATAGCCTGAGTATGCTTCACCTTGTCATTTTTTTGGTGCAGGGTATGCCAGTATTTAATGCTGGATGTGAGTTACTCTAGATTTTATTGCACAGGTACTCAGTGGACTTTGAGTTCAAATGAAAGGGTCAAATGAAAGGATGTGATTGCACTGGAGGGGGTGCAGAGGAGATTCACCAGGATGTTGCCTGGGATGAAACATTTAAGTTATGAAGAGAGGTTGGGTAGACTTGGGTTGTTTTCGTTGGAGCAGAGAAGACTGAGGGGTGACCTGATCGAGGTGTACAAGATTATGAGGGGCATGGACAGGGTGGATAGGGAGCAGCTGTTCCCCTTAGTTGAAGGGTCAGTCACAAGATGGCATAAGTTCAAGGTGAGGGACAGGAGGTTTAGGGGGGATGTGAGGAAAAACTTTTTTACTCAGAGGGTGGTGATGGTTTGGAATGCGCTGGGAGGGTGGTGGTGGCGGGTTGCCTCACATCCTTTAAAAAGTACCTGGATAAGCACTTGGCACGTCATAACATTCAAGGCTATGGGCCAAGTGCTGGTAAATGGGATTAGGTAGGTAGGTCAGGTGTTTCTCACATGTCGGTGCAGACTCGATGGGCCGAAGGGCCTCTTCTGCACTGTGATTCTGTGAATCTGTGATTTCAGACATCCAGGATGGAGGCAGCAGCCTCAGCATAAGGTGGGAGTAGATCTTTGGCAGCCTAGCTGAAGCAGCGTTGGATCAAGGTGTTCCTGGTGTCCCTGTCTCCCTGAAGCTTACAGAAGTCTGCCTCCACATTCTCCTCACTGTTCTCCTCTTCTGACTCATCACTGGATTCATTCCCTGTGATCTGTGCAGCTGTGCCAACACCTTCTTCCTCCAGTGGGTCCCCCCTTGCCATCACCAGATTGTGGAGAGCTCAGCATGCGAACACTATCAGTGACATCCACTCGGGGGGGGGGGGGGGGTATTGTAGTTCTCCCCCTGAATGGTCCAGGCATCGGAAGCGCATCTTCAGAAGACCTATGGTCCTCTCTATCACTGCCCTTGTGGAGGCATGACTCATATTATAATACTGCTCTGCCTCTGTTCTTGGGTGGCGGAGAGATGTCAAAAGCCACCTTTTCAACCGATAGCCCACTTCACCCAGCAGTCATCCATCTAGTCGAGCTGGAGCACTGAATGGCCTGGAAATGTCTCAGCTCATGGGAGCTGTCAGGGTACCTTGCACAGACTGGCAGAATCTGTGTCTTGTGGTCACACACTATCTGGACGTTTTTCGAGTGGAATCCCTTCCTGTTGATAAAGGCACCCGGCTGACCCACTGACGCCCTGATGGCCACATGTGTGCAGTCGATTGCACTCTGGACACGGGGGAAGCCAGCAATCACTGTAAAGCCTCTGGCTCACTCTGTCTGGCTAGCCTCATCCATACGGAAATGAATAAATGACATTACCCGCCTGAACAGAGTATCTGTCACCAGCTTGACACAACTGTGGACAGCTGATTGGGAGACTCCACACAGATCCCCCACTGACCCCTGGAAAGAGCAGGAGGTATAGAAATTGAGGGGCCACTGTGACCTTCAGAGCCACTGGCATGGGGTGTCCACCCACACAGTTGGAGTTGATCTCAGGCTCAATCATATGACAAATGGAGGTCATGGTCTCCCTGGAGAGGCGGAGCCTCCTTCGGCTTTGCACCTCAGACATACTGAGGTAGCTGCATCACTGCCTGTAAACCCTGGCAGCAGGATAGTGGCATCTTCTGCAGCCCCTTCTGCCTTGGACTAACTGCTGGCCCTGTGCCCCTTGTGTCTGCGCCTCTCCTCCCACAAGGACACTCCCATGGAGTGCATTGGGACACCTGGCCTCCTCTCCCTTCTGCCTCGGCCTCCCCAGAGGAGGTGCCTCCAGCTTAGACCACAACCCCCATTACCAGGGTAAGGGAAGGCTGTCTGACATGTGGAAGGGTCCACATGGTCAAAATCCACTGGGGGTCTTGGAGACACCAATGAGTCCTGAATGAAGCCTAGAAATGCTAAGAATGAAGCTCAGAATGGAGATGAAGCTGTCAACAAGCAGCAAACTATTCTCTAAATTCCTCACTACTCACACTGTCAATCCTGCTGACCCTTTTTATCAAGCCCTTAGATGAGGTTTTTCAAACTGTGGGCTGCCCGCCTGCCCACTTTGCCCATGCGACGAGTGCGAAATCACACGGGCAATGTAAATTCAGGATCAATTGGGTTTTTAATGGCCTTAAGTGGCCTTTTAATTGATGGCGGTAGCGGCTCCAACACCTGCACGCCCAGCGACCTGTTGATTGTACACATGCAGGATGATGTCCAGACACTCGCCCGCCCATTCGCTCTATTCTATTTCTGATCGGGCCGGGCCCCGTCCACCCGCCAGGGGCAAAATTCTCATTCTGGCCTCTTACGCATTCCCAAGGATAACTGCTCTGCCGTTGGTGGATATGCCTTAAGTTGCCTAGGCCTTATGCTCTGGAATACCCTTCCTACACCTCTCTGCCTCGCTACCTCACTTTCTTCCTTCAATACACTTCTTTATGCCTCGAGTCTATGAGTTCACTAGTCGAATCAACTTGAATTGCACACCTTCATATACACTTTCTAGTTGACACTCACTATCAATAATGAATAGAGACTGACATAAGAACAAACTGCGATTGTTTATTGCAACAGAAGGCGGAGCACTAAACCACCTCCAGTTCTAGACTTACAGTTAAACAGCAGCCCATGCTGTACAGTGATTGGTCAGTACTGTCACATGGTTAGTCCACATGCATTCTCCTAAAAGGTAAATGGTACTTCACTTTACTACGCACTCCTTAAAACCTATCTTTTTAACCAAGCTTTTGTTATTTGACCTCTCATTATGGGGCGTGGTGCCATACTTTGTTTATAATGCTCGTGTGAAGTGTCTTGGGATGTTTTGTTACATTAAAGAAGCTATGTAAATATAACTGGTTCCTGTAGGGCAATTCAAAAGCTGGTGGGGCTGGGGGCGGGGGGTGGGGTGCACAAACCATTTCAGATATCTTGGTTACATTGGCATGGAGGTGAGCAGAGTAAAAGAGTAAATGTAATGGATATCTAACCCTTTCCCTCTCTGTAGCACCTGAGAAATGAATAATAACATCAAAAATAGGAGTAGGGATAGACACTAGCTCCTCGAGCCAGCTCTGCCATTCATTATGATTATGGCTGATGTTCTGCCTCAACTCCACTTTCCCACCCACCCTCCATATCCTTTGATTCCCTGACAGATCAAAAAACTACCTTTTTCTGCCACCAGTTCATCTATCTTGCTACAAACGTTTCATGCATTCAAGTAAAGAGCCTTTAGTTTTATTTTTTCACCATTGTTTGTTGCATGGATCTTATCGCTGATGCACTATTATTGATAAACTCCCTGCCCCTTCCTGTCCCACTGTGGTTGTCTTTAACCGAATCACTACACTGCTATAATGCTTCAACTCTTCTCTTTAGATTTCTAAACTTTCCTTCAGCTGACTCTTCCCCACTCACCCCATTTAAGAACATAAAAGAACAGAAAAACATACGAAGTAGGAATAGGAGTGGCGAGCTGCTCTGCCACTCATTAAGATCATGGTTGATCTGAAATAGCCTTAACCCTGTCCCCATAGCACTCTGTTGCCAAAAAAATTGCCTTTTTATATACTTCTAGAAGATTTTAATGTCCATTGGTATATTTCTTGTTAGTATTCTGTTGCACTCTAAATTCTGTCTATTTTTTTTAGTCATCCTTTGCTGGTTTCTAAAACTTACCCAATCTTCTGGCCTAACACTAATCTTTGCAGCATTATACATCTTTTCTTTCAAATTGATAGCACCCTTAACTTCCTTGGTTAGCCATCCTTCTAGTTGGGTCTTTCTTCCTCTGTGGAACATATCTTTGTGAGAGTTATGAAACATCCCCTTAAATATTTGCCACTGTATCCACAGCATCTTACCTTTTAAACTATTTATCCAGTTCACTTTAGCCAAATCTGCCCTAGTGCCCATGTAATTGTCTTTATTCAGGTTTAAGACACTAGCTATGGACTCACATTTCTCACCCTCAAACTGAATGTGAAATTATATCATGACATGATCATGCTTGCTTAGAGGATCCTTTACTATGAAGTCCTTATTTAATCCTGTATCATTGCACATTACCAGGTCAAGATAGCCTTGCTCCCTGGTAGGTTCCAGAATGTATTGTTCAAAGAAACTGTCCTGAATACACTATATGAACTCGTCTTCCAGGTGAGCATTGCCAATTTAATGTGTCCAATTGATGCAAAGATTAAGTCACCCACAATTATTGCAGTACCTTTCTTGCAAGCCCCAATTTTTTCTTGATGTATATTCTGTCCTATTGTGTAGCTACTATAGGGGGCGTACAGTTTACTCCCATCAGTGACTTTGTTCCTTTGCTATTTCTTATCTCCACCAAAACTGACTCTACATCTTGATCTTCTGAACCAAGATCACTTCTCACTATTCTACTAATCTTATCCTTTATTAACAAAGTTGCCCCATCTCCTTTTCCTTTCCTCCATCTTTTCAAAACGTTAAATACCCATGATTATTCAGGTCACAGCCTTAGCCACATTGCAACCGCATCTCTGTAATGGCTATTATATCATATTAAATTCATTCAGCTTGTTGCATTTGTTGCAAGCATTCAGAGAAAGGGCCTTTAATTCGATGTTTTCATTGTTATTGCTCACTCTGTCCTTATTTGGTGGTGCACACTTATGATTATATGCTCTGTCCCTCCCTCTCCCACCCTGGTAATCATTACCTGTATCGTTACCCTGCATTATTCCCTTGCCTTTTCTCTTTAATTTTCCAAATTGGCCCTCAGATGAACCCTTCTCCCATTCCCAGCTGTTTCGTTTGGACCCCCCCCATATAGTCCTAATTATATGACTCAGCAGGACACCGGTCCCAGCGCAGTTCAGGTGAAGGCTATCCCAATGGTATAACACTCTCTTTCCCCAGTACTGATGCCAGTGCCCATAAATCAAAACCCATTTCTCCCACACAGTCCTTGAACTATGTATTTGACTCTTATTCTATTTACCCCCTGCCAATTTTCTTGTGGCTCAGGTGGTAATCCAGTGATTATACCTTTGTGTTCAGCTTTTTAACTTGGGCGCCTAGCTCCTCATACTCCCTAAGCAGAACCTCTTTCTCAGTCCTGCCTATGTCATTGGTACCTATGGGGACCACAACAATTGGATTGTTCCCCTCCCACTCCAGGTTCCTCTCTATCCCCGGGGAGGCATCCTTAACCCTGGCACCAGCCAACACAGCCTTCGGGACTCATGTACTTGGTTACAGTATCTGTATTTGTCCCACTAACAATGCCTTCCCTTACTAGAACTACATTCTCCTGTTAATCCCCCCAGTTAAATGACCCCCTGCACTATGATGCTGTTGTCAGTCTGCTCATCCTCCCTGCAGCCCCTGCCCTTGTCCACACAAGCTGCAAGAACCTCGAGCCTGTTATCCAAGTGCAAGGGCTGAGGTTCCTCAAGTACTACCTTCTTCAATCATAGGCACACCCTCCCGTCCCTAACTGCAGACCATATTCAAAGTACCGAGCCTAAGGGGTGTGACTGCTCCTGGAACAAAGTGCCTAGATAACTTACCATCTCCCTGAAGCATTGCAGTGTCTAAAGCTCAGGCTGAAGCTCACCAACTCTGAGCCAATGTTACTGCAAATATGGTTCCTGTGAGTCACACAAATGTCCACCAGCCCCCATATGCTACAGCTGTAACACATCACCTGCCCTGCCATCTTTATTGTGTTTTATTTAACTAATTAAGTTTAGAAATATCATTCAGTAATTGTCTGTAGCTATGTCAAGTGGATTAATTAGCTAAGCCATAAATTTAGTGAAATATTGATGTTTCTCCAGCACCAGTTTAAACCACTGCCCCCAATTAGAGACAGCCAAAAACTTAAAACTCTTCAACCACTTACCTATCTGCTCACCTAATTAATGTTCCTGGCTTCAGCTCTGACATCCCGCTGCTGGTGTCCAGCTCCCTCTCTCTGCACACTCCTTTTATGCAAAAGGCTAGAACAGCACCCCTTCCCTCACTGCACCAAATTCCCAAGCTCACACTGTGTTTCAAGCTACACTCAATGACAAGCTGCTACATTCATGTTTACTTACTTTTGCTTATTTTAGCCTAAGGCACTATCCAGGGCCTGGTTATACGATTCACCAGAACACTGATCCCAGCCTAGTTTAAGAGAAGCCCATCAGAATGCAAGTTTCTTCTTCCCCCAGTAGAGGTGCTAGTGACACATGAAACAAGCCCCTTTCTTTCCACACCTCTCTTTGAGTCACATTTTAATTCCCTTACCTGCATGACCACAAGCATACCAAGTTACACACAGGGGTCTCTATTTGTGTATTAATATTTGCTTTCTTTTCTAGTGCTGAGACCCCTTCACTAATCTGTAATGGAACGCTCTCTTTATTTGTTTTCCCATCTCTTCTAATAAGGTTAGAACCGGTAATGTTTAGTTCTCTGTCATGCACTAGGTGAAGCCTATTAAATTAATTATATCATCACTGCTTTACTTCAATTTTTGCTTCTCATCCACAATGTTATTATGTATGCTTTTTGTTTTTGTAGTGCAAATACTATTTTAACCTTTCTATTCCTTGTCTCCATTAGTACCCCCATACCTTCAACTGAAGATACAAACTGTTCATATCTTGAGTGGGTATTGAATAATTAACTGCTGAGTTATCCTTAACTGTCCACGATAAGGCCGAGTGTTTTCTCAAATTTTATTTAAAATGTGCTTGCAGCACTGGTTTATGCCTCTGTGAAACTTGAGCTAATGTAAGGTCTGCAGGCCTTGGTGAATGGTGCCAGATACCTCAGTGCAGTGACCATTTCTCAGGGCACCCTTCCATCATCTCTGACATTGCCTCTCCCACATCAGGGGTGGGATTTCACGTTCGTCAGGTGGACGCAGGCCCAACCCAATCGGGTGTAAAATAGTGCGCCATGGACATCGGGTGAGCATCCCAACATCATCGCACGCGTGCACGATATTTCGGTCGGCGGGCAAGTGTGAGAGTTGGCAGCTTGCCTGCCGACAACTAGGAGAGTTACTAAGCCCATTAATCAATTAAATCAGCAGTATTTTTCCCTGCCCGTCCAGCCTTATGGTTAATTGGCCAGCCAGCATGAGATCGTGGGTGACGGATGGTTTCCTGGCCGCTACCGGGCCTGCCAGCCTTGCCCGGCCTCTTGATGAATGGAAAACCCTGGCCCAGAAGGTTGTTTGTTCTGGCTCTGAGGGTGTGTTGATGCGCCAGCATCTCTCATGATGCCTTCCCTGGATGTCTGCATCCTGAGCTGCCTCCCCTCTGGTGCTGCCTGCTGCAGGCTTTGTGGCCTCTGTTGCTGAGTGGCAAGAACCCTCCTTTGGGGCATCCTATCCTACTGCTCCCAACGTTGCAGGAATATTGAGTATTTGAGACCCTTAGATATTCCAGCAATTGAACTGTGTGAGGATGAGAGTATGTGTATCCATGGATTTTACCAATAACGTTGATGGGCAGCGAGATTTTCAAATTGTTGCATTATCCACAACCAAAGATCCACTCACACCACATTGGACTCCTCCTTGTTTGACCTCTATTCCTGCCAGCTGCACATGAGTTTGGACACATTGGAAAAAGTGGTATGTCTCAGGTTTGAGATTGAAGCCATTAACCACCACCCTCCTCCTGTCACCTTCACGTTTATCCCCATCACCCTTGAGCCTCCCAATATAATTTTGCACTTTCCCTCTATAACCCTTTAACCTCCACCATTACCCTGGATCCTGTCACCCTCCAATTGGAAATACCTGGGAGCACACCCATTCCTGCCAACATTCCCCCTCTGATCCTAACCCACCCTATGAGACATTTGACTATCCCAACCTCATACTGGATCTACGCCCAACTGAATCAAACCTCTCCTTGTGACTGTAAGTGTTCCCTCTGTCAGCCAACAACTTGAGATGGACCCACATGTAGATCTCACGCTTTAGGCTCTTCATTTTCTTACCTTGACTGACTGAACATACCAACGCCCCCACCACCACACCCAGGACACCAGGCCCTTCCCACACCAATCCTCTATGCCCCCGACCCTACCCTCTGTACTCCCTTGGATCCCTCTTCTACTCCTCAATGCTCCTGACCCCACTCTACACCAAGCACCCACTTCAGCCATAAGTCACCCTTGCCAGTCCCAAGCCTCCCTGCAAGCTACCATTCTCCTGCTCCCCTCTCTTATGATGCAGCGTTCAACAAGGAAAGCTACTAACCTCAGACACAAGTGCACAAATCCATCTGTTGCATACCACCATTAAATGAACATGGATCAGATGCCATGAGATTCTTGTGTGTCACTGAATTTATCATGAAGGTAGGACATAATTTTTAAAAGTTTTAATATAATAAATATTCATGTCATGCAAATATACTACAAGGAGGAACCCACCATGGGACAATGTGAAGCCTGAACTGCCACAAACAGGGCACTGAGATAACCTCTGAATGTGTACCTGCCATCGGGAAAGCAAGATTTCAGCTTCTGCCTAATTAAGTCACTTGCCCACATATTTCTTGCTCTTGCGGGCCCATAAAATCATCCCTCTGCCCATACTTTCAAGTCAGGATGGTGTGTAGCTTGGAGGGGAGCTTGCAGATGGCAGAGTTCCCATGCATCTCCTGCCCATGTCCTTCTAAGTGGCAAAGATCACAGGTTTGGAAGGTGCTTTCAAGGAAGCTTGTTGAGTTCCTGCAGTGTATCATGTAGGTAGTACGCATTGCAGGCCTGGTATGCCAGGGATGGAGGGAGGGAGTGTTTAAGGTGATGGATGAGGTGCCCATCAAGCAGGCTGCTTGGTTCTGGAAGATGTTGAGCTTTTTGCATGCTGTTGGAGCTGCACTCATCCAGGCAAATGGGGAGTATTCCATCACACTCCTGACTTGTGCCTTATAGATGGTGAACAGGCTTTGTGGAATCAGGAGGTGAGTTGTCACTGCAAAATTACCTGTCTCTGACCTGCTTTTGTAGTCATGGCATTTATGTGGTTGGTCCAGTTAAGTTTCAGGTCAATGGCAACCCCCAGGCTGGTGATGGTAAGGGAATTCAGTGGTGGTAATGCCACTGAAGGTTAGGTATTTGGGCTCATTCTTGTTGGGGGTGTCATCTCCTGGCATTTGTGTGACTCAAATGTTACTTGCCACTCAAGCCTGACTGTATTTATCTTGTTCAAAATCCCATTCCAAAAAAATCTTAATGTTGACTGGATTTAAATAATAATAGTTTACAATAATGATAGTGACAATAATAATAATGATGAAAATACTACCTAAAAATGAATTGGGTACATATGTCATACTTGAGGCATTTTTCTTTCACATTATCCTGAAAGGAAGTTACTCCTAGTTACAACCCCCTTTATGTATTTCAGGTCATCTTGCTACATTAAAAAACCATGTCATTTCTGAGCAACTTGGCAGCATTAAGTACAAGGAAGAGATGGATGCCAGAGTTTAGGGTTTGTTGTGTGTGCAGTAACAGTGGGATGCCTTCTAGCTTTATGCAGGAACACCATTTAATGTAGGAAAAACATCCTGGCATTTAACAGAGGAAAGAAGGGAGCAGATGCCACACATTTGTAGGAGACTTGGGAAGAAAGGACTGAAAATATTTGCATCAATCTTCCCAATGTTTACTTTATGATTTGAGACATTTACTCTAGATTATTTTTAATATTGACAATTCTGTTAGGTGGGCTTCACTTTCCGGGGTACATGTTTATCTACCAGTTAGATAATTTGTAGTGAGTCCAGTTATCAATTAGAAACATTCCTAACTATAATCTGATTTACTGATCATGTAAACATATACCATTTTAGTCATACTTCAATTGAAGGAAATTATGCTAGCAATGACATGTTAGTTAAAAACTCCTTGCTGAGGTGGTAGTGAACATTTTTTTTGTAGAATCAAGGACATTGATGCAGTTTGAAACGCAGCTGGAAGCTAGGTTAGGTGAGTTGGCATAATCGAGGGATGAGCTGGATGAGCTAAATTACATTTCCTTGCACTTAATTTTTGAATGATCTTTCATAATTTGGAGAATTTGTCCAATAGCAAATTTTCTGCTGTGTCTGGTAATTGTGAACACAAGTGTAAACAGCCTGAGTAGTGAACCAATAAAAGTAAGATGTATACTGTGTGACACTGAAGGTTGCTTTTTGTATAGCACCTTATTTTGTCACACATGCTGTTTGTTCTATTGATGTCACTGTATGTCTCCAGCTAACTAGCCCACTTTCAAGTGTTCTTGTGCCTTTCAGACAGACTTATTGTAGAAAGTCATTCTCACACTCTGTCTCATCAATATCCACAGGATGTGGATGACTGAACAATTGAAGGATATAATGTACATTACTTTCTGCTTGTCTCTTAAGTAGTACTGACTAGTACTGACTGGACTGGTTTCAAACATCCACAAATAACTGCTTGAGCATAGAGATTCAGGCTGATCTGTCATTTACATCAAAAACACCCAAGTAAGCACAGAACTATGACAGAATCTTTATTGTTTTTTTCTAAAAGGGCTTCAAGTTTGATTTCAAGTTATTATGATACCTTGCCTAAATATTTTATATTTCCCAATGGAAATTGTGAGTTTCAAACTGTACACAAAAAATCTGATAACGTTGTCCATTCACCTGCAGTATAAATTAAAATATATCACCGAGGACTGGCAATCTTCTAGATAGTGAATAGTCAGCATAATGGATTCATTTCTGTATTTGTTACAATTGATGCATGCAGCACTGAGGTAAACAGGTGTGGCTTCTTACAAATGCAAGTTTTGTAAGATTATTATGTTTTGGGGCTGTGTCTTTAATTTAGGGCAAAACGGTTTGACTCAAAAGGTGTCCAAAGAGTCAAGAGCTCAGGCTTCTGAGATTAGAAAGGCACTGAAATCTCAGGCTAACAGCAATGAACTAAAGCCAGCTGGAAACAAGTTGGAGATGGCTGAATGAACTTGACTGTAGAACCTAAGCCACAGGCGTCAAAGCAAAATACAGTAGCAGCATTCCAGGCTAATGGAAATTCAAAGGAAAACAGTGCTTTAAAACACAACGACTTGGCTGTAACTAATGCTGAGACCATGGAACTACAAGGACAAATGGAGTTTAGGAATTTAAACTTCAGTGAAAGAGGAACTGAGCACAGTTTGTGTTGACTGGTGAAAAGAATTTAAAAGAATACGAGAACTGGCTAAAATGAGGAATCAATACTTTTTGAATGACCTTAACAAAATTCTTAAAACAGCAAGGGAGGACCACATTTAAACAGAAGACAGTTCAGTTGTTTAGCTGGCTAAGACTTTTCTTTGAGCAATAAAAAAACCCACAGCCATGTCAGAGAATGGATATCAGATGTTAGAACTCTAACCAAGTGATGCACAGACTGATTCTAAAGACAAACAAAATGACATATTGAAGCTACATGAGAAGGGGAGTTGTGACAGCGGATTTAGTCTCTATTTACAGCTTACGCTTAATGGAATTGAAAAATCACAATGTTTGTTTACAAGCAACAATCTTGACAAAGTTACCCAGGTTGAATCGATTGGGCAATCTTTCAACCTAAGACATGGAAAAGCTGTGAAATTTACTCCACATGGGGAAAGGAGCTTTATCATGATGCATAACGGAAGGCAAAGCCATTAGCAGTGAAACAAATTCTCATTTATATGAGAGAAAAAACTTTTAAAATCTATTTAAAGCGGACTTGGCCTCCTAACTGTTGCACGCATTTGGTTGATATGGGTTAAACGCTGTGATGCTGCCAAGGTGGACTGCTTAATGGCAATGTATGACAGCATGGGGTTAGAATGTTAATTGTACTGTTTTCAGTATGTTAGTGATTAGAGTGTTTACAATGCTATATTTTGCATAGTGTTTTTGAAAACTCATCACTTCAGCAATGCCTTTTCATTCTTCAGGTGGAGGTGTTACAAATGCAAGGTTTTATAAGGTTATTATGTTTTAGGATGGTGTCTTTAATGTAAGGTAAAATTGAGGAGGTCCATCAGCATAACCAACACAGTAGATGATAGTGATCGGTGACACAACAGGCATTGGTAGGAGTTTCCTCCATGTCCTTTACCTATAGATTGAGCCATCCAATGACCCTATTCTTCATGACCTCCAGTCTTGCCATCACCGCGGACCTGCCACAACGGTTCCCATATGACGTCAATGAATGCCTCCACCATCGGTGTCAGTCGCAAAGGTCAGCCACGCCACTGCCCATTCGAGCGATTTTGTGTCTTTTGTGTGCTTGCTTACTCTGCAGGGTGAGGATACAATAATTTATGAGCAGCCTGGCCTCTCACCTCGTCCAGCATGACACTTACATGAGCTGTTCCTTTCCTCAGTGATACCCACTCCTGAATTGAACCCCATTTTTGAGTGTGGCAGATGTCTTGGTGATGCTCTGGCAATGAGCACATGCTCTGGCAATGTAAGAGAAACTAGATTTAGAGGCCTATCATTCAGGTGTCACTTGCCATTTTCCAGATCTTAACAGGTGATTGAACTTCGAGCAACATGGACCTATGTATTCTGTGTTATGCCTCTAACTGCTGACCTCCATGGCCGCATCCATCCAAGCCCTTTTGATCTCTTGAGTTACTTTTCCTCTCCTGGATACAGGGAAGAGGAGTTCACTCCTCAGGGGTATAAACAGGTTAGGTGAGTGGGCATCAAGATGACGTATAATGTAGGGAAGTGTGAAGTTATTCACTTTGGATCGTAAGAATAAAAAAGCAGGATATTTTTTAAAAGGTGAGAAACTTGAAATGTTAATGTTCAAAGAGACTTGGGTATGCTTCTACAGGAATGCAGAAGATTAGCATTCAGGTACATCAAGCAGTTAGGAAGGCGAATGGCATGTTGGCCTTTATTGCAAGTGGGTTGAAGGACAAGAATAAAGAAGTCTTGCTACAGTTTTACAGGGTTTTGATGAGACTGGAGTACTGTGTGCAGTTTTGGTCTCCATATTTAAGAAATACCTGCGTTGGAGGTGGTACAGCGAAGGTTCACTAAATTGGTCCTAGGGATGAAGGGGTTGTCCTATGATAAAAGATTAAATTGGGCTTTTATTCTCTGGAGTTTTGAAGAATGAGAGCCAATCTCATGGAAACCTAGAAAATCCTGAAGGGGTTTGATAAGGTGGATGCTGAGAGATTGATGCTGTTGGTTGGGGAATCTAAAACATGGGGGCACAGTCTCAGGATAAGGGGCCGATTATTCAGAACTGAGGTGAGGAGAAATTTCTTCATTCAAAGTGTTGTGAATCTTTGGAATTCTCTACAGAGTGCTGTGGATGTTCCACCACCGAATACAATTAAGGCTAGGATAGACAGATTTCTGGTCTCTCAAGGAATTACGGGAAAAGAGGGAATGGGTGGAAAATGGAGTTCGAGCCCAAGATCAGCCACGATGGTATTGAATAGCACAGCAGACTCAATAGGTCATGTGGTCTACTCCTACTCCTATTTTTTATGTTTCATGTTCACTCAGCAAATGCCTCTGTCAACACCTCAAGAGCAGAAAACCTTGGTGCTGCCCATGGACACTTGTCCGTGTGGCATCCTCCTGTGACATGTTTTCAGTGAGCAGCAAACCGAGTCATGCCTGCGACTTATCTTTTCAAAGGGCCCTACAGATCCACCTCCAAGCTGATTCCGGCACTGCTGATTGGGTACTAAACTCACCCCTGAGTCAAACCAGTCCTTTGTTTGAAAATCAGGTCATGTCACTGATACTGACATAATGCCAGTTCCCAGCCCTGAATTGAAAATCCAGGCCCTGAGCTCCATCCCTGACTTGGCATTAGTTAACCAAAGGAAGGATAAGACATTATTGATCAGTAAAACTAGTATTCACAGTTTTAAAATTATTTATTGCCATCCTCCAGTAACAGTGGAATTAGTTGTTAGGTAAATCAAATGTTTTGTGAAGCTATCATTACATAGCTTTCATCAAGTATGTAGTTCAGCTCTAATGTGTTTAAAACAACATAGAAATTTCATTCTAATTATTTTGAAGGAAATAAATATCTGAGGAGTTGTGAATGGAAGTGAACGTTGTGCAATCATCAGCAAATATCCCCAATTCTGACCTTATGACGGAGGGAAATTTTGAATGAAGCAGCTGAAGAGGTTGGGCCTAGTACACCAACCTGAGGAACTCCCACAGCCATGACCTAGGACTGAGATAATGGCCTCCAATAAAACCACAGCCATCTTCTTTGTGCTAGGATGGTTGTGAAATCCAACAAGTGGAGAGTGTTCTGATATGGTCCTTCTTATCTGTGGACTCTAGGTGTGATATTTGGACAGACTGCAGTTATACTCCAGTATCTGCTTAACACTTGTTTATTAGTACCACTTCTAAACAGGTTACAGAGCAGGCAGGTTGCTCCTAGGCATAATGTTCCAACTCTCTCTCTCTGTCTCTCTCTCTCTCTCGAGACAGAGAGAGACAGAGAGAGAGAGAGAGGAGTGAGAGAGAGAGGAGAGAGAGAGAGTCTAACACATGTCCGACTGATGTCAGTGAAACAGCAAATGCCATCTGTTAACCTTTTGTACTACAGAGAGCTTCCCGCGATTCCCATTGACTTCAGTTTTGCTAGGGCTCCTTGATACCATGCTTAGTCAAATGCTGCCTTGTAGTCAAGGGCAGTCACTCTCACCTCGTCTCTTGAGTTCAGCTCATTTTTCCATGTTTAGTCTAAGGCTGTAATGAGGTCAGGAGCTGAGTGGCCCTAGCAGACTCCAAATTGACCATCAGTGAGCAGGTTACTGCTGTGCAAGTGCCACTTGATAGCACTGTCAACAACAGCTTCCTTCATTTTACTGACGATGGAGAGTAGTCTGATGGGGAAGTAATTGGTCAGGTTGGATTTGTCCTGCTTTTTGTAGGTAGGACAAACCTGGGCAATTTTTCATATTGTTGGGTAGATGCCAGTGTTGTAACTGTATTGGAGCTAGGGGTGCAGCTAGTTCTAGCGCAGAAGTCATCAGTTCTACTGCCGGAATGTTGTCAGGGTTCATAACCTTTGGAGTATCCAGTGCTTTCAGCCATTTCTTGATATCAAGTGGAATGAATAGAGTTGACTGAAGACTGGCATCTGTGGACCTCAGGAGCAAGATGGATCATCCACTCAGCAGTACTGGCTAAAGGTGTTTGCAAATGCTTCAGCCTTTTCTTTTGCACTAATGTGCTGGGCTCCCCCATCATTGAGGATGGGGATATTTGTGGAGTCTCCTCCTCCAATGAGTTGTTTAATTGTCCACCACCTTTCATGATGGGATGTGATAGCAGTGCAGATCTTTGATCTGATCCATTGATTGTGGGATTGCTTAGCTCTGTCCTATTGCATAATGCTTCTGCTGGTTGGCACGCAAGTAGTCCTGTGCTTGTAACTTCACCAGATTTTAGGAATGCCTGGTGCTGCTCCTGGCATGTCCTCCTGCACTCTTCATTGAACCAGGATCCCCTGGCTTGATGGTAATGGTAGAGTGGAGGATATGCTGGTCCATGAGGTTACAGATTGTGGTTGGATACAATTCTGCTGCTGACGATGGCCCACTGCACTTCATCAATGCCTAGTTTTGAGTTGCTAAATCTATTCAAAATCTTTCCTATTTAGCATGGTGATAGTGCTACACAACATGACGAAGGGTATCCTCAATGTGAAGATGGGACTTTGTCTCCACAAGGATTGTACCGTGGTCACTCCTATAGATACTGTCATGGACAGATACATCTGCCACAGCTAGATTGGTGAAAACAAGCTCAATTAGGCGTTTCCCTCTTATTGGTTCCCTTAGCACCTGCCGCATACCCAGTCTAGCAGCTATACCCTCCAGGACACGACCAGCTCATCAGTAACAGTACCACCAAGCCACTCTTAGTGATGGAAATTGAAGTCCCCCACCCAAAGTTCCTCCCTTACCCTTTCCACTCTCAGTGCTTCTTCTAATTGGTGTTCAACATAAAGGAGTACAGGTTCATCAGCTGAAGGGGTGGGGGCAGTAGGTTGTAATCAGCAGGAGGTTTCCTTTCCCACACTTAACCTGATGCCATGAGACTTCATGGGTCCTGGAATCAATGTTGAGAACTCCCAGGGCAACTACATCCCATCTGTATACCACTGTGCCACCGCCTCTGGTGGGATGGTGATGATAGTGTCTGGGACATTGTCTGTAAGGCTATGATTCGATGAGTATGAATATGTTATGCTGTTGCTTGACTAGTCTGTGAATCAGCTCTCCCAATTTTGGCACAAGCCCCCCGAGGTTAGTAAGGGGGACTCTGCAGGGTCGACAGGGCTGGATGTACTATTGTCATTTCCAGTTTCTAGGTTGATGTTGGGTGGTCCTACTGATTTCATTCGTTTTTGGCTTTTTTGTAACAGTTTGATGCAACTGAGGGGCTTGCTAGACCATTCAGGAGTCAACCATATTGCTGTTGGTCTGGAGTCACATCCAAGTCAGACAAAGTGCAGATGGCAATTTTCCTTCCCTAAGGGTAGTTAGTGAGTCAGATGGGTTTTTGCAACAATCAATGATAGTTTCATGGTCATGATGATGGTTTCTTTTTAAATTCCAGATTTATTAATTAGTTGAATTTGAATTCCATCTGCCCTCGTGGTCAGATTTGAATCTGGGTCTCCAGACCATTAGCCTGTGCTGCTGAATCACTATTCCAGTGATATTACCACTATGCCACTGCCTCCCCATGCATTATAAACTCACCATAGTATGCAGGGTAATGGAGGCTACTGCATCAGAATACAAGCATGTGTTACTATTGGTGCATCCCAGCACCTGTTGGAGAAGTTGCTGGCTGCATTCTGGGCTACAGAATATCATGCAAGTGTCTCAAGACACTTTAGTCACTAGAGACTTATTTATATATGCCAAGTGTCTAACAATTGTTTCAGGCACAGGCCCTGGATACCTTTATTCACCAACACCAATGTACTTACTTTCAACTTGTAATAACTGTGTGCTTTCTGTCTGCCATATTGGAGATTTACTCACCCATTTGAAAATGAGTCCTGTGCCATTGAATTTCTAGGCCAATATGTTAAAGAATGTGCTATGTGAAGCAGTGTTATATCTGAATGGGCTCTGTTGCAATTTGTTCAAAAAGGGTTGTCATACAAAATGTCAAAGCATATTAAATCAGACCCTTAAATAAAATATTTATTGCATAAAACATTTTTATGGACTTTTTTAAAAACAAAATAGAAAATTGAAAGCTACTGTCTCCATATAGTTTGGTTTTCAGATGACAGCAACAAGCGGTCAGTAATATCAAGCCTATCATGGTGCATTTTAGTTTGTGAGTGCTGGGCTTTTGCACTAAAACAGGAAGCAATTGACCAGAAGGCATCTCATAAAAGAGTTAGACTAGAATCTAATCTTTCCTACAAGGCACTTATAGATTTTGATAAAGATTTCTGTTTACTCGGTAAGAAACAATAATTCATCTACAACATAAATAACTTGATGTTCAAGTTTTCTTCCCCAGTTCATATGTTATCTCACTACATCCCCAACAGTGGGGTTAATACTGAAGAAACCATGGATCCTTGTGCTGTTATACATTGCTTTTTTCTCAAATACAATTAGTTTTCTTTCAGTTTTCTTTTTTAAAGAACACATAGGTTTAACAATTCCTATTATATATTTAAAAATTCCTCAATAATATGAAAAGAGAACTCATTCAGCTAAAAATAAGTATTGAAATATTTAGAGGACACTTACTTCATGGTTTAAAAGGCCAATGTCAGGGGGAACTAAAACTTCAATAGCTCAGGTAAATGTGGACCCTCATTTAGGGAGGTACAGTACAAAACAAAAAGCATTTTAAATGAAACTGATATAGCTTTTCAAAAACCATTCACTTCACACTCCCTAACTAAATCTCATGCCTTTTAATTGTTTTTCTGTATATCAGCCGACAGTGTACAATTTCTGCGGGCAAAATTGATCTTTGATGAAAGCTCGTTTTATAATTCACCTGACTTCATCTTTCTGTTGAATTTTCACTTGTACCATTGTGCGGAAAACTAAAGGTAAGAGTGAAAAATCGCTCCAGTAGAAACAAAAATCAGATCAGATGAAAATTAGGTGGGTGACTGGATGATGCTTGTTTTGGCTGTGGCAGAATAACAATTCCACCCTTATAATTAATTCATCATTTACTTCTCATCAATTTTATTTCAGTTGTTTTAATGCATAAATGATTAGTTGTCATTATAGTACGAGGATCAGGCACACATTGGGTTAGTGTGCAACTGAGTATAATACTATCAACACACTGATGTAAGAAGTCACATGACCCAGACACAGGGGTCAGAGACATGTGTAGAAATAAACATGGAGACAGCTTCTAGCTCGTACCCATTAACTTTACATGTGTAATTGTTCTACCAATTAATCAAGACTTACAGTTAACCTACAGAAGACTATGGAGACTTTTTTTGGACACACCGATTTGTAACCAACACCCCACAACATGGTGACAGCAAGGGGATAAAAACCCAGAACCTCGCCAAAATGCTGAGGTAAACAGAAATGTTGAGAAAAAAATTCAATAGAGCATTCTGACCTGAAGGAAGCTCCAGAAAAAGTAAAGGTGTAGAGGGAAAATCACCAGGAAAAGCTCCAAAGAAAGGCTTGGAAGCTGAAGGCAGAAATTTAAAATCCCATACTGCAGCAGAAGACTCCATTGAATCTCCTTTGGAAGTCCAGCTTCAGATTACAAATCAATAGAACGTGTAAGGTGATTGAAACCTGATAAAATTCTAGGCTGCAGAAAGCTCTCAGATATCTTTAAAGTCATTCAATGTCAGAATTGCTAGTTGAAAGAAGCCTATTGCTAAAACTTGATCCCTGAGTCAGAGCCTGAACGCATGATGTCCAAGCTCGTCTGAAACTCAAAAAGAAAGATTTAATGAGATAGTCTTGAAATGCCATGAACTCCCACCTTAGTAAGAAAGAAGGTAGAATCTCCAATTCAACTGACCTAAGGGTCTAAAAAGTGAAATGCTGAACAAAGCAAGTCTGCAGGGAGCCAATCCAGCAAGCCATTGTTCATTTTTTTTTCAAGAAGATCACCATTGCCATTGTGCAGAGCCCACCAAATCTGGCAAGCACAGGGATTCCCTTTGTTTTGGAGTGGATGACGATGTCGTGTTGAAATTCAGAAAACTGAAAGAAGGGTCCACAGCCAGCTCCATAATATGGTGGCTGAGCTCATTTGAGTGAAAAAAAAGAGCTTACAAAGCTGAAGGGAGGGCAAAAAATTGCCATCAAATTGAGTTCAAAAGCTCAGTGGATCAAAACTATTAGTTTCGATGGTTCTGCAGAGAGAATGAGTTTTAAAAAATGGCCTTGTCAGTTGAACAGGAGCCTGCTGAAACTCAACAACCCCGGGAAGAAGACCTGAGGAAACAATGGTTACTGCATAGCTATTCTCAAAAGGACAACAACATTTAAAGCTGTAACTGCAAAAATATTAAATGATCATGGATCAAAAATCCAACTTACCAGATCACATTGGACTTATCCAAGGGTCAAATCTAATGGGAAATATTGCATCCTTGAGATTTTTGAATTACTGGAGTACATCAGCTATCGGTAAATAAATCCGAAGAAGTCCAGATTAATACTTTTTTTATAATGGTTTGGTGAACTTGCGGATGAAGGAATCCTAACACTTAGCATTGATGAATCCTCAACCAACCTTGTGGAACGATTAACAGCCTTTGATGAATGTTTTAATCTTCGAGTGGAGGAGTGCACAGAGCTTAAAAAATGAGACAGGAAACCTCCAGCAAAACAATGAAAGGATTAAAGACAGTACCCAAACAAACCACATGAGGGTGCCAGAGAGGCAGGGAACTTTACAGATGTCCCAAAGGAATACCTTTTTGGCGACCCCACATGTTTCCAGAACAGTACCAGCAGCTGGCGGTGAATGGCAAGGACAAAATTCTGCTGCAGGTGGAGCAAGAAAAAGCAGAAGTGAAGTCAGAGCATGTTTGTATCAAAGCTGAATTGCAAGATTCGAAACACAAGATTCAAGCTGCGTATAGAACTTTGAGAACGTCTGATAAACTCAAGCTTTCAATGAACCAGACTGTTCAAGATCTGAACAAACACATTTCTGAGACATCACGAAGATAACAGGGGGAAATAACAATGCTCAATTCCACAGTTGACAAATAGAAATGGGGTTGGAAAATCTCTACCAGATATACAGCCAGGCTCAACAAAAGGCAGAAAAGGTACTCAAAGAAGTTGCGGCCTTAAAAGATTCTTTGAAGAACCAATACATGCTCCTGGAAAAACAGAAAGAGTTAAGAAATAAGTTGAATGCCACTCTAGAAAAAAGCTACGTTGGGACTATCAATAGTGACAAAGCAATACACTGAAACACAGAGTGAGTAGGCAAGGGCGGAACCAAAAAATATACAGTTGTAAAAACAGCTAATTGTCCTTTAAGACCAAATTCAAAAACAATACATCACCCTTCAGCAACATGAAGGAATATAGACTACCTTGAATAGCAGAATGGTGGAACAGCAGAACAAAATCATTGAGGCCTGTTAAATTGCAAGGAAACTCAAGATGAAGTAATCAAGCTTTGCAAAGAAAAGGAAAACCTGTCTAAGGATATTCACACGCTACAAGGATCCCTCAGGCCAGAGTTTGTTTCTCTGGAAAATTATGAAGTGAAACAGAATGAATGAAGGTTCGGGAGTATTCTATATTATGGAAGGAAGCCAAGTGGTACAAGAAAAAGGGACTGCAGCACTGAAGAAAATGATTGCACATTTGGAAGGAACCTTGGAAAATCATGACATTTCCGAAGAGATATATGAAGAGATGAAAATCAAGAACACAGAATGGCAAGCAAAGGTAGAAGTTCTCACTGAAGGGTGTGAGGTGTCTCAAAAACAATTGGCAGAAGTACAATTCCAGAATATGAGCTTGAAGGATAGCTCAGAGGAATTATACTCTGCTAAAGAAAAACTGATCAGTGTAGAGAATTAACTTTCATGTACAAAAGATGAGTTTGTTAAGGAAACACTAGAACTGATGAGAACACTGGAGTATCGCTCACAGGAAGTGGAACACTTGAAAGAGGACTTGAAACACTTAAATGATAAACTATACCAACAAATTCAACAAATATAAATCTTCAATTAAAACTTGATGAACTTTAAGCATCAGATGTCGCTAGTAAATATCTTGAAAATGTCTGGAACACGAGAAGAAATTGCTGAAGAATCAGAAAAGCTGCTTGAATGCAGAGTTAACAACCAAAACTGATGAAATTGTGGAATTCCCATCCATTCTGAACAACATGATGGACGTGATGCATAGTGTGGAAGGCAAAATCTAGACTTTCAAAGCAGAGAAGGAGAATTCAAAGAAGCACATGGAGGATCTAACAAATGAACTGAAGGAGTCGAAACAGCAGTCAGTAACCAGGCAGGAAACATTCAGAACAGATCTGAATGCCCAGGTCCAGTAGTCAAACTTATATAAGAGTCCCACAGATGACTCTGAGACAAAGACAACTCAACAGCCGGGTTGTCCATTCTCCTTACAGGTCCTGGAAAATCCTCAAAGGCCAGACCAGCCAACCAACCAAGAGATAACCACGACTCCCCCAGTGGAAGAAGTAAAAGAGAGTGATCAGCAATCCAAGAAGCCCCTACCTCCGGGCCCAATGATGCACAGTGCAACCACTGTGCACACTTTGGAACAGCCATCTTGCATGCCAAAGCCACAAGGAGTCCTGGAACCTGGTAGTGGCCATCCATGGCTGACAATGAAGAGCAGAGTGAATGTACCAATAAGCTGTATTCTGATCATAGGAACGCTCTTCCGCAGCCACAGAGGACATCAAGATGACCCACACAACAATGGAAAACGCGCAAGAGGCAACAAGGGCACAAACAGAATATTTGTACACCCCGCAAGAAGTGAGTTAGAGTCGCAGCGACCACCAATCAACACAACAGCCGAACCGACCATGTGCGGTTTAACATGAGAGAACGGAAGAAAAGAATAAAACCATACCCAGATATCAGCTCAGCCTCCAGACTAACAGGAAGAACCAGCAATGACAGAGCCAACCACTCCTCTGACAGAGCGACGAACAACATATGGAAGGGTGGTAAGGCCTCCAGACCATCTGAGCCTTTAGATTCAAGGACTTGAAAGGGATAGATGGAGTGGTGATAATATATTAACAACAATGGGCAGAATTTTCTGCCTGTCAGGCGGGTGGTGTGGGACAGGGTGCGGGCGGGCGCAGACCTGATTGCCGCCCGCGACTGGGTCCGCGCCGCCATTTTACCCGGGGGGAGGGGCCAATTAAGTCCCGCCCAGTGTGAATCGCGACTCCCGAGGACAGCAGGACAGGGCGGACGGCGGTGGGACTGCATTGATCACCGGGTCCAATGGCGACCCGGCCGCCTATTTTAAAAAGTTGCTGCAGCCTTTCCGAGGCTGGGAATCACGGCCAGTGGAAGGGCTGCCCAGAGCGCTGCTGGTGAGCAGGCCAGGCAGGAGGGTAGGGCAGGGGGGCACTGTGCCCCTCCTTTTTTCCAGTGATTGCCTTGTTGCCCTCCTTCAGGAGGTGGCACCATGGTGAGAGGTGTTGGTCCCCCAGGATGGGAGGAGGAGGCCCCCCACCCACATGACCAAACCTGCCTGGGAGGAGGTGGCGGAGGTGGTGAGCTCCTGCGATGTGGTGCGACGCACCTGGATCCAGTGTTGCAAGGGCTTCAATGACTTGTTGCATCCAGGGAGGGTGAGTACCATAATGTCATTGGTCACTTAACCCAGCAGGTAGGCCTTCTCCCTGGTGCCCCCCACCTCAGTGCCAATGTAGTGACTGCATGGAATCATTGACAACATATGTCCTTCTCTGGGTGGGCCAGCAGGTATTGCCCATGCCAATGTCACCCTGAAAGGGTGGTGATGAGATGGGTTCTACACCCGCAGCATGTGGTACAGCGACACCCACATTACTGTTTTGGAGGCAACCTGGAGGAGCTGCACCTCGGCACAGTGCTGGAACTCCAGGTCATGTCAAAGTCAGGGTGATGACATGCTGGGAGGGGAGCTTCAAGGTAATGTGGCACCGATCGATCTGCTGTCCTCTGCGCTCCACATGCTTGCACCTCCTTGCTATGGAAGGTTAGACCGTGTGGAGCCTAATGTGATGTAGGCAGCATTTGGCCAGGGGTTGGGGAGGGGGGAGCAGGGACAGGCCTAGCATCTTTGTGCGAGTGTTCGGCAGCAGCGAGGTGAGGAGACGCTGGGGCCCTGCAATGTCCCACTCTGGTTGGGGTGAGCCATCTGTGGAGAGAATCCAGGTACAAGTGGCACTAATCTATGCTCTTCTCTCCTCTTCAGGAGAAGAATGCACATAATGCAGCTGAATGTGTGAGGACTGGCGGAGGGCCGACCCAGGGGGCGATTCTCAGCCACTTCGAGCAGGAGGCCCTAGATTTGGAGAGGTGCCATGCACCCAGGTCCACTGGTGTCGGTGAGGCTGGGGTGCCACGGGCAGGTATGTTTGCCCAGCAGTGAGGTCACCATTGTTCTCCCAACAGCCATGGTAGTGCTGAATGTTCAGTGATTGAAATTTGCAATATGGCTTGACCATTGTTTGTGGAAGGATGAGCACATAATGATCCAGGGGACAGGGATGCACATTGACATTGTCTCCACGTTAACTGCTCCAATGCCTTTGTTCTTCCTTTCAGCATCAGCAGAGCAGGGCTGGGAGGAGGAGCAGAGGCCCCATCTTACACCTGAAGGTCCTGAAGTCTCACCAGCGTCACACCATCTCTGCCAGGCAGGTACCAGCGCAGATACTAGCACCTCAGTGGGAATTAGAACATCGGCTAGTGTCCCAAGGCACAGCGGTGAGGGCACTTCACAGTCGCTGGAGGAGCTGGCAGAGACAGAGAGTGCCGATGGCGCCAGCAGTCGGAGGATTGCAGGGGACCAGGTACATGCTCAGTCAGTACGTGGTGATGTGTCTCTGGAGTCGTCCGCGATGCAGGAAATGCAGGAAATGCGGCCGGGTGCGCGAGAGCATCTGGGGGAGATACATGAGGCTATGCTTGGCTTGGTCTCCGTGGTGGAGGAGTCTAAGCGGACTATCGCTGATGCAATGAGCCACATGTCCAAGCACCATGCGTCCTTCATGGCGAGAGTGGCGACTCTCGTGGAGAGGCTCCTCCAGGAGACCAATCAGGGCTTCCTGGAAATGTGCTCGGACCAGCAAGCCCTCACAATGGCATTTTTGTTAAGCTGAAGCCTGCAATTGTCCTGCTATTGCCAGTTAAGTATGCGAGGCTTGTGAATGTGGTTGTGACAAACTACTGGGCATGGACAATCCAGCTCCAGTGTCTCTGATCCGCTTGATTGATTCCTTCATCTTACACAACTTCAATCATGGGAAGTTGCATTTGTGATGCTTTAAAGGAACATTTTTATCAGTAAATTGTAAGCGCCACAAGTCTCTGAAGCTTGTTTTTAGAGGTCTAGAGTCTTGCAAGTTTGTATATATGAGACTATGTTTATTTATCTCCATTTATTTATAAGCGCTCCCTGATCTGCTAAAGGCTTATTAATGCCCCATTTGTAATTAGCTGCTTTTCTAGATATTTGTCTATTTTATACATAAATGCTCCCTGTAGGCTCTGGGGGACAAAGGTTAAAAAAATGAAAGATTAAAAAAAATTTGAATGAAAGAATTCCATTAATACATATTACATTTTAAATGATGCTATAATGTGTGTGCTTTCCATCATACTCAGAGTCTCCCTTTTATGCCCATTCCAGAGAGCTCACTGTATGATCCTGCTCTAAATTGACAGGGAATCACATTCGACCTTATTTGAATATATTTAAATTGACATTAATATTCAAATTAACCTCTCCCACATTTTGTGCTTGAGCACTTATGCCAGCATAAGCTTTTCAAGAGACATGACAAAGCATTGTGCTTTTTATTTCCGGGACCACTAAATAGAAATTAGCTGCTTTTATAAAGAGAATTATTCATGTTATAAATAATGGTTTGGTAGTACAGAACTTGAGTATTACTGGAAAAAGAGTAATTTTTTGTCAAAGCTTTTCATCTTGCACTCATCAGGACAATTCGCAAGAATACCAAATGTAAAGGGAATAACAATTTACACTGCATGAGAAGAGAGTGCCTATTGGTTGCAGCTGAACTCTTATGGGTAGAGGCATCACCATGGAGAATGCACCAGTTGATGATGACTGACAGTTAACTGCTGAGCATTATTTAAAATTTAAGCCAGGCAGCTCTTGCCTCTGATTGGTCAGGGCATTGCCCTGAGGAATGAACCAGCAAATAGTTGCCACTTATTTTTTGATAAACAAATTAAGTGCCAGCCATTGTTCAAAGGACTATGAGCTAAAATTAGATTTATGCCATTATTCAGGTGCAGGACTGACAACTTGCCTGAGCCAGTTCTGGTGGTGGTAGACAGCGTGCATATTTTGGTGCTGCCACTTCTTTTTTATGATTGTACTGTAGGACCGTACATCCATCATACTACTGGATGCCTCTCCATTCAACAGGGAGCCGAGAAATATTCATTGTTAGCTCATGGTGCAGCCAGCCTTTTGTTCTTAAGGGAAGTTACACTGAATCACAGGAGACTTCTGCTGAATGCTATTGCTGCAATTCTAAACAATTAGAATGGAAAAGCAGGGCAGAAACAGGGCTCCAGGACCACACATGTGGTGCTGCAGACTTCAGTGCTGACTGTGGACAGGGGAGACATCTGCTTTTGTGGGAAGACAGAAGGACCTCAGAAGGAATTGCGAGCAGATGGCCAGGGAGTTCAATTCACGACATCTGGCCCAAGAACCTGGCAGCAGTGCATCAAGAAGTTCAATGACATCACACAGGTGGTCAAGGTCATTGAATTCATCTTCACATGAAAGTTCCTAACCACCTCTCCACCAGCTTCTAATTCTGCTCCCTGTACCACAGCCCCATCATGCAGCCAACACACATTTCTGGCACTTAGGACTCACAGATAACACCCGGATATTCACCTACCCTCACACACCCAACAAGACTGCCAATCTTACGCTCACCTTTCACTGCCTCCACATATCTCCAGCTATTCAGCTACGGCAGGTATATATCACCCAAACACAGTGGCACACCGTCACTGACATTCTACCCTCTTTCTCGCAGAACAAGGTTACAGACAATAGTATGGAGCAGAACAGAACCGGTGGGGGACAAGTTTGCCTGCACCCTCTGAAAATTATGGTGAAGATGCATCCTGACTGCAACAGAGCCCATAGAATTCAGCAACACTGCGGTATTCACGCTGATGGTGTATTCCTGCCTTATGACTCTTCTCAACTCTCGCATTCCCAACTCACCATCATCCTGCTACCTACCATGATGTGCAAGATGCAGTTGGTGTTACCTTAGACATCTTGTTCTTTTCCCAACCACCCTCCTTCCCTCACCCCAATGTTCTCCCTCTGCAGAAAAACAGGGCAGAGGGAGGGGTCCAGGACCACACACGTAGTGCTGTCAACTTCAGCAGTGGCTGTGGACAGGAGAGACGCCTGCTTTTGTGGGAAGTCAGAAGGTGGCCTTCTGCTTTCCCTTCTGCTTTCATACACCCAAGTACTGCCTTCTTTCCAGCCACAGAAGCCCCAGGAGGAGAGACAGGAACAGCACAGCATTGATGAAGAGGTCCCATCCCTTGATCTGAAACTTGTAGCTAGCAGCTCAGAATTGGTACTATACATCACTTAAAGGAAAGTACAGAGTTGACATCAGCACATGGTGTATCACTGGGCATAAGTGGGCAGCAGCTAGACCAAGAGCAAAGGAATGTACCAGCTCATGAGAGCGAGGCTGCAGGTGTTTTTAGCTACAGGGGACTCAGCTGAGTACCTCAATGTGGCATCATACAGGGTAATGATGATGGACATGCCCAATGAGATGCTAGATGCTTTGGCTGGAACTCACCACAACACCTCCAAAAACACTTTGCAATATCCGTGTCAGCTGTGGCTCAGTCTTCCATGGCTCAGGTTCCACTCCATATCTTGGGTACAAAAATTAAGGCTGACACTCCAGTACATTACTGTGAATGTGCTGTACTATTGGGAGGTGTTGTCCTTAAGATGAGACATTAAACCGAAACCCAATTTACCTGCAGAGTTGGATGCAAAAGGTCCCATGGCACTATTTTGAAGAAAAGCAAGGAAGATATGCCCGGTCTCTAAACCAATATGTATTACTTATTTAAGTTCACAAAACCAAATTATCCGGTCATTATCACATTCCTGTTTCTGGGGGTTTGCTGTGTGAAACCGAGCTGCCATTTTTTTCTACATTGCAACAGCAGCTACACTTTAATGGCCTGAATTTTGGGGTTGGTGGGCGGGTGCAATCAGCGGGCCCAGGAGCTGGCGGGAAACAGACCACCGACCGCAGTCAGCCACCGGCCACGATACCGCGCTGGCTGTCCGACTAACGGCTGGCCAGCATGAAGCGCGCACTGCCAAGCTCAGCGCTGCCAGGGTGCGGGTGGGAGGACAGCGGGCGATGATGTCACTGTGGGCACGGGCGGGCACTGTCAGAAGTCTCCCTGAAGGCAGAGAGCTGCCACGCCGGGGTGGGGGTGGGGGGGGGGTGGGGGGGGGTTGGTTGGGGGGGTGGGGTGGGTTCTGAAGACCCGAAACCCAGGAAATAAAGTTTTTTTACAATCAGGAAAAAACTGTCCAAGTGTCACAATCAGGCACCTGAACATATATGTGATAAGAGTGCTGTTTTTGATTTTATATAATCACTGAAGCCTCATCCCGCCCTTGGATAAGGTTCCATGAAAAGTGGGCGATTTGCCCGTCTGCCAACCATAAGGTTGGACGGGCTGCGTAAAATGACAGACAATTGCACCACAGTGGGCTTGATTGCCGTCTTAATTGTTGGCAGGGGCGCTTCTGGCTTTTGTGTGCGCCCGCCGACCAAAATATTGTGCGAGCGCTGGATGACGTCGGGACACTCACCTGATGTCATCTTGTACGCTTTCACTTCCCAGTCAATCAGGCGCGCGCCCGGCCAGCGGACAGCTCAGCTCAATAGTTACTTTATTGGTTGTAAAGTGCTTTGAAATATCCAGTGGTCAAGAAAGGGCCATAAGATTTTTTTTTTGCTGTTTTATTCATTCACTGGATGTGGGCCTCGCTGGCTGGGCCAGCATTTATTGCCCATCCCTAGCTGCCCTTGAGAAGGTGGTGGTGAGCTGCCTCCTTGATGCGCTGCAGTCCATGTGGTGTAGGTACACCCACAGTGTTGTTAGGGAGGGAGTATTTCTTTTTATTGACTTTTTAAGCAGTTTGATACAACTGAGTGGCTTGCTAGGCTTAAGAGTCAACCACATTACTGCAGATTTGGGGCAAAAATTTTGCAGCAACGGGATTTTACGTTCCTGCCGAAGCCAATGAAGTTTAGAATGTGTGCCCTTGGAGTCACATGCTGGGCCTGACCAGATGAGGACAGGAGATTTCCTTCCCTAAAGTGCATTAGCGGACCGGATGGGTTTTTATGACAATGGGCAATGGTTTCATGCTCATCATTTGACTTACAATCCCAGATTTTTTTTTATGGAATTCAAGTTCTATCTCCTGTGGTGGGATTGGAACTTGGGTCTCCAGAGCATCACCCTGGGTATCTGGGCGACCGGTCCAGTGACTTCATCACTGCACCAACGACTCCCACTTTCTTTTCCTTTCCCTAGTTACTTTATAATAGCAGAATTTCTTCAAAATCACCTTACCTCCACGTTGGGTGGCTGGCCCTTTAAATGATGCCAGTTTGGCTGCCCGTCTTCCAGCTGAACACTTGATCTTTGGTGCGTGACGTGTACATTCATTAAATAGGCCACCGCAGGCCATTTTAAAAAATGGCATCCCGCTGTGTGATTTCATGATAGTGCTACTTCACTTGCCTCCGGTGCTCGCAACAGCCTGTGTGAACACCCTTCTTAAGATGGTGTGGCACAAGGGCCTCGTCAGAAGTGGTTAGAGACTAACAGTGAGGGTGATCAATTTCAGTAGCTCCATCTTCAGTGGCATTTCGGATCCAAATTTATTGTGCTCTATTCCTTAATTAACATCTTGCTGTAGTCTCACCTAAACTACAGATCTACACAACTCAACTGCCAAATATATATATATATATATATATATATAAATATATATACTTTTTAAAAAGCTACAAATGGAAAATAGTCTGTGAAAGCTGCCATTTAGCCTCTGTTGAGGGAGTGCAGCCTGCAGCTGCAAGCTCCCACCCATGGTTCCCAGCCAGCAGTTGGTACAGTGACAGATGTGATTTTCTCCTTCACATTTCCCCATGACACTGTTGTTCTCTGTCTCCAGCTGATCTGGACACAAGATTGTGAGAAATGGGACTGAATGCTTTTAAGCAATCAATTGACTGCTTGTAAAGCAAAAATGTGGTGAAATAATACAAAAGGAGGGACGAAAACAAATAAAATAGGTTAAAATGTTGAAAAGAATGAATCCAGCTCCTGTAAACATGAATGCTGTTCTTCGACGCAGGAATTAAGTTCATTTAAAGATGTTCAGAAGAGTTACAATTATTTTTTTTTAAATTTTGTCTCTTATGCATGGTACTGTAGAAAGTCTTTGACAAGTGTTACCGAGCACTAAGTAAGTTAAAGGGGTCTGTATTTTGGATGATATTGAAACAGCACAGATAACAATAGTGTTCTTGTTAAATATTGCCTAGGAAGAACTCTGCACTTCCCAGATTTTTTTTTAAAATTCATTTTACAGGATGTGGGCATCACTGGCTGGGCCAGCATTTATTGTCCATCCCTAGTTGCCCTTGAGAAGGTGCTGGTGAGCTGCCTTCTTGAATCGCTGCAGTCCATGTGGTGCAGGTACACCCACAGTGCTTTTAGGGAGGGAGTTCCAGAATTTTGACTCAGTGACAGTGAAGGAACGGCGATATATTTCCAAGTCAGGGTGGCGAGTCGCTTGGAGGGGAACATCCAGGTGATGGTGTTCCCATGTATCAGTTGCCCTTGTCCTTCTACATGGTAGCAGTCATGGGTTTAGAAGGTGCTGCCTAAGGAACCTTGGTGAGTTTCTGCAGTACATCTTGTAGATGGTACACACTGCTGCCATTGTTTGTCGGTGGTGGAGGGAGTGAATGTTTGCGGAAATTGTGCCAATCAAGCGGGCTGCTTTGTCATGGATGGTGTCAAGCTTCTTGAGTGTTGTTGGAACTGCACTCATCCAGGCAAGTAGAGAGTATTCCATCACACTCCTGACTTGTGACTTATAGATGGTGGGCAGGCTTTGGATGATTAGGGGGTAAGTTGCTTGCCGTAGGATTGCTAGCCCCTGACCTGCTCTTGTAGCCACTGCATTTATATGTCTCGTCCAGTTCAGTTTCTGGTCAATGGCAACCCCTGGAATGTTGATAGTGGGGGATTCAGTGATGGCAATGCCATTGAATGGCAAGGGGTGATTGTTAGATTCTCTCTCGTGGAAGAGTTTATCCTTTACTGTGCAGTGTATCCATTTTGTTATATTTTAATCAAGCTGGACTTGATTTGTAATCTTACAATGCACAGATATAAGATTAATTCTATTTTGAAATTTATCTGTTTCTCAATATAAAATAAATGACCAGTGTCCTAATTGTCAAATTTCCACATGCTGTCATTTCCATTCACAATATTATTATTACATTCTTCCTTGCCATTGTTCGTTTACACATGGTGTTATTATAGGGACAAATGAAGTCAATTTTATTCAGGCAGTGCCAGAGGCACAAAAGAGATAAAAATAAATGATTGGAAATTTGAAATAAAACACAGAAAATTCTATAAGTACACAATTAGAATCTGAAAGAGAAAAACGCACATTAATGTTTCAGGTAGACACCATTCATCTACCTGAAATGTTAATCCATCTTTTCTATTGCAGGTGCTCACTGAAATTCTTTTTGAATAGAAATGGGAAACTTGGTTACAATGGATAATGCAAAAAAAAAATCATAGATCAAAAGCTAACTTAGCACACAGTCATTCTGCTTTGCTAACAGATGCCAGAAGCCTGTGATGCATTGAAGTGTCCAAGCATACACAGTAGGTCACGACTGAAATAGCATGGCAGCCCAGTTATTGTGCATATAGAGCACTTTTTCATTAAAGGGAAGAGATACCCCTACCTAAGTTGGTTGAATTGTTCAAGTATCTGCCATTTCTTTTTATGTCATGCACAAAACTTTGATTGCCTGATCATACATATATATGCACATATTTCAGCGTATTTTCTTTTTTCCTGCTGGCTACCCATAGATGCCTTTTTTGGTTTTATTTGTATTTCTTGTGGCTAGAGGCAGAAGACAGAGTAAAGAAATCTATAAAAAATAAATTATTACTTGGCCATTTCTAAATCAAAATCTAGTAGTCCTTCGTAAAAACAAATATTGCAAAGATATCCTGTTCCTCCGGACACTGTTCTTTTAAATATTTTGATGTTGGTATTCTGAGGTATAGAAGGATATATGGGGCAGGGTGGAAAGAGGTGATTTAGGAAGAGGCTTGCAATGGAATATAAATATTGGTACAGACCAGATGGGTTGAATGGCTTGCTTCCATGCTGCAGGCTCTACACAATATGTAATTCTATGGTTGCAAAATTTGGTTGCAAAGCGCCTGTATTTTCAACGCTACAGGTGCAGTTATGGTTCCAGCGTGGCATCTGTGTCATGCACATACATCTAGTATGAGCTGTGTTGGATGCAGGGAGCATGCGCCAGAAGTATGCAGCGTAGGCAGATTGTGATGGCAATTGACATGTATTAGAAAGTAAAAATATGCTTAGAATAATCATATATCAAGAGGTCAGCCTGAAACAGGTAAAGGAATAGGTTAGTGCTGTAAGTTTCATTTTACTAGAAACTGTTCTAGGTTTAGTTTCTCTAGAAATGTGTCAGTGAAACAGTTAGGTCAACAGTTTCCAAACTGTGAGTTGCGACCATTTTAGAGCTCAATGCTCCAGCTAACGCCTTCTCTTAACTTCACGCAATTCAACCTGCGCTCAGCCACAGAGGGGTCTTCTACCAGCATTATTTAACTATCAACGACTTTCAAACAATATTTATTTTTACCATGGACTCCTAGATTTTGATTTGCTGGTTGATTTCTTTTGGCTGTTGCTGAGTTAGTAAAAGACGTTTGCTGGTTTGTAATGTTGTTTAAAGTTGATGAAGAGTGCACAGAATAGCTTAGCAAATGCTGAAAGATTTGGTCCTGATTTCAAGGATTCTGCACAAACCACTTGTTCCCAGGCATGAATGCAGTAGTATGCATCCCCTTGGACCATATGATGGTGACGACGTGCAGAGGAGACACATAGCAGGACAAGCTGCTAGATAAAGGAAAGAGGAGGAAGGGGCGAAGGGCTGTCAGTAGGAAGCCACGTCCAGCCAGGGTCTTCAGGGACCAACTCTCCAGTCTGAACCACATTGATGATCAGTGTGTCAGAAATGCCTCTGCTTCAGTAGGGATGTGCTCACTGATATCTACTAACTGCTGAAGCCACAACGATACCCCAGAGAAGGACAGGGACAGCATTGCCAGTGGATGTAAATGTGCCTGTGACCATGAATTTTTATGGGTTTGGCTCCTTCCAAGCTGAACTAGGCAACATTTGCAACCTCTCCCAGTTCACCATACATTGTTGCTTAAGAGAGGACACTGTGGTTTTATATTCTAACAGAGTTTAATACGTTTCATTATATTTTGCCAGATGTCTCTCTTGCAGGCACTACATGTCAGTTTTGAGATGTACTGCAAATGACTAGGATTCCTTTCCTTCAACATCCAGGTGATGTGCAGCCATACACAGTGTACCATGCATTTCACTAGTTGGTATCATGACAATGGTCATGATGGTTTCATTCTGCATTTGAATCACCAGTACAAACCAGAGGGGTGGATATTGGGTGACAAGGGCTATCCTTTGACTGCATAGCTCATGGCCCAAGTGCACAACCCAAGCAGCATGCATATAATGAAAGCCATGCTGCAATGTGAAATGTGATTGACTCAGATCGTTCGGGTGCTTACTCAACGGTTCTGCTGTCTGGACCACTCTGGAGGTGCACTGCAATACTCGGCAGAACACGTATCGAGGCTTGTGGTGCCTGCCACATGCTGCACAACCTTGCAAGTGCTGGCCACCAGCTGAGGAACAGGAAAGGGAAAATTAGGAGAAGTAGGAAAGAAAGAGGCAACCAACACATCATACTCCTGGCCAGGCTATCCGTAATTGACTCATCCAACTGCATATTCAAAGAATACAACCCTAATTCCCCATTCACCTGCAGTCCCAGACCTCGGGGCTGGATTTTACAGTTCCCCGGGATGGGTTAGCAAACCCAAATTGGATGCCACACCATTGGTGCCATTCTTAGCGCCTGCCCACTGCCCCCACACCCGCTGATATTCTACCAACGATGGGGGAGGTGTCAGGAGGTCCATCTGTCAATGAGCCAATGGGCTAGTACTAGCTGTTGCAGGAGAGAGAGAAAGAGATACACACACACACAAGGGCGAAATGGAATTTACCCTGCTATGGGCACAGAACATTTCCTCCACCAGGAGCCTCATTGCTGTAACCAAGAACCCATTCACCCTCTTCTTGGCCCTTGAATCATCATCAAACATGCTCTTGTGTGCCAGGGAAAGCCTTCTACAGCTGCCATGGAAGTCAGTACGAGGAGCCCGCATATATGGCTCCACTGAAACTGCATCTAATCGGCTTTTGAGTGCTAAACTTTCAGGTTTCCGTTTAGCACCTCCAAGCAAGTTCAAATGATGATGATCCGCAATTAGGAAAAAATGATGTGTTGAATCTATACTTTAAAACAGGAGTGTCTTATTAACACTGCACCAATATAGCACCAATTTTCACCCGTTGGTCAAAATAATGCCTGCACATTTTCCATGTTTAAAATATGAAGCAAAATGCTAAAATGATTCTAAAAGAGTGCATTTACATTTCTTCTAGAAATGGTGGACCGGATTTGCTGCACTTCCTATGCTAACTTCTTGGAAGAAGGCCAGCAGGGCTGCATTTCCTTGACCCACTTTTCCATTGCTTTGATTTCCTGTCACAAGTGATGACTGACACATGGTATGTCTGTTCATATACAGCCTCGGCACCATTGGATCCTAGGGATCAGCAGACAGAATATCTAATCTAATGGCCAGAGAAAACCTCCCCATTATGTTTTTTATGGCTAGGTTAGATCTGTTACAATTGCAACGTCAAATCAGTGATGGTGGAGCTTTCAACCACCACAAAGATGCTTTCTGGCACTAGGTGATGTCATGGCCTTGGGGTCAATTACATAACTTTTGTAGGCTCCTGGTCTCTACGAGGGGGTCCATCTATGATTTGGGGGGGCGAACAAGGGGATTGGAGATATCTGTAGACTCAATTTGGTCTGACAAAGGGGCTGTTCTGCTGCCAGTTTGAAAACTTTTTTATTCATTCATGGGATGGCTGGGCCAGCATTTATTGTCCATCCCTAGTTGCCCTTGAGAAGGTAGTGGTGAGCTGCCTTCTTGAACCGCTGCAGCCCATGTGGTGTGGGTACATCCACAGTGCTGCTAGGGAGGGAGTTCCAGGATTTTGATCCAGCAACAGTGAAGGAACAGCGATATATTTCCAAGTCAGGATGGTGAGCGACTTGGAGGGGAACTTCCAGGTGGTGGGTGTTCCCATCTATCTGTTGCCCTTGTCCTTCTAGATGGTATGGTGTGGGTTTGGAAGATGCTGTCTAATGAGGGTTGGTGAGTTGCTGCAGCGCATCTTGTAGATGATATACACTGCTGCCACTGCTCATCGGTGGTAGAAGGAGTGAATGTTTGTGGATGGAGTGTCAATCGAGGGAGTGAATGTTCGTGGTTGTTAAAAAGAAATGTAAACATGTTTTAATCATGCTGAATCTAGTGTAATCATTCACCTTGCATGTCATTACAACAGCCTTCTTAGGTTTGAAATATCAAATTACCCCATTCCTCTCTGCTCCCATAGCAACGGTGTATGGCAGAGACAATTGGCCAGTCATGTATAGATGCAAATGTCTGCTGGAAGTCATTCCTCAATAACAAGAAGCCATCACCTCAGCCCAGGCAAAAGTACACAGAAGTCAACTCACTAGTAGTGCCATTCCTCTTACTTCCATGAAACAAAATAACTGTAGTTCTGAAATTCCACAGGAGTTCCCCTCGTCTAACTTTGGCAGGGCTCTAGCAGAAACCTCAGAGAGCCCTTTACACGATTAGGGGGTTCTGTCAGGCTTCTGTCGGAGTTATGACGGAAGTGTGGAAGAACCCTTGCAAAATTTTCATGGGCCAGAATCTTCCGTTTGGCAGGCGCCGCTCGTCATTCTGACCCTCAGTTCGGCGGGTGCGCACCAGAGACGGCTGCAGTCCCACCACACTGCCAAAGGCCTGTTCAGGCCTTTAATTAACTGATTAAAGTGATTGTCAGGGCTGTCCATCCAACCTTAAGGTTGCCGGGCAGGCGAAGAGCCCAGGCGGCCTTAGCCATTTTTCATGAAACCTCATCCACGGGTGGGATTAGGTGATTTATTAATTAAATAAAATGTCCTCTGAAAATTCATAGACATGTCCCAACTCATATGACAGTGTTACAGGAGGGGACATGTCTGAGTAATTTTATTTTTCTTTTTTACCAAGGTTTTATTATTAAATTAATCTCCCTGAGGCAGTCCCGTGGGGCTCCTTCGCGCACATGTATGAAAGAGCGCAGGACCCGACTCTCCCTCCTCCTGCCGCCCGCATAGGTAGCGTTGAGCGCTCCTGGGTGTGTGCCACATTGGGCGGGCCTTAATTGGCCTGCCCACGTAAAATGGCGGCGTGCAGCTGATTGCGGGCGGCGATGGGCTCCGTGCCCACCCGCGCCCACTCCTGACCAGCCTTCCCAAGGGGAGAAAATTGTCCCCATGTCTAGTTCTGGACAAATTTTAAAATTCTGTCTTGTCATTATCCATACTGTATATAGACATCGAGTACAACATTGGGTTTTACAGTCAATCATCATAGCAATACAAATCTTTCAGTTTAACATGTTGAACGTGTACACCTCCTACAGTCAAGGGCTGTACATTGCAGAGACTCCCTCGGTCTTTATGACTTCAGGGAAGGTATTGAAGCCTCCCTGGGTGAAACTCCATCATTGATCTACTGCTCATTCATTCAACTATGGTGAAGGAGCCAAAGATACCCCTGAAATATGGGCTGAAATTTCCCCCCGTTGGGGGGAAGCTGATGGGCTGGCGCATGCGGGCGTGCTTCCGATCAGTGCCCCCGATCAGAGGCGCGGCGCCATTTTACGTGGGTGGGCCAATTAAGGCCCACCCAGCGTGACGTCCGCTATGTGCTCCCTGTGCGGGTGGGGGAATGCCTAAAATCGAGAGTGCGCTCTTTTGCGCATGCGCACAATTGAGCGCACTCACCTCCCTGAGGCTAAGTGCTGCCTCAGGGAAATCACCTCCACTTTCAAGAATATTAAAAATAGAAAAAAATTAATTTCCCTTACATGTCCCCTCATGTGACAATGTTTATGGATCCAGGTTTCATGTTTTTTCTACTTCCTGCCGGGTCTCCTGGCCTGCCCACCAACCTTAAGGTTGGATGGGCAGGTCCTTTAATTGGTTCAATGATCCTGTCAATGGCCTCAATTGGCCATTGACAGGTTGGCGGGTGCACAGCTGATTTAGCTGCACCCCCGCCTTCCTGAAGATTTAAATGGGGCGGGGTGATGCCAGGAGTTCCGCCCGACATCACTGTGCGTCATTTTACACACCGGCGAGTGGGCCCTGCCCCTGCTTGCCGACGGTAAAATCCAGCCCCACATGTTATTTTTCTGGGGTTTCCATGTCTCCTCCCTTAGAGTTACATTGGGTGGAAACGAAAGCTCCCCACAGACGTTCAGTCCACATCCCTTGCCTGCCCAGTTACTAACAATATATGGGGTAAAAGGCTCAGGAAGTAACATTTGAATAATATCCTCTTTCACAACCTACCATATATTTCATGAGTTGCTGCATTTACAATGGAGCCTCATCCAATTGAACATTAATCTACAACATAGGCATTTATATGAGCTCTGAAAAAGGGTCATACGGACTCGAAACATTAACTTTGTTTTTCTCTCCCTCTCCAAATGCTGCTGGACCTGCTGAGTTTTTCCAGCATTTTCTGTTTTTATTACATTTAATAACTCAGTTGTGGCTTTCTCACTTGTGAATTGTTAGATTTTTCTCAATCATGGAACAAATCAGTTGCTTCACAGAACTTCATTAGGTACACTTGGATTTTCATACTTCAATCACTATTACTTTTTGTACATTTGCTGGAATTTTAAAAATAAAAACTGAAATGTGGAATGAACTGCTAAATGATACAAGGTACCAGAAAACTAAAAGCTTCAAATAATTCACATCAAACTGCAATATATTATTTCTGCTGATATTTGTTCATGGCAAATAAGAGTTTCCATGAAAAACTGTTTGGCAAACCTATTTCTTTTATTTACAAAACATGTCACGGTGACTGCAATCTCTTTGAAAAACACAACCATGTCACTTGCGTGGATATTGCCTTCCTGAAGAAAATGATGCATGACCCGTCTTTCTTCCAAACAAAAAAAGGCAAAGAGACAGATCTTCTTTAACACAAAAAGACTCTTGTTACATTTTACTCATCATTAGAGAATGCTGAATGTATTGATGTGTACTGCAGCTGACAGATTCATGCACCCTCCCCATCTGAAGGCTGGTTTTGATTAGCCAGGTTAGCCTGGAAAACTCTCAGCGGAATAGAAGCTTTTAGAACTCCTGAAAGTTTAAAGGCTTTTGACACACAAAAAAACATGAACTTGTGAACTTCCCTCCTGCTGCTTTTTCCAGCTGATATTCCGAGTTTGCTTCAATCATCAAAGCAATAAAGGAGCACTGTTCTGGAGCCAGCTGGTACACCAAACAAAACAAGTATTTTTAGCATCTTGACTGACTGTTATTACCAGCGCAAAACTGCTTCCTCCATCATCCATTTATTGATGTTAATTATAACTGTCAGAAAGTTTGTGCCCATTGCTCTCATGTGTTGGTGTCACCAAGTGACTTGCCAGATCCTCCAGCAACTTGGAGGGTTCAGTTCAGCAGTATCTCAAAGAAAGGACAAATTCAGTACCACAGCTTTACAAGAGCCGACCAACATCATTGAAAGGGGGCCATAACTATTCTATGTAAGTTTAGAGAAACAAACTCTATTACCCTGCTGAGATTTATCACCCGCATCCAACTACAGGCATCTGTAATCAATTACAGTTATGATACATTCAATAGATCACAGGAATATCCTTAGTTATATAAAAGGATTGTTTTAACTTCAGGCCTGAAGCTAGGGTTGTATAGTTTAAAGCTGATGCATTAACAAGACCAGGGAATGGTTTTAATCCGGCTTCCTCAATTCCCACTCCCATGCCTACAATGTAAGGAAGCTTCAGGAATTGCCCCATGCCTATATCAGGCGGGGGCTGTAACCCAGCACCATTATAGCTCCTTAATCAAAAAGGCAACCAGAATCTGGTCCCTCTGTGATAGCTGCTTCTTTGAGAGGTAAGTCACCTTGAGCCTCTAAGACTCAATGGAGACACCTCATACAACCAACCCTGGGCATCATGTCAATCAGAGAATCTGGAAGGAATAGTAGATTAAAAACTTGAGCAAGTAAGTCAGCTGGCACATCTCAGAATTTTGGTAAATAATAAAAGATTTCAGGGGAACATAGACTAGTGAAATGGGAGGTATTTAACAGATTAAATTTTTCTTACAGCTAAGGGGAGATATAATAGAGCTGTTGTAATTCATGAAGTGTTTTGATAGAGTAAATAGGAAGAAACTGCGTCCAGTTGCTGAAGGGTAACCAAAGGACACAGGTTTAAAGTAATTGGCAAAAGAGCAAAATGGAAAATGAGATCCTTTTTTATTAATTCATGCGGTGTGGGTTTCACTGGCAAGGCCAGTATTGATTGCCCTTCCGTATTTGTCTTTGGGAAAGTGGTGTGAAAGACCTTACACTGTATATTTTTATAAAATATATATAGATATCCTCATTGCTATTTTCTAAATTTTAAAACTGAACAAGATCATTAAAATGGCTGGACCTATGGGCAGAATTTTCCCCCCGTTGGTGGCGGGGGGGGGGGAGTTGAAGAGCGGGAGTGCAGAGGCCGCCCCTGATCGGGGGCGTGCCACCATTTTATGTGGGCGGGCCAATTAAGGCCAACCCAGCATGACGTCTGCAAGGAAGCGCTATGGGCTCCCTCTGCGGGCGGGGGTGGGGGGGGGGGGAGGGGAGGCATCCCTCAGCAGAGAGTGCCGCTCTTTCATGCATGTGCACAAAAGAGTGCACTCACCTCCCTGAGGCTAAGTGCTGCCTCAGGGAGATTGGCTCTACAATAAAAAATATTTAAGATAGAAAAAAAAATTTCCTGACATGTCCCCTCATGTGACATTGTCACAAGAGTTGGGACATGTCCATAGCTTTTAAAAACACTTTAATTAAATTTTTAAAAACCTACATGAAACCTCATCCCGCCCATGGATGAGGTTTCATGCTTTTTCTATTGCCCGCCAAGGCTCCTGGCCTGCCCGCCAACCTTAAGGTTTGACGGGCAGGTTCATTAATTACTTTTACAATTGTCCACTGACAGGTCGGCGGGTGCACAGCTGATTTTGCTGGGCCCCCGCCTACCGGAAAATTTTAACAGGGCGGGGTGACATCGGGAATTCCGTCTGACATCATCACGTGTCATTTTACGTGGAGGCGAGCGGCCCCCCCCCGCCATTCGCCGATGGCGAAACCCTGGCCTATGTCTCCCTGTGACCCCTGAGCAAAAGAAATCACATTGTAGTTTCAGGGAAGCTCACACCTTATATCGCAGTATCACAGTATCTTTACAGTGCAGAAGGAGGCCATTCAGCCCATTGAGTCTGCACTGGCTCTGTGAAAGAGCATCCCACTTAGTCCCACTCCCCTGCCTTATCCCCGTAACCTTGCGCATTCTCTCTTTTCAGATAGCAATCTAATTCCCTTTTGAATACCTCGATCGAACCTGCCTCCACCACCATTTCAGAAAGCTTGTTCCAGACTTCAACCAGCCTCTAGGTGAAAATCTTTTTCCTCACATCAGTTTTACTCCTTTTGCCCAATTATTTTGAATCTGTGCCCTCTAGTTCTTGATGTTTTCTTGAGTGGAAACAGTTTCTCACTATTTACCCTGTCCATATCCCTCAGGATCTTGAATACCTCTATCAAGTCACCTCTTAGCCTTCTTTTCTCCAAGGAAAAGAGCCCCAATTTCACCAATCTATCTTCATAACTACAGTTCTTTAGCACTGGAATCATTCTTGTGAATCTCCTCTGTATTCTCTCCAAAGTCCTCGCATCCTTTCTCAAGCATGGTGCCCAAAACTGAATGCAGTACTCCAGGTGAGGCCTAACTAATATCTTATACAAGTTCAACATGACCTTCATACTCGTACTCAATGCCGCTATTAATAAATCCTAAAATAATATATGCTTTATTAACTGCTCTCTCAACATGCCCTGCTATCTTCAATGACCTACGTACCTATACACAGAGGTCCCTCGGTTCCTGCACCTCCCTTAGAGGCTGTCCCTTTATTTTCTACTGTATCATCATATTTTTCTGCCAAAATGAATCAACTCACACTTCGCTGCATTGAACTTCATCTGCCACTTGTCTGCCCAATCCACCACCATGTCTATATCCTTTTGAAGTTCAAGACTATCCTCATCACAGTTGACAACATTTCCAATCTTCGTATCATCTGAAAATTTTGAATGCATACCCTGCATATCACAGTGTTGATCATTAATATGTACCAGAAAGAGCAAGGATCCCAACACTGAACGCGGCAGAACTCCACTACAAACCTTCCTGCAATATGAAGAACAATCATTTATCACTACTCTCTGTTTCCTGTTACTCAGCCAATTTCTTATCCAAGTGCCTACTTTCCATTTTATTCCATGACCTAGAATTTTGGTCACAAGTCTGTTGTGTGGCACTGTATCAAGTGCCTTTTGAAAATCCATATACACAACACCAACAGCGTTTCCCTTACCAACCTTTCTGTTATCTGCTCAAAAAAACTCCAGCAAGTTAATTATGGTTTACCCTTAATGAATCCATGCTGGCTTTCCTTAATTATTCTGAACTTGTCTAAGTGATTATTGGTTTTATCCCGTACTATAATTTTCAGAGGTTTCCCTACCACTGAGGTCAAACTGACTGCCCTCTAGTTGCCAGCTTTATCCTTGCATCCCCTATTGAACAAGAATTCATAATTCTACAGTCTTCTGGCACCTCCCCTGTGTCTAAGGAAGATGGGAGATTAACACTAGTGCCTCTGCAATTTGCACTCTCACTTCCCTTAATACCCTTGGATGCATCTCATCTGGTACTGGTACCTTATTTATTTTAAATTAAGATTGCCTTTCCAACACTTCCTTCCTCTCAATTATAAGTTCTTCTAGTGTACCAGTTACCTCCTCTCTTACCTCAGCCTGGGTAGCATCTTCTGCTTCTGTAAAGACAGATACAAAGTACTCATTCAACACCTCAGCTACTTCTCCAGCCTCACATGCAAGTCCTCTTTTTTGACCCTAATTGGCCCTACTCTTTCTTTTTGCACCATTTTATTATTTACATGCTTTTAGAAGACCTTGGGATTCTCTTTTATGCTCGCTGCCAACCTCTTGTCATGCTCTCTCCTTGCTTTTCTTATCCGTTTCTTCATTTCCCCTCTGGTCCTTCTATATTCAACCTGATTCTCCATTGTATTTTCTACCTCATATCTGTTGTACCCGCACTTCTTCCTTTTCATTTTTACCTCTAGCTTTCTCATCATCCAGGGTGCTCTGGATTTATTTGTCCTGTATTTCCCCTTCAAGGGAATACACCTTGATATTGCCTGCAATACTTTTTCTTTGAAGGTGGCCCATTGTTACACCACCGGCTTTTCTGCCAACATTGATTCCAACTCACTTGACTCAGATGCATTCTCATCCCATTGAAGTTGGCTTTCCCCCAATCAATTATCCCTGCTGTGGATTGTTCCCTGTCATTTTCCACGATTAACCTAAACCTTATGATACAACAGTCACTGTCTCATAAAGGTGTTCTCACAGATATTTGGCCCACTTGTTCCTACTCATTCCCCAGAACCAGGTTCAAAATTGCACGTCCTTTCATTGGACTGGAAACATACTGCTGCAGAAAATTATCTTGAACACATTCATTGTCATTTTGTACTGTCTCTGAATCAGTCTATACTTGGATAATTGAAGTCCCCCATTATGATTACTCTACAATTCTTGCACCTCCTGTAATTTCTTTGCAAATTTGTTTCTCCACATCCCTTCAACTAGTTGGTGGTCTATATACTACACCTATCAATGCTATTGCACCTTTTTCATTCCTTACCTCTAGCCAGAGAGATTCTGTCCTTGACCCCTCTGGAACATCCTCTCCCTCCAGTAATGTAATGCCATCTTTAATCAATATTGTCACTGCCCCCTGCCACTTTTCTTCCTTTCCTGTCTCTCCTTAACACCTTGTGCCCAGGAATATTTAATACTCAGTCCTGCCCTTCTTTGTGCTACGTCTCTGTTATAGCAATAATATCGTAATTCCATTTGTCAGCCTGTACCTGCAGGACATCAATCTTATTAACCACACTCCGTGCATTCACATACATGCACATTAGCCTTGATTTTGGCTTTTGTACTTTCCCCTTTATTCTAACCCCACCTAATGACACACTATTGCCTACTCTAATTCTATCAAACTCTCCAAGGACACTGTCTGCTTTGATACTACTCTCTGATATATCCTCATTATCAGTTGATATTTCACTACTTCCCACTGCCAATGTTTCTCCTCTCCACTCTGAATTTCCCCTCAGGTCCCCATCCCCCTGCCAATCTAGTTTAAACCCTTTCTGACAGCGCTAGAAAACTCCCCGTGAGAACATTAGTCCCAGTCCTGTTAAGGTGTAACCCATCCTTCTTGTACAGGTCCCACCTGCTCCAGAACCAATCCCAATGCCTCAGAAATCAAAAGTCCTTCTTCCTACTCCATTTCTCCAGCCACGTGTCGAACTGCTCAATCTTCCTATTTTTATGCTGACTAGCATGTGGCATTGGGAGTAATCGTGAGATTACTGCTCTTGAAGTCCTGCTTTTTAATTCCCTTCCTAACTCCTTAAAATCTGCTTTCAGGACCTTGTCCCTTTTCCTACCTATGTTACTGCTCCCAATGTGGACCATGATCTCTGGTTGCTTGCCCTCCCACACCTCCTAATCTCTGAGGAGCCACAAATGACCACCTGTGCACTGCACAGCTTAACTTCAAAGAAAACTATACAAAGGCCATCGGCATTTAATAACCCAGGCTGGCCAGAAGGAGGCTGATGGTCTGCTAAGACAAAAGACCCTGTAACCCGCCTTTCAATTCGTAATGGCTGGGACATTTAGCAATATTCGAAACCCCGCCACATTCCAAACAATGAGCGTACATCCTTTGTTGGAGTCCAGATAATGAGGTGAGGGTCATGTGACATAGACTTCTGGCATGCTGAGCTGAAAATCTCAGTCTGCTGTTTATCATTTGACTAGCAGCCTCACAGGCAAGCAGATCTGCCCACATGGAACACTTGGCCCTATCTACACTGCTTCTGCTGAAAATTCTGTACCATCGCCTATACGACTGATTCATCGTTTCATGTCTATCTCATCTTGTTAAGTCAGCACTGCTGGAAAAGTTAATTATACAGCATTGGTTTTCAACCTGCTGGCCTATGTGAAGGAATATCTCATTGGACTTTGATTCTGGACTCTGGAACAATATTTACTTGCTCTTTAGTCTCTGTACTTGAAAACCTTCTCCTCTCTATTCTTCTTTTTACTGTATGAATGTGAGAGGGTGATGTTATGACCATCCTTTCCATGTTTTGGGTGTGTGCAAATAAACTAACCCTTTGAGTTTATCCTATCTCAAGTTTGCTGTGGGGTTATTAATAGAAAATTGGATCACACCAAAATTGAGGGGTTTGGAAATACCCCACCACTTATAAAGAGGGAAACAAATCAAAACACCTTTCTGTTCATGAATGGGTGGTGGAAGGAAAAATTAGTGCTGTTTAAATTAACCCTCCTCCCACCCATAACAGAAATTAAGGGCTCATCCACAATCACCCATTCAAATTTGACCAGAGTCCAAGTTTAAAGCACCAACCAAATCTGATATAAAAAAGTGAACTGCAAGCCAAAAGGAAAAAAACTCAATGGCTAGAATGAATTGTAAAACACACGTAACCATAGCAAATTACTTTTCCTTAACGTTAAGTAAAGGGCAACTTTTGACATCCAGATGTGGGGCAAGCAAGGCGATCTAAACAATGAACCATTAGCATCCCTTATCACAGAGCAACTGAGAGCTAGGGAGGTACAGTTAAAATTACTGGTAAAGAGAAGCAAACTGATCCAGTTGTTGGTAGAACATTTGGAATTCACATATCCGACAGAGCAGGTAGAGGAGGAGTCCATCCATGTTTCCTAATCCGAATTCCTTAGCTAAATTTGAGTTGGCAAAGCCCAGAATACAGCTAGAAATTAAGGAGCGGGAAAGAGAGAGATAAAGAGTGGCTCAGGAGAATGAAAGTGAAGCTCTAAAAAGAACAGGAAAGGGAAAGAGAATTCCAGCTCCTAAAATTGGAAATGGAGCTAGCAGCTCAAAGGGAGAAAAAGACCAGACAACTGGAAGCTCCCCTTATCTCCCTCCTCCCCAGAACCACTCTCTGAGGCCCTCAAGTATACTAGATCCATTCCCAAATTGAAAGAGAGTTAACGTGGAGTCATTATTTGCCACTTTTGAGAAAGTAGCAGGACAGCTAAAATGGCCATCAGATATCTAGACATCCTTCATTCAAGGGCAACAGTCAGGTAAGGCGCATGCTGACTCCTGATGTGCCCATGAATTATGGGCAGACCAAGTCTGCCACCCTAAGTGCGTGCAGGTTAGTCCCGGAGGCATATTGCCAGCAATTCCGGAACGCTCGTAAGAAACCCGCACAAACCTACATTGAATTCAAACGGCTGAAGCAAATCACGTTTGATCGATGGGTATGGCCCTTAAAGATCCCACACACCTATGAGGGATTGCATGAGTTGACACTGTTAGAGGAATTCAAAAATGGCTTACCCTCCAGCCTGAGGACACACTTGGAGAAGCCGAGAATCCTCGCAGCCCGGGATGCAGCTGTCATAGCAGACAGCTGGGATCGCATCCATAGGCCTGGAAATGCAGTCAGACCCTTCCCAAACTACTCCCATGACCATTGGAAACTTAAGCAGGGTGACCTAGGTAGGAGATGTCCCCCACCCCACCCAGAAAAGGAGGGTGCCAGGAGCCCCCTGCAGCCTGAAAGGAGAACACCCGCAAGCAAGTGTGTTTCCATTGTAATAAAATAGGACATTCCAGACCTGAGTGCAGGAAAGCCTATAGCCTAATAGGGCTCCACATGATAGTCCCCCCGAGAGACACCCCAATGGGCGACAAACTCCCAGAGAGCTTCCGGAGTTTTGTCTTTTCAGGAACTGTCTCCCTCTACCCGTCCCAAATTGTGTGAATGTTTAAGGTTGTGGCTGCCGTGTCAAACAAGAGGGCTGTGTTTCCTTTCTCCTGGCTTTCATAGCAGGTCGTTTGATCTGACTTGCAATGCACTGCCTGAAAAGTTGGTGGGAAAAGATTCAAATAATAAATTTCAAAGGAGAGTAGGATAAATGTTTGAAAAATAACCATTTACAGGGTTATGGGGAAAGAGCAAGTGAATTGGGCAATTCTTTCAAAGCTCTTGCACAGAGACAATGGGCTGAATGATCTCCTTCTGTGCTAGCTACATCATGCCTTCTACGTAGCCTTGAAACCTAATTTAGTTTTGTTTTATGGCATTAATCTACCCAAAACCAACAGTAGCTCAGAAGAGAATACAGCCAAAATAATTTTGAAGTTTTGGAACTTAATCTAATGCAGACAATGAACCACAGCTTGTTATGTTTATGATATGAAATGAATGTGCATTGTGCAGCAAGGTTGGCTTACAAGAGATTCTCTTATGAAGTTCCTTTAAGTCTTTTTGATTGTCAGTGATTTACTAACACAGTTTCTCATTGTACTTTTCCCCAAACAATGGCAAGGTAAGCATTTGGTGGTTTATTTCTCTCATAGATGCATTGTGCTGGTTAACCTTTTATTAATTGATTGAGCACAAAATGATTTGCAGGTTATGAGGATACACTCTGCAGTATGCCTATTTGCAGCAGGTACTTGGCATTGTGCTGTTTCAATTGCAGCCTCACATTAGCTCCTTCATGAGACCAATATTTTTTTTGTATCAAGTCTGCTGGATTCTGCAGCCTGCATTCAGCCTGGTTGATATTTGTTAGTCTTGGATCAGAGGTCACATTCTCACCTCTAAGTCAGAAGGTTGTGGGTTCAAAGCTTACTCCAGAGACTCAAGCACATGATCTAGGCTGACCCTCCAGTGCAGTACTGAGAGTATGCTGCCAATTAATCCCAATACCCCATTTGTCCTCACAAGCTGATGTAAAACATGGCAGTAGTGTGAGAATGAAGAGCAGAAGTGTAATGCCCAGCCTCCTAGCTAACATTTATCCCTCAACCATCAAGCAGATTATTTCATCATTACCCCTTTAATGACTGTGGGAGCTAGCTGTGCTTAAATTGGCTAAGCATTTCCCTAATTTACAATGGTTACTACACTTCCAAAAATACTTAGTTGACAAAAGTATTTAAAGCTATTTACGATATCTTGAGGTTGTGAAATGTGCTGTATAAAAAATGTTCTTTCTTTGCTCTTTAGCACTTCCAATGAAATCCCGAACTTATCCAAAGTAATTGATGTGAGTCTTGGACACCAGTATTTCATAACAATATCACTGAATAAGCCCTCTTGCTTTCACAAATGCTGTTAAAAACTGTTCTTCTTTCGTAACCCATTCTGCCACTCCTTCTGTCGATCTGCTTTGCAACAATATCGGGGTTTAATATGCAAGTTTGATTCTCCTACTACTGCTAACTGTCACTAAAATTGTCTGGGTCCCGCATCATAACTTCAGTGGAAGATTGGCAGAAAGCTGAGAGAAATGGGATAAAACATCCATTCACACCGTTTCCTCCACCAAAGTTGTAGCAGGAGGCTGGGGGAAACCCCTGTGGTTACCATGCAAGGTTAAACGAGGAGAAGTAATAAGATATACTATGGTTTCTAAGATATTTATGACCTGAAGTGCTCCTGTGTGACCACTTATACTTATTTTCCTTGACAATGCTCAAATTGTGTGCGACCACATTCATGCTATTTCTCCCCACTTTGATATGTAGAAATTTTACTATAGCACTTTAAAACATGTTAACTGTGGGCATTATTTGCTGACTCCGGATAGGTTTTTTTCATGTCTCACCTAACAGTTCATTTCAATAGGCAAGCCCTTGCACTGAAATGTGAACTTAAGCATGAAGCAACCTGAGGCGGTATGCCCTGGGTGAACAAGGGTACCATTCATTATTACTGGATAGTACATACAAATTCCCTGACATCTCACATCACTTCAGGAGGTAGTTAACAAGCTGAACAAGCTTATTCAGGTATGGAGTTGTTTACAGCAGCAAGCAATAAAAGCAAAGATGTTGAAATCAATCCTAAAACAGAGGCTGGGAATCAATTCCCAAAGGGTTAAACAGACAAACCAGCTGGATGAGATCATTCGAAATTGCCTTGCAGACCTTGAATAAAACATACCTTTCACTAAGAAATAACAGACTTATTGCTCAGCAAACAAAGTAAAGACAGTTTTTTGCAGGAATTATGTAGACTTAAGCCCACAAAGCTACAATCTCTTCTATTATTTCAGAGCCATAAAAACTGAACTGTTATTAGAAAATGCTGGAAAATACTCAGCAAGTCAGGCAGTATTAATGGTGAGAGAAATTGAGTTAAAAACAAAAAACTGCGGATGCTGTTCTAGTTCTCTTGAAGGGTCATGAGGACTCAAAACGTCAACTCTTTTCTTCTCCGCCGATGCTGCCAGACCTGCTGAGTTTTTCCAGGTAATTCTGTTTTTGTAGAGAAATTGAGTTAATGGCCTTGTTTTTAACACTGCCATGTTGGGGCAGATGCCTGAACAGGGCGTGGGGGAAGTGATTTAAAAACGTGGACTGTGCACCCCTGCCAATCTGCCACATGCAATTTTTACCACCATTTTACTGCGGTAGATAATGTGTCATGCAAGTTTCCCACTTGGAAAACCCGACAGTTAAAGGGAAACGAGAGCTTCTGGCCCTACAATCAGTAAGCTTTTTTAGCATTCCTTAGATACCAAGAGGAGGAGGACTGCCCCCCTGGTCTTCAAGGAAACCTTTGGCCCACCCTCTGCTGATCACCGCCTCTCTGTTATACTTCCTAATCTGTTACACCCCGTCCTCCGCCAACCAGCAAGCCTCAATCTCTCTGTCCATCGCTCCCTCCCTTCCCATTGTCAGGGGCTGCAGGGAAGGGATATGCTGTGTGTTGTTGTTTGTGGCTCAGCTTGTAGCATGGTCACTGCTGAATCCAAAACTTCTGGGTTCAGGTTCCATCCCTGAGACTTCAGTGCAAAAAAAGCTAGGCTAGTTATCCATGGCAGTACTGAGGGAGTGCTACACTGTCGGAGGTTTTGTCTCTTGGATGAGATGCTAAACTGAGGCCCAGTCTGCTCTTCCATTTTGATTTAAAATATCCCATGGCACTATTCTGTTGAAGAGCAGGTTGGAGGTGCAGGGAAGTAATTCTTTGTGTCTTGGCCAATATTTATTCATCAATTAACATCACAAAAAGAACAGATTATTTGGTCATTCATTGTGGTTTGTGGGAGCTGAGATATAGATCAGCCACAATCTAATTCACCGATGAGATAGGCTCAAGGGAATGAATGGCCTACTCCTACTCCTGTTCCTATCCTGCATGTAAAATAAAATAGGTTTCTGGTTTGTACCTGGACTTTATTAAAATATTTCAGCCACGTGAAGTTTTAACCTTTAATTTCATAGAAACATAGAAAATAGGAGCAGGAGTAGGCTATTCGGCCCCACGAACCTGCTCTGCCATTCAATATGATCATGGCTGATTCTCTATCTCAACGCTGTACTCCTGCACTCTCCCCATACCCATTGATGACCATAGAGTCTAGAAATCTATCTACCTCCTTCTTAAGTATATTCAGTGATTTGGCCTCCACAGCCTTCTATGGTAGAGAATTCCATATGTTTACTACCCTCTGAGTGAAGATGTTACTCCTCATCCCTGTCCTAAGTGGTCTTCCCCATACCCTGAGAAAGTGACCCCTTGTTCTAGACCCCCCAGCCAGAGGAAATATCATCCCTGTATCTAGTCTGTCCATCCCTGTCAGAATTTTATAGGTTTCAATGAGATCCCCTCTCATTCTTCTAAACTCCAGTGAATACAGGCCTAGTTGGCCCAATCTCTCCTCATATGACAATCCTGCCATCCCAGGAATCAGTCTGGTGAGCCTTTGCTGCACTCCCTCTATGGCAAGTATATATTTTTTTAGGTAAGGAGATGAAAATAGCACACAATAGTCCAGGTGTCGTCTCACCAAGGCCCTGTACAGCTGCAATAAGACATCCTTGCTCCTGTACTCAAGTCCTCTCACAATGAAGGCCAGCAAACCAATTGCCTTCTTAACTGCTTGCCGCACCTGTATACTTGCTTTCAGTGATTGTTGTACAAGAACACCGAGGTCACTTTGTACATCAACATTTCCCAATCAAACATGATTTAAAAACTCTCTTCCATTCTGTTTTTCCTACTGAAATGAATAACTTCACACTTATCCATGTTATACTGCATCTGCCACGCAACTTGTCTAAATTGCCTTGATGCCTCTTAATGCCCCCTATCGCTCACATTCCCACCAAGCTTGATGTCATCAGCAAACTTGGAAATATTACATTTGGTTCCCTCATTCAAGTCATTAATATATATTGCAAATAGCTGGGGCCCAAGCAGTTATCCCTGCAGTACCCCACTAGACACTGCCTGCTCCTCTGAAAAAGACTCGTTTATCCCTACTAATATATTACCCCCAATCCCATGTGCTTTAATTTTGCGCACAAACCTCTTAAGTGGGACTTTATCAAAAGCTTCCTGACAATCAAAATACACCACATCCACTAATTCTCCCTTATCTATTCTACTAGTCATGTCCTCAAACATGGTTTCCCTTTCATAAAGTCATGTTTTATTACAATGGAAACACACTTGCTTCCGGGTGTTATTGTATCCTTTATAATAGCTCTAGCATTTTCCCTACTGCTAAGGTTAGGCTAACCAGTCTGTAATTTGTCGTTTTCTCTCTCCCTCATTTTGTAAAGTGTGGTTTCATTTGCCACCCTCCAATCTGCCGGAACTGTTCCAGTATCTACAAACTTTTAGAAGATGACAACCAATGCATCCAGTATTTCCATGGCTCCTCCTTTAGTACCCTGAGATGTAGATTATCAGGCCCTGGGGATTTATCCACTTTCAGTCCCAATAATTTCTCCAGCACTTTTGCTTTAGTAATTCTAATTTCCTTCAATTCCTCCTTCTCATTAGACCCTTGGTTCTCTAGTGTTTCTGGGAAGTTATTTGTGTCTGCCTCCATGAAGACAGAAGTAAAGTAGTTGTTTAATTGCTTTGCCATTTCCTTGTTCTCTATTATACATTTTCCAGTTTTAGACTGTAAGGAACCAACATTTCTCTTCAATAATCTTTTTCTTTTTCATGCTTATAGAAGCTTTTACAGTCTGATTTTATGTCCCTTGCAAGTTTACTCTCATGCTCTATTTTTCCCCTCCTTTGCTGAATTCTAAACTGCTCCCAATTCTCAGGCTTCCTACTTTTACTAGCAACTTTATATGACTCCTCTTTGAATCTAATACTATCTTTAATTTATTTTGTTAGCCTTGGTTGAACCGCTTTTCCTGTTGTGTTTTTGTGCTAGAAAGGCATATATAACTGTTGCAATGTATGCATTTGTTCCTTAAATGTTAGCCATTGCCTATCCACTGCCATGCTTTTTAATGCCATCCTCCAATCTATCTTAACCAACTCACACCTCATACATTCATAGTTTCCTTTGTTAAGATTTAGGGCCCTAGTTTCAGATCAGACAACTTCACTTTCCCCCCTAATGAAGAATTCTATCATGTTATTGTCACTGTTCCTTAAAGGACCCCACACAACAAGATTATTAATTAAACCCTTCTTATTGCACAAAAGCAAATCTAGGATTTTCTGTTCCCTAGTCAGTTCCTCGACATGCTGGTCTAAAAAACCATCTCATACACACTCCAGGAATTCATCCGCCAAAGTATTATTGCTAATTTGGTTTGCCCAGTCTATATGTAGATTAAAGTCACCCATGATTACTGTAGCACCCTTGTTACATGCAACTCTAGTTCCCTGTTTAATGCCTACCTCATCACTACTGTTTGGAGACCTAGAGACAACTCCCACTAATGTTTTCCACCCTTTGTTGCTTCTTGGCTCCATCTGATTCTACATCTAGATTTTCTGACCAAATATCCTCTCTCACTATTGCACTGATTTCATCCTTAACTAACAATACCATGCCACCTCCTTTTCCTTTTTGCCTATCTGTCCTAAATATTGAGTACCTTTAGATATTCAATTCCCAGCTTTAGTCACCCTGCAGCCATATCTCTGTAATCGCAATCATATCGTAACCGTTTACATCTAGTTGCACTGTTAATTCATCTACCTTATTATGAATGCTCCATGCAATCAGATATAGTGCCTTTAGACCTGTCTTTTTAACATTTTTACACATCTTTTGGATGTACTATGGTCCTGATTGCTGCTAGCCCTTGTTTCCTTGCCTTCCACTTTTACTTTCTATTTTTCTGTCTTTCATTCTTATCTTTGTTTCCCTCTCTTGTGTCTCCCTGTTCAGGGTCCCATCCCCCTGCCAATCGAGTTTAAACCCTCCCGTACAGTACTAGCAAATACTCCTGTGAAGATATTGGCTCCTGTCCTGCTGGGGTACAACCCATCCAACTTGTCGATGCTGCCAGACCTGCTGAGTTTTTCCAGGTAATTCTGTTTTTGTTTTGGATTTCCAGCATCCGCAGTTTTTTGTTTTTATCAGCTTGTACAGGTCTCATTCTCCCCAGAATTGGTTCCAATGCCTCAGGAATCTAAATCCGTCCCTCTTGCCCCATCTCTCCAGCCACTCATTCATCTGGCCTATTCTCATATTCCTGATCTCGCTAGCACTTGGCACTGGGAGTAATTCTGAGATTACTACCTTTGAGCCCCTGCGTTTTAGTTCATTTCCTAGCTCCCTATATTCTGCTTTCAAGACTTCCTCCGTCTTTTCGCCTTTTTACCTACGTCGCTGGTACCAAAATGGACCATATCCTCTGGCTGTTCACCATCCCCATTCCGAATGCCCTGCAGCTGCTCAGTGACATCCTTGACCCTAACACCAGGGAGGCAACATACCATCCTGGTGTCACATCTGCGGCCACAGAAACGTCTATCTGTTCCCTTACAATAGAATCCCCTTTCACTATTGCTGTACCCCTCTTATTCCCCCCACTCCCCCACCCCCTCTGTGCAGCTGAGCCACTCGTGGCACCACAGGCTTGGCTCTTGCTGCACTCCCTTAAGAAACCATCTCCCCCAGCAGCATCCAAATGGGAAATCTGTTAGAGAGAGAGATGGACCTAGGGGATTCCTGCACTACCTGCCTAGTGCTTTTACTCTCTCTGGCGGTCACCCATTTCCTTTCTGCCTGTGCACTCTTTACCTGTGTTGTGACCACTTCACTCTATGTGCTATCTGCAAAGATGTCATCCTGCGGATGCTCCACAGTGGCTCCAGGTGCAGCTCCACCTCCGAAACATGGATTTTGCATAGTTGCCTCTGGAGACACTTCCTGCACACATGGGTCGCCCTGGACACTGGAAGTGTCCCTGACATCCCACATCACACAGGAGGAGCATTCCACTTGGCTGAGCTGCCCTGCTATGACTTACCCTTAAATTTCTCTCTTTACTTTTACTTCTTTCAGTTTAGAGAATATTAAGGACTGAAGAAATATTTACCAGGGTGTCAATTCAGTATCTGTACTTTTGGCCAAATGAAAATTCAATGATAAAAGGCAAAAAATAGTGAGTTTACTTTTTATAAGTCCTTCATTGTTGTTTCTGTGGCCGCAGACATACCAAGGCTGTGAAAGGATCACCTCCTTCCCTCTTCACCAAACTCCCTCTCTCACCAAACTCCACTGAAGCTCTCTAATGCAGCCCAAAGCTGCACTCCAGTGCAGATAAAAGTAGCACTGTAGATGGCTTGCTTTTTTGCTGTCTGAATCTAGCTTCAGAAAACCTGTTTAAGCCAGTTAACTAATTTACTAGCTGCAACTGTCAGCAGAGCCTGTAGAACCCCTGTTTTAAAGCTGGACTAAAACTCACCTGCTCCCAACCAAAAAGCAACTTTTAGTTAGTTGCTAAATTAATGAAAGATTAGACTTTAGATAAAAATTAACTCACCAGACTCCAATGAAAGTACTCTAATGCAGCTCAAAGCCATACTCCACTCCACTCATCAAATATATATGGAAACTCTTTAACAGGACTTATAAAGCAAGGAAATACACTGACTTAAAATGGCTGCTAATTTGTATTTGTGAAAGCCATGGCCAGAATTTTACAGTCCCATCGCAGCAGGAACAAGGCTGTAAAATGCAGCGAGCCATTGACTTCAACGGGAAAGTAAAATCCCATTGTTGTAAAATTCTGCCCCACATTCCCTGTTATGGAGTCAAAACAAGTGTGTTGAACCCTCAGAAAGGCAATGGCATCTTGGAGGTGTAAAAGCCCCCTTTCCACATTCTCAAGAGGCCAATAGAGCATCCTTTTTATGTATTCATTTACTGGATGTGGGCGTCATTGGCTAGGTCAACATTTATTACCCATCTTTAATTGCCCTTGTGAAGGTGGTGGTGGGCTGCTTTCTTGAACCGCTGCAGTCCCTTTAGTGTAGGTACACCCATAGTGTTGTTAGGGAGGGATTCCCAGAATCTTGACCCAGTGACAGTTAAGGAATGGCGATATATTTCTAAGTCAGGTTGGTGAGTTGCTTGGAGGGGATCTTCCAGGTGGTGGTGTTCCCATGTATCTACTGCCCTTGTCCTTCTACATGGTAGCAGTCATGGGTTTGGAAGGTGCTGCCTAAGGAGGAGCCTTGGTGAGTTTCAAGGAAATTAATATTCAATCACTATGGCTAACAGGATACAAGGAATTCATCATTTGACCTGTTGGAGGCCACTATTGATCTATCAAGCTTCTAACAACAGGTGAGAGGGAATCCCACTGCCAGAGGGGGAAATGACTGTGCAGTCTTGAAGCCAGTCACATGCCAGCAGCCATATCTACTGCCAAGTGTAGCAAAGGCTGCACAAGTTGCTAAAATCAGAGTCTGAAGAAGAATCTTGCAAATGGACAAGTGACACCATTTTTCTCCATGCTGTTTCAAGTTCAGAGCGCTGTCTTATTTTTGGAATACATCGCGGTGATAGAGAATTTCAAACGAAAGGATCTCTGTATCATATAGGAAACAACAGAGAGAGAAGTTCCAAAAGACATTCCAAAATCCCAAAACAACATTTCCAGGGGAATAACCAGGACCACTGTTATAAAAAAAAACTACCTCAGCCACGAACAACAGTGAAGGACTTATAAAAAGTGAACTCACTATTTTTTGCCTTTTATCATTGAATTTTCATTTGGCCAAAAGTACAGACATTGAATTGACACCCTCATCCTTATAAATTTAAAAAACCTGAGGAGTGGGAAAGAAAGGGCAATTCTTGGCATGTGTCCTCACCCTTTCATAACATTGACTGCTGGGAGATTAGGAACATAAACATAAGATCATATAATAACACAGCCTAGCTCAAATCAAGTGGGTCCTGTTATTATATCCCTGAGTTCACTATCATATAATTAGATGTCGGACAGAAGGAGCACACTCCTAAAATGGAAGGGATTTGGTCCGTTTATGGTAAAGCAGGGAATACTTGAAGCAGACCTGGATCTTGCAATAGGTTAATTTGAATATCTGTGATGGGTGGCCTGCATTTACAAAGTTATGCCTGAAAATGGAAAACGCGCTTCAGTCCAAGAACCTCGGTTTGATATTTATAGTGTTACAACCGAGTGAGGAGGAGTGAGTTGGCTCCCCTTCTATTCAGCCCCCTCAGTTGGTGGCAAAAAATGTTTTAAATTTCCTTTCCCTGTAAGTGCTTTTTTGAATCCAAATATATTTATTTGCTAAGGAGCCAATCAAACCAGGCATTCTTGAGCCAAAGAAAGAGTAGGTTTATTAGTTACTGAACCTGAGAAAAAAATGAGAAAGATGTGATGACAAACACACACTGATACCAGCAGTAAGAAAGTTAGAGTCCAATAAAAAGTTTTTAAAAAATATACAATTACATCCGTTGCTTGGCTTTGAGGCATTAGATTTTTGAATGTTGTGGCCATTTGAAGTTCATTGGTTTCCTGTAAAATTCTAGAGATGACTTGGTTCAGGTTTGCACTTTGGTGAAGCCTCCATTACCACAAATGAAAGTATTTACCAGAAATAGACTACCTTGTTAATTCCTAAACACTTGGTCACTTTTGAATGTTTTATGGGTTAACAAGGCCCACTGTATATACATTGTAAATAATAGGCCATGATTTGGGCCTAAGTTTTCACTCCCCAATTGGAAGCACAGAGTTGGGACATTTCCTGACTCTGCAAACAGGATCCAGGAGAAGGTGCCCTGGAAGCTGGGATTTTTGTTCTGGGGTGGCAGAGTACCCTGAGAGCCAGGCCAAGTGACCCTGGGACAATTTTGGAGGCTGCTGGGTGTGGGGGTGGGCTGGGTAGAAGGCCTGCTCGATGCACCAGCACTTTGCCAAAGTGTTAAAACAAAAAACGGCTCTCTAGCCCTCAACCCACACACTCCCTCACTCTCCTCATACACTTTCCATGCCCCATCCTTGCCAAGCCATGTCACCTCATTCCCTCTAGCTATCATTCATGGTCCCTCATACCCTCCATGCCACCTCATACCCTCAACCCAACCAACGTGGCCCCCTATAACCACCATGCCAACCTATGCCCTTCCACACACCCCTAAAGGCCCTTCATAGCTGCTATGCCAACTTACTGGCAACTTATGTGAACCCATATCCCCACTTACCAACCTTTGCCCTTACACCTGCCAGGCCAACTCACCTGATATCCACCATGGGCTGACTTCAGCAGCCATGCCAGGATTAAACAAAATGAAGTTCAGTGTTTATTGCAGATTTTATTTAAAAAACACACTCTCATTCATAAAAAATGTTCACAACATTTACATTCCTTCAAAGCATGATCCCTTATTAGAACAAAGATTTCATCCAAGTGCTTAATCATGTATGAAAAACCAAGCATTGGAATTGTAGTCCCACTTCAAAGAGCATATAAACACTTGGAGCTGTCAATCAAACTGTGAAATGGAAGGCACTCTGCTGTGATAATGGAAGGTTGTGAAATCAGTCATGCAGCACAAATCCAGTAATGACAACCCTGAGGCTTATGCCAACAGAAGAGGTAAAATAGCAAGTAATGATTCTTTTAGCCACTCCACAAAGTTTTTTCAAAGCTTTAAGGAGCAGGAGTTTTAAATGCCTTGACAGTTTGATAGTTGCTTTTTACAGTTGTTTTTTTATATTTTTGACAGTTCCTCTTGACATCTCTTGACAGTTCCGATGAGCCTATCCACTATTTATACACATTTGTACACACATGCCCACTTTTAACAATCCCAAAAGACACCTTACTCCCCCAGTGGTGACCAAGGACCATATCCTAAGGGTTCCCACCTCTTCAAAGGAGTCTTCAAAGTTTAGACCCTTCCTACCAGTTCTAATCTGATCACATCATGTTTCCCACTCCTGATTAATGAAAATCAGAAATGACAGGGGCAGCTGCTGTTTTATATGTATAGCTGCCTCTGCGAAATGTGCATGCACAAATCCTGACCTGAGAGGCTCTCCATCATGGGAAAATTCAGGCCTTGCTGTCAAATGATACAGGAACTTATCACAGATGTGAGGTTAAATTCAAAAATTGCTGCTCAAGCTGTGCTGCATCACCATTAGCTACACAAAAAACACCTTCTCAATGTCTGAAACCAAAATAGAATTACCTGGAAAAACTCAGCAGGTCTGGCAGCATCAGCAGAGAAGAAAAGAGTTGATGTTTCGAGTCCTCATGACCCTTCGACCGAACCGGTCGAAGGGTCATGAGGACTCGAAACGTCAACTCTTTTCTTTTGCCAGATGCTGCCAGACCTGCTGAGTTTTTCCAGGTAATTCTGATTTTGTTTTGGATTTCCAGCATCCGCAGTTTTTTTGTTTTTATCTCAATGTCTGGTTCATCACAGGAATGCATTGAATGACATGAAGATATTGTATTTGTGTGATAGGTATGAACTATCCTAACCACAGAAAGTTAAAAAGTGTCAATTTCAGTCTAATGACAAGTGTTAATAACTGTCAAACAACTTCTCAATTACTGAAAATTAACTATGATAAATATGGAATGCCATTTGTTCAGATTTTAAATGTTGTGAGTGAATTTAAGTATATAAAACTTAAAATTTTAAACTATAGATTTTACTTTTCCTGTCCAAACTTTACTTCCCTCTCCTAATTTCTCTAATTTACATTTCCTTTTCAGTCCTTGCATTCTTAATTTCGTAATCTTTCAATCTGATTGATTGAGGAGATATGCAGTTGTTCCCCCTGTTCACTCAAGCCCCAAATGTCTGACTTTCCTCACTGCAACACTATCAGGTTGCACTTTCAACAAATTGCTACTCAGAAACTTTGAGCAGGGCTCACTGGATAATTGTCAGAAGGAAGAGCCTTGGCCAATTTTTACTTACTGTTCTGGGTATTACAAAACTCCCGATGCATGTTCTCTGCTGGAAACAAAGGAGGACAGGTGCTCCTGGTGCAACACTATTGCTTTCCACCTGTGCTTTGGGTAAACAATACTAGGAAGGGCTGGTGATGCTTCTCCTGTGAATATCTCTAGATACTAAATAGTGAGGAGGTGAACAAGCTTGTGAGTGAGTGCTTTAGATAGTGTGAGGGTGCTTTTAACTGGTCAAAGGCAGGCAGGAGTTAAACCCACCTGATGTCATCAATTTGATGTCAGGGATATTTTAATTCCTGCAAATTGTCATCCAAGATGAAGGAGCAAAGACAACATTGAGGTGAAAGGATGAAACTTTATTGTTTCTTTAACAAGGGAGAAATTGATCTTGTTTACATTTCAAAAAGAAACATAGACAGACATTAACCATAATGACCGTAAGTTTTCTACACAGTTTCAGATGGCAAGAGATACAGACTATCCAGGGGACTTAAAGAAGCAAAGCTGCATTTGATACTGTGAAATCTTATTTCAATGTTTGCTAGAGCCTTATCCCTTCCCATGATGGCTGCTAAATTTGTTTAGTAGTTTGACACTTACACCATCCTGCAAACAATATTTGTCTTACAGATCAAGAACATCACAAATCAATTTTATTTTAAGTCACTAGAAATGAAGAAGTAACTTTGAATGGTATTGTGGCTAAGACACCATTCCTGTCAGAGATTGATCCTGTGGAGGATCTTATGCTACAAACAAGCTAAGTGCTAACCATTTTTAAAATGAGTAAAAATTAAAATATTAGCTGAGACTTTCCTTTCAAAATATTCTTGAGGCTAATGGAACTTGCCATTGTTTATAACACAACAGCTTTAGGTGAGACAGGTACATGGTTAAATTCAAATATCCAAAAGGTTCTATCCAAGTTGTGCCACTCTTATGAAAGTAACATCTTAATTTCTGCCTCACTATTGAAATTTATTGACTGATAAGAAGTTACTGTAACTCCCTCTCCATCTCCCTTCCTCTGTTTCCTCCTTTAAGATGCACCTTAAATTATACCTCTCTCAAAAACTGTTCAGTCACCTGTCCAAATGTACCATACATTTTGTTTGCCAACACTCCTTTCAATGTTTCACTATGTTAAAGGCATTAAAAATAGGATTACCCAATTTGAAGTAATAGATACATTCCTTGAAACCACAAAACTACTTATATTAAAGCAACTTTTCCCATCTAAATGTACGTAATATCAGGAGATGCATTCCCAACCCCAAATTTTCAGCCCCATATGTAGCATAAACATGAAATAAATAAAACACATTTGTAGAAATTATGGTTTTATTTAGTGTGTAATGTACCTTTAAGAATAATACTTGATAGGAAAGATATAATCTGTAGTAACCAATAGGAGAGTAGCGCGGGCTACTTCATCAGTCAGAGTTAGAGTTGGAGTTGAAAGCACATGTGTAGTTGATGCTGAGTATATTGTAAATAAACTTAATGTTACACCCAAGAAGTGTCTGCAGATCAACTCTATCAATAACAGCTACATTTAATCTTTTGGCCACCGTACAGCAAACTGGTGATGAGGATAAAACAGGATTGAATAGAAGAAATCAAGTTAAAAAGGAAATCGGCACTATACCTCACCTGGTGATTGTAAGTAGCAAGCTGCATTAGAATTAAAGAAGTTATCCCCTCTCAAAATCCACAATTTGGGAGAATTGGTCCATCTGAACCTGTCACACACATCTGACCTAAATATATAGATCACCTCATGTCCCTTTTTCAAGCGAACGAGATTATGGGGGAAGAGAAGAGGCAAATGACCCTCTTGTGTACTTGTGGGAGCAAAACCTACAGCTTGATTCGAAGTTTGATGGCACTCAATATCCCAGATTTGAAAAAATTCAATGAATCGGTAGACATCTTGAAGGGTCATTTTCAACCAAAGCCGTCAGTCATAATGCAGAGGCTCAGGTTTAATTCACAAAATAGGACCCTGGGTGAGACAATTGCATGTTACGTGGCAAATTTGAAGCAGCTAACTGAAGCAGCTGCAGGGTGCGCAAATTGTTGCCATCCCTCACATCGGGCAGGAAAGCTCAGCCGAAAGAGGCAC